>NW_024885011.1:1980940-2221759 GCF_019232065.1 Centrocercus urophasianus
GGAGGAGGGTGGAAGGAGGAGGCATGGAGCAGATCCATGCCTCAGCCCCACAGCCCCCAGTGCTCACAGTGGGGGGCTGCGTGTCCCCAGAGCTGCCTTGTCCCCTCCTGCTGTCCCTTTCTGATGCATGGGATCCTCAGGAGCTGTGCTGGAGGTGGCACTGTGAGCCTGGTGACATCAGGTTGGGTGTGAGGCTGCGTGGGCATCGCTTGGGTCAGATGGACGCGGTGTCCAAAGCCACACTGAGGATTACTCCCTGGTTTTCCATTGCTCCCACCAAACAGGACCTGAAAATCAATGCAAATGGAGAAAAGAAAATTCCTGCTTTGCACTTGATTGCTTCACTTCTTCTTTTTTTTTTTTTCCCCCATCCCTGAACATCAAAGTGTCTTTCTTTTTCTTCTTGATTTTCCGTATTCTTTAGCGGTTGCTGAATTGCTATTCAGCTTTACTGATTTTTTTTCCACCCGCTGCCATTGTAAAGGTCATTTAATTATTATTACAAAGAATTACAGAAAGATAGAGAGTTGTCTAAATGCCTTCAGCTGCAACAGGTTATTAGCATGGATTTTTTTAATGGCCGTGTTAAATGGATTACTGTTTGCAGCATTGCATTGAGGACAGCCCAGAAGTGTCAGGACAACACTGGGTGCGACGGGCAGCCCTGCAGGCAGCCCTGTAGCAGGAGGAGATGCTCCTCTGTGCATTCATAGATACCCAAAGGGATTTTGTGGATAGTTTCAGAGCTGGTTTCCCAGACCCCTGCTGCTGGCTGTCAGAAACAAGAAATAAGCCATCCCAGTGAGTCCCGTGGTTGTTGTTTCTGAGTAAGGCTCTAAAAGATGATGTTAGATGCTGGCAAAATGAGAGGTCTTTTATTCTTCTTGAATATGTAACATTGCTAATAGAAGAGCTGGTGATGTATGAAGGGTGTCTGGCTTGTAACACTGGGGAAGATGAGAACCGAATTGTTAGCTGGGTGGGGAGGAATGAGCACTGAAAGAAACATTAGCACTTAAGTGTAAAATGTCAGAATGCAAAGACTACAGGTGAATACCAGCCCCATGGATGGCTGTCAGCCCCATGGCCATGTGTCTGCCCCATGGCTGTGTGCCCTAAGGGTGGGTCTTAGCCCCATGGCCATGGGTATCTGTCCCATGGGTGGCTCTCGGCCCCTCAGAGGGGCTCTGTCACCCACTGATGCCCTTTCCCAGCACACAGCTGAGCTGTGCCTTGCCCGAAGCTGCAGCGGTGATGGAGGAGTGCAGCACCCAGCACAGCCCTCTAGGTGGGAGACTGCGAACGCAAATCCACTGCTTGTGGCCTTCCCCAAAGGTTGGGACAAGGGGTGACCTTCTCCTCTGCTCCCCTCAAAGTGCTCCTGGGTCCTTCTGGGGAGTGCTGGGCTCTGTGGGTGCAGACCATGTGGGTGCTGGGTTTGGGGCAGCAGTCTCAGCTTGGAGCTCAGGGACCAGAGGTACCCATGCAAGAAGTTAGGGCCAACCACCATCAGGTTACTGCTGCTGATGTTTCTTAAGGAGCTGTTGCACACACTGTCCTTCATTTCAACAGCACATCATCGTGCAGCATCACTGCAGGATGGCAAAGAAAGACTTGGAAAAAGCTCACGAGACTTATGTCAGCTCTAAACATCAGAATGTGGGGGAAATTACTGTACAGGGAGTTCAAGACTACAAACTGAAGCAAATGTTTCTATTTCTGCTCATAAGATTCAGTCAGGCTAGCCCCAAAATGTTATGTGCCCTTTCTCACATGGCACGAGCTGAGCATTAGCCCATCAATAATGCACTGTCTCTTATACAGTGCATTCGCAGCCCCAGTTTTCATTGCACTTCATAGCTGGGACAAAGAAGCAGAGGGTTTGGACAAATGTGTAAATGCTTCTTCAATCCTCTAGGTGGAAGACTGAGAAAAATCTAATTAGGGAAATAACTTGTCCCAGCAAGCAAAACCACAACTGCAGTCACTCTTTGGCCTTCTTTGTTCCATGTCAGCTGTGAATCAGGCATGTGGGCTGGGAGGATGGTGTGGGTCTGCGAGGTCGTCCATTGAAACAGTCTGACAAACAGACCTCGGAGCCCACAGATGGATGTTGTGTCTCTTGACTCCTCTATTCCATATGCTGTTTTGCAATAAACACATCACTTCTTCTGTACGTTGTTGTGCAAAAGTGGAAAGACAGGCTGAGCCCCAGCAGTGTGCTCCCACTCCTGTGCATCAGTTGGGCTGAGCGGTGTGGGGCTGGTGCAGGTCCAGCAGGGCCGTGCTGTGCCTCGCTGTAGGAACGCCGTGCTGCAGCAATACTGCATTTCTGCTGTATATACAATATACAGTTTCTGCTGCAGAAATACCCCACTACATAAATACCCCATGGCAGTGACACCCTGCTGTGGCAGTACCCTGCTGCAGTCACAACAGCAGCAGAAACAGCCCGCAGTGCAGGGCAGAGCTTGGCACAGCACCGCGGCACTCCTTGCGCCGGGGAAATCCCCAGCCAAAGGTAGCGAAAGCACAGCGTTGCCCCACGGAGCCAGACTGCTTAATCCCCAGGTAAGTGGAGGGAGAGGCCAGCCTTGTTTGCACTTCTGCATAGCCCACATTGCACAACGGCTGCGAGCTGTGCAGAGCACTGAGCCTCTGCTCCCAAACCAGGTGGCTCGTGGCTGCCAGCCAAACATTGCTGACGAGCTTTGCCTCAGATAAGCAGGCTGATGAACTCCTTCCCTGCTTGTAGCTGAAGCAGGTAGGGGAGCAGCTGCTGGACCCAAGAGCTGAGTCACATCAGGTCGGCAAGCAGAGCTCTCACTGCCACTGACATCAGAGAGCGGTGCAGCACACTCATCCCTGCCCCAGGTGACGCACATCCATCCGGTGAGAAGGCTCTGAGGCTCTGTCCCACATCGTGCTGGCAGTGCAGTCCCAGCACCATGCCTGTCCTCCTGGCCAGGATGAAGGAAATCAGAGCTTCCTGAGCCGTGCTGGATACCACTCAAATGCTCCCAGGCACATCAGGGAACAGCAAATTATGTGCAGCTCTAACGGGAGCAGCAGGGCTGTGGAGTGAGATGCTGCTCATATTCCCAGTGCTCACTGCAAGCCCAAAACTCCCAAAGGAATTAACCTCTTGAGTTTTAGAAGGGCAGGAACAGGGGGTTCCTTCCCTGAGACCTGGATGCACAGAGTCCAGACAGGGGTCAGCATCACAGGTCATCCCGTTCCTGCTCTCCCAGCTGCTGCTAGGTGATGCTCCAGCTCTGAGGCCAGACCTGCAGCAGCAGGAGCAGCATATGTGCCTTTTGCTCAGGAAGTATTGGAGATCTTTGCCACACATTTCAATCCTTCCAGAGACAAGCCCATGGGTGACTGACAGCCCCAGCCCTAACCAGGGGGCACATTGGGGGCACATGGTAGTGGGTTGGGAGCTTGGCAGGATCCTGTGCCACACTCGTGGTTCCTCAGTTCAAAACATCCTCTTCCCAAATGGCTGTGACTCCTCCAGAGGTATTTACTCAGTGCTAGGCATAAATCCTCTGCTCTTCACTCCGCTGTGCGTGGGATCAAATCTTCCCCGACACTCTATTTAAACATCTTACGTTAATTCCACAAAATGTTTGTACAACATCCATTATTCTTTTAGCTGTGAAGTGGCAAACACTTCCAGGCACATCAGAACACAGCAAATCCACGGCTGTGATGCTGCACCCAAACAACGCTGGGGCTGAGCAGGCGGGGGCGATTCTGGAGATGTTTTTGGGGAAGGGACTGCGGGTGTTTCCCAGCAGAGGAGCAGAGCCTGGGAAGGGCTGAGCACTCGGTCACTGGCTGCTGTCACTGTCATTGCGTAACCACCTGGGTTTCCCCACCATTGTTTGTTCTTCGTGTCTGTTGCTGTTCTCTCCTTTGGACTCCGCTGTGGTAAACATGAGGTTACCCTAACGGGGTCCAGAGCAGGGCTTCTGAAAGGAGAGTGATTGGGAAAGCTCTGGGTCTTTCTGTGGAAAACATTTGCTGGGGACTCATTGCTGGCACTTGGAAGGAATCATCTGGATAATCAGTCACGGATGCATCCTGGGCAGGATTTGCATTGGATATGTGGGTGAATCACTTTCTCAGGCTGAGCCAAACCCTCTCTTTGCTGCCAGCACAGCCAGCAGTGGGTTTGGGAAACAGCACCATGGGGCTGTGCCAGTGCCTGGCTGTGAGCTGATTCCACCGAGCAGACCTTGGGACATGCTCAGTGTAGGGTTCCCAGTGGGGCAGGGGGTTCATTCTGCAGCTCCTTTGCAGGATCCCTGTCTCAGCATCCCCAGATCAGACCCAATAGTGCTGGGAGCCTCCAGGGCACCAGGGTGATATGAGGACCCTGTTGGATCCGTACCTTCAACTTCCAACAACGACACGGGTTTATAAAACCAGAAAGATCTCTGAAGGATAGCTCAGGAGAAATAAATAGCCAGGGTGTGCCCAACCTGTCACTGAGGAAATGAGCCCATTCTCCTGGAGCTAACACCAGGACCAAAGGTGGGGATCAAGGCTGCTGCTCAGAGTGGTACCCAGGGCTGTGTCTATTGAAGTGTACAGGAGTCATGATGCCAGCCACGTAAATTCCTCCAGTGTGGTTCCTTCAGAGGGGTTTGCCCTCATCCTGAGCAGAGGAGCTCTGCAAGGAGCCTTAGGCTGCGTGGGGAATCAGCACCATGCAGAGAGCTCCTAAACAGCCGGGAAATCAGTTCAGAATATTTCAGAGAAAAGTGAGCATGTATTTCTGCAGCTGCAAAGGGATCCCACACTCTTGGATGAAGGCAGTTAGCAACACCATCAGTACTGTGGGCATACAGGCTCAAAACACAAGCAGTAACTTCTGCAAATCCTCGTTACGCTTCTCCATTTAGTGCTCCCTTGTGCTGCTTTCCCTTTTTTTGCAGAAGCCTCGAGCAACCTTTGCCCCTTTCGAGTCTCTCTGGCCACGGCACAGAGCAGGAGGGCTGGAGCAGAGCTCTGCACCTCCACCAGTGCCCAGGCACAGCTCCAAGGGGAGCGATGCCGATCAACACTCGCTGACAGCCAGCAATGCTGCTGCCATCGGAGACGTCTTTATTGCAGCGAGTGAGAGGAGCAGATGGTCTCTCCGTCAGCATCTCCATAAATGTGAGTGCTTGTGGCTATAAAAGAAAACTGCCATAAAGAGATGTTGCTAAGCTTTCCTCTCAGTGTTATTGCTCAGCTTTCCTCATGAGCCATAGTGACCCTCTTCCAAATAAAGAGCATAAATCATTGCTTGCTTTCCCCTTTGACTCCTGGATGTGCTGAGAACTATGTAATAAATCACACTGCTCACTTGTAGAGAAAAACCAGCTGCAGCTCTGCCAGCCTCTTGGATCTGTACATCACCAGTGATGGGAGAGCTCCATGGAACTACTGGTGATTGTTCTCACCACACAGGAACATGTGTTGATAAGCAGTGAGACCAGAGGCAGGTCACTGGTTTATTTGCAGTCTGACTTCTGGGCTCCAGCCATGGCAAGCCGGCACCTTTCTGTTCTGGGCTGAGCACCCTGGCACAGGGAGCCCATGGAATTCCATGCAGCCCATGGGCACTGAGCACATCTCCAAGTGAACAGTCAGACCTCGGGCTGCCTGCAGCTCCGTGGCTTCAGGCAGAAGTTGTTTGCGTGGTCACACAGCGCAGCATTCGCTGCTGCCACTGCTGTCTGCCCTATTTCCTGCTCTGCGATAAGTGGGATTTAGGACTGTGGAGCTGACGGGAATGCACAGCTCCCGGGGCAGCCCAGCTCAGCCCCATCCCTCCCAGCTGCTGTCGGATGAGCTCAGGCTCTGAGCAGATAGGGATGTGCCTTCCCCTAATTGCCCAGGGCTTGTCTACACAGGCTTTTTAAGAAAGTTAACATGAAGCAACAATCTAAAGTGGATTAAAGAGCATTAAAACTCTGCATAAAACTCTCATTCAGAATTAAAGTGGCCTTAATTTAGTTTAATTTAGTCCCAAAGACTGCTAAATAAGGCCACCTCAATTGTCCTTAATTAACATAAGTGTTCCCATATAGGCATTTGTAAATGAGGTTTAATTAGCCCATTTTAAGAAGACAGATCTGAGGGAGCTGCCTTTGGTTTCTGTAGGCAGGCAAGCCAGGTCGGCGGCCACTTTGCTGACGAGGCTCCCATTTGAGGCCACGGAGCAGTAGCTTTGCAGTGCTGGCATCCCTTCACCAGGAACTGGCCCCAGGCTAGCTTCCTCCCCAGCAGCAGATTGTAAGATCCTCACATCCCACCTATTTTGACTGCATTAAGTATACGAGTGGGAGATGAAAGGCTTTGCCAGAGAATGGGCTCTTTAAAATCTGAGATACGGGAGTGGTAATCCCTAGAAAAATCCCTAGAAAAGTGTGATGTCAGGACTTTATGGGACTTGTTTGCGAGCAAGAAACCAGACAGGAGAAAAGCAGTTCTTTGCATTGAGCCAGGAAGGAACTGGAAGGAGATGGAGCAGGAGCCCATCCCTGGGACAGGGCTACTTCAGGCAGCCTGGCCATCACCAGTGCTGTTGGCTGCTTTGGTTTCTTTTTGGCTTACTGAAAGCACCGATTCTGAAAGATAACCCTTCTGCAGCAGGAAGCACGCTGCTGTCCACCCTGACAGCCAAGTTCGGTGTATGACGTGGTCTGGCATCATGCTCCACCAGCCCTCTGCCTCCCCCTCTGCTCACCAGTTCCTTATCAGGAAAGGCCACGTGCCTGTGTGCTCCGCAGAGGGGATTTCCGCACTGCTTTCCTGCAGGCGCACATCTCCAGCGACAGGGCTGAGACGTGAGCACCAGAAATAGCAGCCAGCAGTGCCAGAGGGGCTGCTCTCTGCCCTTTGACAGAAAGGGGAAGATGCAGTGCTCTGCCTTCTGCTCAACCCTCTGTCCTCTCCTCATTACCACTCTGTGCTGCCGTACCAAAGCCTGCAGCCCTCCAGCTCAGACTCCCGCCCCTCTGGCACCAGCAATGCCTGTCCCATTGCCCCGTTCTGCCTCGATAACCCAGCAGAAAGAACACTGAACTGATGTCAGACCAATGAGGATCCGACCGTGTGGGACAGACTGGCGCACAACTCAGCGTCTTTGCGGTGAGAGACCACTTCCCCAGCACAGCACGGCGCTTGTCAGCATCGAGACAAGGAAGCAGTGTGTGAGACAGAGTGCACTTCAGCAAAATGCTGTGGAAGTGCTCAGGTCCCATCATGGAATCTGTGCAATGGTATTAGAGTGTCTCTGACTGAGTCGATGCTATTCGGACTCCTCTGATCATGCCTTCCTAGACAAGTTCTCTGTTGTGCAACTCCTTCGGCATTTCCCAGCCCAGGACAAGTCACTGCTCAAAAAGTGATGTTTGTGGGCTGCTGCTGTCAGTACCTCCTCCTCCTCTGTGCTGTGGAGCAGAGTGGGTCCATATCTTTCCAGACCACGTCACTTAAATGAGAGACGGGTTCTATCACATTGTACGGGGTGGGGGGCTCTGTCCATCAGTGATCCAAGCAGTGGCTTTGTTCTGGATATCTTCATGTCCTCAGAAGCCACAGCCTCCACAAGAGTCTTTGAAATGCCAAACAATTGCAGTAAACTTTCTCTTCAAAGCAATTTGCAAATGTAAAAAATATCAAAAGTAACCACTGACAGTGCTGGGGTGTGGGCAGAGTCTGACCCCTTCTGACTTTTAGGGTGGAGAAGCCAACATCCCCTATCTGCATCCTGGCTTCTTTTTCAATGAAAAAGGCAGCATATGATTGCTGTTTTTGCATAAATCAAAAGATCCAGCTCTATGGATCTTGCGTGGGGTATTTCCTATAAAAAGCACATCTGTGGCCATGCTTTTTAGTGCAATAGACTCGAGCCTGGAAGCAAAAGTACACAAACAAATGCTAAATTCAAGCTGACTGGAGAAGATTCCAAGGGAAAGAAGAGTTGGGAAAGCACCTACTTAAGTACTGACTAAGGATATTATCTCTGATCAGAATCTAGCCTCTGTGTGTGTGTGACTGTTGAGTATACAGTGCGGTTTCAGGCATGGCCAGAGACAAGAAAAAATGATTGTTTCAGGGTAACCACAAGGAAGATGAATGCAAATGTATTCCTGTAACTGGGAGAGTTCCCTTGCTCCTAACTCGGGCTCTGGTACATGGCCTCAGGGAAGCAAATTTGCAACTACCTACATTTAATTGTTTAGGAGTGATTAATCAGAAGTCAGAGTGGAACAATTTTTGCACGTTGTGAAATGTTAGCTCAATTCCCGTAGTTACAAATGGTCCATCTAGTGGTTCTAACAAACAGCCGGTATCAGTCCTATTTGCTGCTGGGTGCTCTTATCTCCTTCAGAAGCCTGGTTTGATAAGCCTCTGCCGGCTGAGTCACGGCTACCTGCATCACATCAGGGTCAAAGCAGCAGCTTGGCATGACAAACCCATGCCAGACAGCCCTGTGTGCCCAATGTGGCATGTAGGCACTCTACGGGATGGCCACCTCCGGCCAGGATGGGCCACTATGGCCAGCACCGCTGCTGCCAGCCCTGAATAACCCTGCAGCACCTGTCCGTCAGGTGACTGCAGTGTCAACAGTGCTGTGCCCATGCCTCAGCTGCTGGAGGTGCAGCTCGTAAAGGACATAAAAATACATGGAGCACCTTCGCTGATAGGCCTTGTGGCTGTACATTGTGGCTGAACAGTTTGGGGCCCTTCATTACGTGAAAGACATTGAGGCCCTGGAGCTTGTCCAGAGAAGGGCAACAAAACTGTGATGAGTCTGGAGCATGGGGCTTATGAGGAGTGGCTGAGAGAACTGGGGTGGTTCAATCTGGAGAAGAGGAGGCTCAAGGCTATCTTGTCACTCCCTACAATGACCTGAAAAGAGGTTGTGGCAAGGGGGGTCAGCCTCTGCTCCCGGTTAACAGTGGTAGGATGACAGGTGGTGGCTCAAGTTGTGACTGGGGAAAAAGGCTGGATATTACAAAATATTTATTCTCATAAGAGTGGTGATGCATTGGCACAGGCTGCCCAGGGAGTGGTGGATCACTGCGCCTGGAGGTGTTCCAGAACCACGGGGATGTGGCACTGAGGGATGTGGTTAGGGTGAGGATGGGTTGGGATTGGACTTGGTGATCTTAGAGGTCTTTTCCAACCCTAGCGATTCCATGATTCACACATTCCTTTTGCTTAAAGCTGGCTACAGCTTTACAACTCGTCACTTCGTTTCCGTCTCCCTCAATCCTGTTTCTCTCCTTTTCTAGTTTTGGGTTTTCTGTGGACTGAAGTGTGCTGAAGTGCTTCATGACAGCTCATAGGTCAAAGTCTGGTCTTTATGGTGCTGAGTTTCAGCAGGTGTAATGCCGCAGGTCAGGTGGGTGCTCCCTCAGCAAGCACCCAGCACAGCACCCGACATCTGCCTCTAACGCCGCAGCTGCACCTCACCTGAGCTGGTGGGAGGAAGTAGAAAAAAAGCCAGGGCTGCAGTCATTCCGAATCATGTCTTTTAGTGGTTTTAACCTCAGAAGAGCAGCAGGCAAGAACAAGCTGGAAAGCCATCTGAAGAACCAGCAGCTCCACGCGTTTCTGCGGGGTGTGCCGACGTGTGCTCACCCAGGGCTTGGCTCCGGGGCTCAGTGGGCCTCCCGCACCACGCACAGCCCAGCATCAGATCACAAAATCGAGAGTAAACAACGGCCCTTGCAGCAGAGCAGGAAGCAGGAACAAATTTCCCTTATGAACTCACTTGTCAGGGCACATCTGCCTTTATTGCAACACGATTTGCATAAAAGCCAGGTGTTTGCAGAAGAGGACCTGTCTCTACACCCAGTGGTTATTCTGCGAGGAGGCACTCGGCGGGGGGGGTGGGGGAGGGGAGCTGGAAAGAGACCAAAGGGAACCGAAGGGGCCGGGGGAGGCGGTTGGGGCAGGGGGCGCAGCAGGCCGCAGCGGGCCGCACGCGAGGCCGCGGGCCGGGCTGTGCGTTAGGCCGCACGTTAGGCCGCAGCAGGCGGCAGCAGGACCCACGCGAAGCCGCGGACCGGGTTGTGCGTTAGGCCGCGCGTTAGGCCGCAGCAGGCCGCGCCGCCTCCCCACCCCGCTCCGCCTCAGGGCCGCGGCCGGGCGTGGCACGGGGCGGATCGGGAAGCGGCCGCCGCTCCGCCCTCCCCCTCTCTGCCCTTCCGCGTTGGCGCAGCGCTGCCCCGGTATAAAGCGGGGCCGCCGCCCGGCCCGCTCCGGCCCCATGGAGATGCTGCGGTGGCTGTGCGGTGGGAGGCCGGTAAGGGTTGGGCTGGATTCGGGGCGGGGGTCCTGCGGAGGGTGGGGGGCTCTAGGGAGGGCTGAAGGCCGGGGTTGGGGAAGGAGAGAGAGGCCCTACGGGCTGTGCCGTATCGCCCCTAACGCCGTCGTTTCGGCCCGCAGGTCTGGAGTGCGAGTGAAGGCCAAGAGACAGCTGAGGGTAGCCATGAGTGCGGGCAGCTTGTCCTCCCTGCTGGGCTGCCCCGGCTGGCGTGAGGCGTTCCCAGTGTTCAGACAGCAGTTCAGTCGGCTGGAGGAGAGGATGAGCTCCAGAGATCCATGTGAGAGTGGTTACCTCAGCCTGGGCCGGACTCTGAGCCGTGAGGAGGGCGTTGGGCCTGCTGTGCTGGGCATGGAGCCCGTGGGGAGCCCCACACAGGAGCCCCCCGACAGCCTTGAGATGCAGCTGAAGGTGGACTTCTTCCGCAAGCTGGGCTACTCCTCCGAGGAGATCTACGTTGTACTCCAGAAGCTTGGTCTGAATGCTGATACCAACACTGTCCTCGGGGAGCTGGTGAAGCATGGCCCGGCTGAGCGAGAGCCCACAGAGACCCCTCAGGAGACCAAGGAAGCTCCTTTGGTCCCTCGAGGAGGAGCTGCCAACAAGACTCCTGCACCTGTGCCACCTCTGGAGGAGAAGGAGAGTGATAACCTGAAGCCCATTGTTATTGATGGAAGCAACGTGGCAATGAGGTGTGTCTGGGGCTTGAGAATAGGCCCTTCTGGGGTAGTTTGTGCTTAATGTGACCCTTAAGTGCTCCTGTGAGGTTTTGATTTTCTCTACTTCTGTAGCTGTGAGGCGTGCCATGATCTAACAGCCTGGGGTCTGAAAAACTCAGGGTTTTTCACAAAAAACTACAACTGGATGTTCTGGTGGTGGCTGGTAATATTTTCCAATGTACATCACCAGTGTGTGTAGCTATTTCTTGAGGGTGACGGCCCAGATGGCTCCTTCTACTTGTGGTCTCTACCAGCTCTTACTGTGGTCAGTACCTATTCTGCCAGTAGCGGATGTGCTTCATGGGGAAACAAAGTTTCCTTCCCTCCTGTAGCTGCTGAGGAGGATAACTGAAGATACATTGTCCTCTTACCTAATAGTTTTATATAAGCTTCTGTAGCACTGAGTTGCTCAATACCTAATTATGGGGTTAATTAGAAAAGGCTTTAATATGATTCTGTCTCTGGCGTTGGAGGCCAGTCTCCAGACTGGGAGTCAGGTATTTTCGTGCATTGTGGAAGATGCTTGAGTTTGGAATGGGCCACTCTGCTAAAGAGTGGCCAATTCTGCTGCTTCTGACAGCTGTGATAGCAAGGCAGGGCTGCAGCCCATCTTCAGCATGTTGGATGTTCTGGTGTTGGTCGAGCAGTTTCTATCAGACAATGTAGGAAGGCCACTGGAGTTGTCTGACAATAATTTGGGCTTACAGGAATCCTAATAGTCATGGGGCACAAGTATCCTTGCACTGGGCACTTTTCAGTTCAATGTCCACACTGATTCTCCTTCCCTTATGATGGGAGTTGCTTGCCACCACCCCAGCTCTAGATGTTGAATTTTCCTCAGCTGCACACAAATGGGTGCCATTAGCTTAACGCACCAGATTTTGAAGTTGGGCTCCGTGGTTAAGAAGCACTTCTTCACTGTTTTAGTTTAATAGGTCTTGTAATGCATGTTTGTGTACACGTGCTTGCTTATTAAAAGAAATGAGTGCACATAGCTGTTGTGTATGTCATTGTAGACTTCTTCCTAAGGTGAAAGTGCTGAATGGAGACTTGTTTGCAGGTGTGGTTTTCACTGAGCCATGGCTGGCAGTTCTAAGAATAGAAGTGAGAAAAGGTGGGGTACGATCTGCTGTGTGCCCAGCTGACAGAGCCTCCAAGTCCCCATGCAAACATGATGCTCCCTGGCCCCACTCTGTTGTCAGCAGAATAAAATATTTAACTTTGGAGTCTTCAGGAGAGTCCTGTGCCCAGCAGCTGTGCTGTTACCTGAGATGTGGAGCTGATCCGTGTGATTCTTGTGGTGGAGTTTACCTTAGTTAAGTAGGTAGGCTTAAACAACAGCATTGGTTGCATTGATTGAATGAGGAACCTCTTACCCATGAGAGTTACCCCATAAAGTGCAGCAGATTACAGCAGATGTGACTCAGGCAGACCAGGCAGTAATAACAGTGGCAACAGGACAGAGTTTGACATGAGAAACGCGGTCTGGCTTTTCTTTTTTTTTAAGCAACTTGCTAGAAGGGGAATTCCATTCTGAAACTTCCTGTATTGATGGTGTGTGATGTTCCCTGCTGATTCATTTGCAGTGTGTACAGCGGCCTCCCTGAACAGCTCTTGACAAACATATGCAAATCATAGTGGAAATTAGCTTTTACTTCCTTCTAAGGGAATTTTTTCTTGGCTGCTGCCAAATCAGATCAGCCTGGCTGTAGGCTCTAGGGCGGTAGCAGGGGCTCATAAATGAGAAATAAGCAGAGGATGTTAACCTGTGTCTGTCTATAGCGAAAGCAGTCTGATACTGGCAGAGTTCTAGCTAATCTTTCCTGTGATTGTTAATGCTAACCTTTCTGTAACTTGGGATTCTTAATGGAGATAAGTGTCTCTTTAGGTGTGTGCTCTCTTATTAAATGCATAGTTCTTCTGGAATAGTTCATCTGGAACAACTCTTCAGTTCTCTTAATAGCTTCCGAGAAAGGTGGCTTGCTGGAACTAGAGCATGCAGGCTTGGCTGGGTTTGACTTTTCAAGTCCTCTAGAAAACAGAAACTGTTGGATTTGATTGCTGTAGAGGTGGGTGAGGGGGAAAAAACACTAACCTTATTCAGCTAGGAAGTGGCTTTTTACATATGCAAAACAAATCTGGGTTATATTTAAGAAGCCTGGTGGACTTGCTTTGATATAGTACAGCACAATGTGATGACAGTTGGAAAATAATGCTAGATTCATAATTGCTTTACAATGAAGCAGTACTTATTGCTAGACCTGGGAAATCTTGAATGTTTTTAATCCATTAATAAGATAATAGGTTTATTTCTATCCGAATGCATACAGCTTTTAGTTTTCATTCCTTTTAATATTGCTTTTTTTCATGATGGCCTAAGAAGTTTGGTGTTTCAGAAAGGGGGGAGAAGCTTAAATGTGTCAGCAAATTAGTACAGGGTTAAACACTTAAGCTTGTGACTTTGAGGACTGGGCATGAGCTCAGCAACACTGCTGTGTTGTGTGAGGTGTTGGGGCATCTGCTCAACCTTCCCTGTCTTCTTTCCTTTTCTCTCTGGCATTGTGTGAAGATGCTTCAGCCATTTCATGTGACCTGTGCTTCAGCTTTGCTTGCCCAGGTTTGATTTTTTGCACTGTCTCCCTTGTTGTGCTCTCTGGGGATGTGTTCACCCACTGGCTCTCAAGTCTCCACATCTGGGGGCATCTTTCCTGATTACAGAACATTCACCCTGCTGTGAGCCTGTGTACAACCTGCTGGGCTCCATGTGCTACAGGAGGCTGTCTTGTACCTCACAGTGCTTATATTCATCTTTCTCTGCCTCACCTGTGAGGCCCTGTGTGCATTCAGACAACGTCTAGCTGTGGTGTTTGCTTTGTGTTCTGTATAATGCACTGGGCTGTAAGTGTCTTGGAGTTGGTGTCCCTCTGTGATAGACAGGATGTGTTTGATTAAGCTTGTGTGCAGCTTTCAGCACTGATCCAGCTGTGCCCTGGAGCTGTGGGCCTGTTTCTAAGGTGCCTTTGGCTACAGAGCTCAATACAAATCCAGAGGCACAGCAACACAGCTGTGTCCTGTGCAAGTCCACACAAGACACTTTGCTTACAAAAGTAAAGATTAACAAACATTTCTCACAAATGCCCCTAATTTGCTGTTCAATCTTGTGGCTTGACACCACTTATCTTCAATATAATAAAACATGTCTTGGTGTCACTACAAAATGCAGGCTTAGATCCCCAGAATGACAAATCAGGCTGCAACAGGGAGACATTGAAAGTCTGCCAGAGCCATTATCAACAGCAAAGCTGATAACACTGTAAATAGTGGCACTGATAGAACACAACTGGTAGTTTCCTCATAGAGGTTCTGCAAACTTACTGATATGGAGTAATGAATAATGAAGCAGCTTTTAATATTGTAGGTGGTTTCTGACGCTGTTGCTAAACTTTGTTTCTTAGCTGCCAAGTGCTCTTGGGACATTGAGCACCGGTGAAGGGAAATGTTGATATTTCATGCAAATGTGCTATTTGCATGAAGCATCAGCAACTGAAGAGGCATCCTGCCTCAGTGCTGATGTCACTGGGGTAAGAGTGCACAAAATGGTGTGTTTTCCCTAAGTTATCAAAGCAGCTTCGTAAGCAGATCCCTTTGTGGAAGTGCAGTTTGCCCTGGCTTGGCCGTTGGCACACGCTAGCAGAAAAGGACAAAGGAAGTTCAAGATCACGTTGTACTCAGGGCTAAAAATAAAGAGCTGAAGCAAAAGGCCCTGCTTCAAAGGAGCAGTTACAGCTGCTTTGTTCTTGCCACTGAAAACTTGGCTGTTTGTTGGTGTACTGAGGTGCTAAAAGCAATGGTAAAACCTGGTGCTCTTCCTTGAGATCAGCATGTAATACTGATTCTTACTGCTCCAACGCTGAAGGTTGTTTTAATTGCTGAATCTGTTTGCTTAATCTGTTGCCTCACTGATCTGTGCATCACCTGAATATTGAAATCCTTTATTTTCTTCTTCACTGCAGCCATGGAAATAAAGAGGTGTTCTCCTGCAGAGGAATCCTTCTGGCTGTGCAGTGGTTTTGGGACAGGGGACACAAGGATATTACAGTGTTTGTGCCGTCTTGGAGGAAGGAACAGCCACGACCAGATGTACTTATAACAGGTGTGGAAATATGAAAGCCAAGAGCAGCTTTTCAGGCTTATTGCTTTGTCGCTTAATGAGCTTGCAAAGTTCTGGGTAGTTAGTAATTAACTTATGAATGGAAGATCTGAGCAGTAGGAGATCCAATAAGCTGTGCTGACCAGTGAGATTTAAAGTCATTAAATTCTCCCTTAAGCAAGTTCTTGCCTGGATCAGTTGGAATAATTCAGAGAACAAAGAATGTAATACTGCTCTGCTTAACTTGTCCTTCATGATTTGAATTCTCCTTTCAGGGAAACACCTTTATGCTATATTTGACTAACATGTTTGACACTAGAAAGTACAGAGTTTCGATGCACTAGAAGTAAAACCTCAATAGGAGTACAGTCAGGTTTCTTCAAATAGAAGGAAGTTTGCTCTCAGCTTATGAGGAGCTGAGATTTCCAAGTAAACCTACTCAAAAGTAACGTGTGCACACAGTGTTACTATAAAATATGCCAGTCTTAAATGCAAATCAGTACCTTGTATGCAGGATTTGGATGGGACACCCTGTGTTTCAATAGCCTCATGTTCCTGAGTGTTCCCAGGTGGGAATCCACCTCTGATAGACTCAAAAGATAGTATGAAAAAAGAGGGGAGGGTTGCAAAGAAACGAGTTGGCGTGCATTTTGTTCTTTACAATGTTACCTTATGGGTGGGAAGACCTTTTGGGCTGTGCACATTTGTGATGTGGTGACAGTTGTGCTTGTTGTAGATCAGTACATTCTCCGTGACCTGGAAAAGAAGAAGATTTTGGTCTTCACTCCTTCCAGACGGGTTGGGGGCAAACGTGTTGTCTGCTACGATGATCGATTCATTGTGAAACTGGCACACGAGTCTGATGGCATCGTGGTTTCTAATGATACTTATCGGGACCTGCAGAATGAACGTCCTGAGTGGAAGAAATTCATTGAGGAGCGTCTGCTGATGTATTCCTTTGTTAATGACAAGTATGTTCCCGCAGCGAGGGTAACGAGGCGTGAAAAAGGGAAAAGGGTGGTAGAGAATGGGAGAAAACAATCCCATAGATACTTCTGTAGAAGGAAGAGAGACAGGAGGAACTCCTCCCTGGCTGTATAAGGTATGAAGAACTGGACTCAATAGCTGCACGTGGTTTGCAGGTAGGAGCTCTGCTCTGGAGGAGTTCTTGGGAAAGCTCTAGTGCTTGATTTCCTCCCAGCGCTGTCATTGGCAGGCCCAGCCCCAAGTGCTGCTTTTAGTCAGCAGCACAGCACAAAACCTCTTCTGTGCCTGAAGAGAAGCACTTCTTGCCAGTCTGTACCAGGTGATAAGCAGTGAAATGGGAAAGTTTTTTAGGGCTCATAACTTTTAATGCTTGGTGAAATGGGAGACTTCTACAAGAAGTGAAACCCTGACCCAGAAAGCGAGCTGTTCCTGATTAAGATATCTATTTTTTTTTTTTAATGGTTTTTAGGTTTATGCCTCCAGATGATCCATTGGGGCGGCATGGCCCCAGCCTGGATAACTTTCTGAGAAAGAAACCTGTGGTGCCAGAACACAAGAAGCAGCAGTGCCCTTATGGTAAGATTTGCCTTCTGAACCTCAAAACTTCAGTCCCTATACAAGTGTAACTCGTGCGTTTGGTAAAATTCAGCTGTCATTCCTTGCTATCTATGCTTTTTTTCCTTGCAGGGAAGAAATGTACTTATGGAATTAAGTGTAAATTCTACCACCCTGAAAGGATCAATCAACCCCAGCGCTCATTAGCTGATGAACTCCGTGCCAATGCAAGATTGTCTCCTACCAGAAGTACCAGTGCTGTCAAGGAGGAGAAAAAGGGCAAAAGGGGCTCCCAGGCAGAGCTCTTGTGCTCTGGGTCTACAGAGAGTGATAAAAGCTCTTTGCAGAAGATCTCTGCAGAGAGGAAAAGCTTGACACATAAAACAAAGCCCAATGATGTTCCACTTCAGATCAAAGGCTGTGTGTCAGGCAGTGCTCCTGCTAACAGTGGGAGCCACAGGTCCTCTGAAAGGTACCAGCATCCTCATATGGACTCTCTGTCTTACATCTCTCAGGAGCATCTTGACTCAGGCATTGGGTCTCTGGAGAACCAAATGTCTGACATGTGGCCTTACAGATCTACCAGTCACTGTGATCACTCCCATGCCGAGCAGGTGACAGTCTGCTCCTGTGGTAGGCAGAGACCAGTCTACCCACACTCTCCCAGCTTAGAGCAAAACGGTCTGGTCTCTTACAAGCATGGTTCCCATAAATCTTCTGCCTCTGGTGCTAGCTTCTTGCAGTATAACCCTGAGATACCTCACTCAGGGCCACCTCATTCTTTCTCAGGCTATGGGGTACCTGTCCATCCAGCTAATGCTGGGCAGTACAGTCTCCCCAGTGAGTACAGTGCCCCTTCTCTTCCTTCGCTTCATTCTCGTGAGTACTGGTCTGAGCCCTACCAGATGCCTCCTCCCCAGGTGAGATCTACCAGCGTGCGAGATCCTCACTCAGTGCAGAGAGCCCCAGGGCCAACGTATGGTGATTCCTGCCAGTGGAGTGTCTCTGATCAGTTTGCAGAGGAGAGGGCCAATGTTCATGTCAAGCTGTGTGGCATATTCCATCCCCATTTAGTTGATGCTGTGATGAGCCGTTTCCCTCAGCTTTTGGATCCCCAAAAGCTTGCCGCAGAGATCTTAACCTACAAATCCCAGAACCCAGGTATATGAAGCAGATGCCAAGGGTAGCCAGCATGCTAAGCTTGTGGGCAGTGTTTGCACTCTGTAGCTGCCATTCGAGGGCTCCTCTTTGTTCCCTGCAAGTCCCAGCTGGAGGCTGGATACCAGAGGTGGCATGTTCACAGCGATTTCTGGTCTGGTCATGACTGTGTCCCTCTTAAAGATGTGAGAGTAGGTTATGGTCCCTGTCATCCTCAAAGGATGCTGAAGAGAATCTAGGTGCAGGACAGGAGAAAAGGCTGCTGTTTCAGAGCAGATCTTTCCTATGGGATTTACATGGTGAGTTAGGCACACCCTAAATTCCTGCAGTTCAAAACTGTGTATGGCCTCGTTCCTCCCGCTAGCTCAAGCTTTGTTTTGGCTTGGGTTGTTAGCAGGCATGCAGAGGGAGGATTCTGTGAGGCTTGTGAAACAAAAACATGTATGTGAAACATACGATCTCTAGTTGTGTGAGGCTCATTTCTGAGGACTGAAATGTGTTGTCGAGGCTGTTCCTAGCTCTTTGCTAAGTTATCAATCCAACGTGAAGTTAGGTTTAGCTGTCTTAGATTTGACTTTATTGGTGCACTTGTTTAGTGATACCCCTCCCACTTCAGCTCGCCTCCCTGAGCTGAGGCAGTTCTATGATATACACCACAAGTGCTCAGCAAGCTGCTCAGCTCCTAGAAGCACTGGGGGCTAGGAATAGAATTCATCCTGAGAAAGGAAGGAAGACCCGACGCTGCTCCGAAGCTGCAGTGAGCTGTGTTTGCTGGAGAAGGCAGTTAGTTGTCAGGATGTGGATGGCCGTGCTGTTGAGGCTTCTCTACAGATTGTCCTTGCCTGGTATCCTATCTTTGGCTATCTGTGTAACACTGACAAAGAGGATTTATGATACAGTGCCTTTTGTCTTCAGACAGCAATAGTTTTGAGCATTCAGTAAAACAGCTGCTGCCAATACTGTTCCTGAGGACTCCTTAATACTTTTCAAAGCTGTTGCTTCGTCTTCCTTCTCACTGATATTTTCCTGTCCCCTTCAGCTTTGTCAGACTCTAACAGCATCCAGAAATGTAGAATGAGACTTACTTGGTAAGGCTGTTCCCCTTTCATTCCTTCTTCCTCTAAGAAGTTGTGTGGTTTTGTTTTTTTTAATTGTAGATACTGTAATAGATTTTAAATATGCAAAAAAAAAAAAAAACCGATTGCTGTAGTAATTGGTTCTGGTCCTGGAATTTCACTGTGTTACGGTGCAGGGATGTTTCCTGCACTGCAGGCCAGAAGCAGTTGATTTGTTGATGCACATTGTATCTGTGTTTTGTGTGTTGGGTTTTTTTTAAGTACGTCCATCTCGTGGTTAAAGCAAGGCTGTCGAGTGGCAGATCATCAAGGGGAGAGTGGAATACAGTGGAAAGCTGAGGAATGGTTTTGTCTATTACCCACCTTCCCTCTGTCCAAGGAGTGACCTACCCAAACAGGCACCATGTGCCGTAAAAACCACAGGGACACAGAAACCTGTATACCTGGTTAATGATGATACATTACAAATTAGTAATGTTTCATGTTAGTAAGCAAAATGCTTCTTAATTTTAAGTAACCTGATACTTCGCGTATTTGTAAATTACAGGAAAAAGAAAAAGAAATGGTTTTTAATGTTATTGTCCAACAACTTGATGCTTGATGCTGTTGTTCATTAGTGCTATCCTTGACTCAGCCACTGTGTTACTTGGCGTGGTGTGTTTTGTTTTCCTGGCAGAGTGCTGATAGACTCCTGCAGTCGGAAGGCTAACGATTCCTGCTCCGAAGCTGACGTGTTACTGAACTTTGTGTATCATTATGCAGTGTGTAGGTTATGTACTGAGTGGAGGCAGCTGTGTGGAAGCCGTGGCGAAGTAAGAACCCGTGTTATGTAAATAAATACTGCTGAGTTGAACTTTGGGCTCTGCTGGCTTTTTGGAAGAGGTTATCCTGCCTCTCTGGGGTTCCTCTGATGCTCTCAGACCTCTGCATGGAATCTAACAGCAGCAGCAGTGGCTGGATGTTGTTAATTGATCTAAGATGGTAGGTCTTAAACTGCTTTAGTAGGTAACACATCCAGTTACTGAAGTGAACCCACTGTGCAGGGGATGCAGTGGTCATTAAGGTGCCACGAGGCTGCAGTGTGGTGGTGTGAGGGCATCTCACTTGTTGGTGTGACAGCTGTGCTGTGGTTGGGTGTCTCAGGTGATGGGGGTCACGCATTCCTGATCCTTCTGGGGGAACGTGTGGGTCGTGCAGCAGTTCTGTGGCAGAGTATGGAAACAAATGCACACGTTGTACAGTTATACAGCACAGCTGAGCCAGGTGCAGCTGCCACATCAAACTTTGCTCTGTAGCTTTGTTAGAGCTCAAAGGAAGTGCATAAGGGTATGAAGTGCCTGTTTCAGGTGCATCTGCTACCTGCTGTACTGTAGTGCAGCGTATTATGTGACTTGGCATGGTTTTTTTTATTGCCTTTAATAAAGGCCATGCTCTTAATTTAATCCAATGTTATTTTGAGTTCATAAAAAGGCAAGGAAAGCAGTTGCTCCTGGTTTTTGAAGTGAATCACTACGTGAAAGGTGACTTATCTGTTGCAGAGGACTCCTTTGGAGGCTGTTGTGTGAAGCCTAAGGAAGCTCATGGTGCACTGCATGTGTCCAGGACCTTGGTGATGGGTGAACCAAGTGATGTGTCAGCTCTGAACCTGGTGAGGACTTCTGTTTGTTGTAGTGGGACCTGCATCTGCTGCTGTAGTCGGAGATACTTGGCTGAGTGTGACTTAGGGCACACGGTGTGCCCAGCTCTGGGCTCTGCTGTTGCTGAGGGATTGCCAGCACATCCTGTGGCTCACTGCTTCCTGGTGCTCTGCAGGGGAGGACCTGTCACGACTGCAGTGGCTGCATTATTTCTTGTCCATCTAAATAGGTTAAATCTTCTTGTCAGCTTGCTCGTAAATTAAATGCAGCCGAGGAGATCAGCTGCAGCACCCTGTGGGGAAGCTGTCTGTACTTTAATGGGGTGACCGTGCCAGGGAGAGGCCAGGGCAGGAAAATCTCCTTTGATGTGAAATAGAGTAGGCCGAGGGGCTGTGCTGTGGTGCTTAGAGGAGAGCTGTCTCTTTCTCTTCCCAGCAGTGCTAGAAATAGGTGTAGAGGTAGCTAAACATCATCAAGGCTTTGCTTCCTCTGTGCAATGAAAGGAAGGGGAAGAGCCCTCCTTTGGAAGTCAGTGCAGCAGGATATCTTAACTTGCCCTTTCTTCGGAGTACTGAAGAGGAGCACGGTGCTGTGGCAGAGGTTGGGGCAGAGCCTGCTGCATTGCCACCTTACCTCTGTGTGAAGTGCAGCCTGGTCCTGGAGGCTCTGCCTGCTGTGCCCCCAGCTCTCCTCGCTGAATTGCCCTCTGAGCTGCCCGGCTCTCTTCTGCAGGAGGATTTCCAGGCTGTGGCTGGCTCAGCTCTGAGATTTCTGTACATCTTTTGAGGCAGGAATCTGACCTCAGCCTCCAGCCGGGGCCATGGGAAAGGGGCAGGTGCTCCTAGCTGTGTGGGGCAGGCTGTGCTACAAGGAAGCAATTCCAGCATGAAGGGTAGAGGGAGAAAGCAAGGCAGGAAGCAAGCAGAGATGCCTCAGCTGGAGAGAGGCTGCTGCTGTGAGATGGGAGAGAAGTGAAGCTGTGGGTGCTGCCTGCAGGCTCCTGCCAGTGCTCACCCTCCAGCCATGCTGCTTTACAGTGCTCCTCTGGGCCTTGTGCTCCTCAAGGCCAGGGTTTGCAAGTGACATTTTTTCCTTTAGGGAGCTGCATCAGAGTGGCAGAAATGCTTTCTCCACCCCAGCAGCTCCTCAAGCAAAGTTCCCTGAGAGCAGCATGGAGCTCTGCCCTGTGGCAGCACAGAGGGGAGCAGCAGCCAGCGTCATCCCACAGGGAAGCTGCAGAGCAGGAGCAAGAGGCTGCCCTGTGCTTCCTCTGGCTGCCTCCCCTGAAGGCCTGCATTGCACAAATGTTTTGGAGTAAATGCAGTGTCTGCTGAAGCAATAGGTCAGGAGGATTTGCATGGTGTAGTGGCCCAGGGGAAAGGTTTCTGCAGCCTGGGAGCAGCTCTGGCTCAGCCTGGGGGGAAGAAGCAGAGGGTAGCTGTGCTGTAGAGCTTCACCCATAGCTGGGCCAGGGGCACAGAGCAGGCAGTGGAGAGGCTGTGCTGCGCCCACACCTGCAGGTGTGCTGGCCTGGGGTGCTTAGCTTGGATGCTGCTTTTCTTCTTGCAGAAGTTGACCAGTTTGTGGCTGAGTTTTGCTGCAGCAGTCCTGGGAGTGAGTAGCTTACAGGGCCCCTGCTTCTGGCAATTCTAAGAAGAGTGGGGCTGTCCCATTTCAAGCACGAGGCAGGAGCCAGGTCAATGCAGGATGAGTCAGGCTACTGCTATTTGCATTGCATCAGTTCCCTGAGGTGTGGGCACTGCATGGGCACGTCAGGAGGAGCAGTCCCTGCATGCAGTGCCCTGGGAAGCAGGGGCTGCAGTGGGGCACAGTGCAGGACTGGGTTGGTGGCAGCTGTTACGCAGTGACACAGGGTTAATCGACAAGCAGCAGCAAACAAGTCTGGTGCTGGCATGGAACTATGCCCACAGAAGCTGTGGGGCTGGACGCCAGTTCTGGCTGTAGGACAGGGTCATACACACTTGGGCTGACCTTCAGCCACGTGCCAAGGCACAGTTCTGTGCTGATGCCAGGCACAAACTCCATATCGCAGCAAGCGGCAGCTGGAGAGAAGGCAGAAGAAACATGGAGTTTTCTCCTGCCCAGCCCAGATAGTTGCATTCCCCTTTAGCTGGCACCTGTTGGGAGCTGCTCAGAGCTGGGCACGCCTGGCTCCACCACTGCCAAGCTCAGTAGCAGCTGGTGGTGGCCCTGGTGCTGTACCTACAAGGAAGGGCTGAGCATGGGGCTGGAGCTGCAGAGAGAGCAGCTGAGGAGCAGCTGGTTTGCATAGGCTGCTCAGAAGGCAGGATTATCTGCAGGGCGGCAGGAAATGCTGCTGCCACACGCTCCTTTGAGCAACACGAGCCTATCTGCACATCCACAGTGAACATTTCCGTTAGTGAATCACGGCTGCAGCACAAATGCACCTGGTGCTCAGCACAGTGCTGGCTGCTGCCACGTGTTGGGCTGCAGTGAGGGCCTGGGGCAGGGCTGGGCACCAGGAGCTGCAGGCATCATGCTGAATAAATGAGACCTGCAGGAAGCAGCCATCCTTTATTTCTTATCAGCAGAAGAGAGGCTGAGGGCGTGCAGCCCCCACTGCTCTGGGGGAGGTGGGTTGGTGTTGACTGCTCTGTGCTCATACTGGAACAAATCCCACCTCCCATCCTGAGCTGTTCCCCATGCGTCCCTCCACCAGGGGCCTGTCAGAGTTGCAACACATGTGGGAAGATGCTGATGGAGGGGATGTATTCATCCAAGAAGGAAGTAAATGGGGCAGTGCTTGGGTTTTGCAATCCCTCCGTTGCCACAGCTCCTCCAGCTCGTGAAAGGTGATGGTGGGAACTTTCAGTGACCACAATCCTTGTTCCGGGACACTCCCGAAGCGTTGCAACAGCTGAGGAGGATGCTGGCTGGGTCCCCAGGGAGCACTGCCATTGCTGTGGACACAGCAGTGACTTGCCCTGGGGCAGAGCAGGAGGCAGTGGGTGGCCTTGAGTGGTGCTTGGCTCCCAGGTTTCTGCACTGAGCATGAGGACAACTTGTAGCACCGTGTTCCAGCACAGCACTGGCTGCAGTAAGAGCCACAGCCAGGACCCCATCTCCAAGTGCATGGGGAGCTGGCTCACTGCAAGCTGCCTCCTGGCAGTTTTGTGTTTTTGGGAAATGGCTGCAGTTCTGCTAAATGGGCTGGGCAAGGCAGGGCTGGGCAGGGCCCGGCTGGCACCAAATGCTATCAGATGAGGCTGATGAGATGGGCACATACAGGGACGTGGAAACGTGAGAGGACTGCACTGTCCCAGCTCTGGGTTGAGCAAGCCCCTGGTACCCAGCTCTCAGTGGCACTTACAGCTCCTGCCTGGCACAGAACCGCAGGCTTCCAGAAGCTGCCTGGGCATGGGATGAGCTGACAGTGTTGCTCCATGCAGCAGAGCCCTTTGGCAATGTGCAGGGGCTGGGAGCCCCTTCCCCAAACACCAGCTCCTTGTTCCCCTGCTGCAACCTCACGGCCCCAGCTCTACCTGCAGGATCCTGTCCTTCATTCTCATTCAGCATCTCGGCTTCTCCCAGCAGCTCAAGGCTGTCTCTGCTGTCCCTCTGCAGCAGCTGGAACAGGGTATGAGTGACTGTATTGGGGGGGAGGGGGAGCAAGGGGATCCTTGAGATCCTGAGGACCCTGCAGGGGTACCCACCCGTTGCCGCAGCTCTTGCTGCTCCCGCAGCAGCTCCAAGAACCGACTGCTCCACAGCAGTTTCTCAGCCCCCAGCTCGGTGCAGAGGAAGCGGACATCATCCTCCAGTGCCTCCAACCTCCCCACTGTGGCCTCGTTGGCATCACGCAGCCGCTGCAGCTCCAGCACTGCCCAGGCACCACAGCTCTGCTTCACCTGAGCTGGCACCAGGGTCTCACCTGCCCCTCAGCACCCACCTGTCTGCTCAGGCTCCAGCACAGCAGCAGCCGATCCGTCCTCCTCTTCCTCTCCCCCCTCACTGTCATGGTCCACCCCCAGCAGCTGGAAGGCACCGTGGACTGAACCCCATTGTGTGGTGCCCATATGGACCCTTCTGCCACCCAGCACCGCGTCACCATGAGTCCCCGCTGCTGGAGAGCCCCTGAGGGCACTGGGGGGTGCTTGGTGGGGGGAGGCTTTACCTCTTCAGCAAACTGGAAGGTGATGTCCCAGCAGCTTGTGTAGCACATCAGAAGGTACTGAGGGAGAGCACAGTGCAGTGGGACCCACTGAGGATGACAGGGTCTGAAGGGGGAGCAAAGACCCCACATCCCCAGGGCTCTTCACAACCTCCTGCCCAATGAACCCGGTTGCAATACTACAACAATGCGAAGCCCACACATGCATGCAGTCCCATAGTGAGGGAGCCCCATAGCACCAACCCACAACAGCCTCCAGAGCCACTGCAGCCCCTGCAGAGCTGTCCTGGAAAGGGACAGGAGCTGCCAGCACCCAGAACGCAGGAGCTGCCTCCACCACGGCCTCCCTGGGCTGTGCTGCTTCCTCATGGGGATCCTGCAGACAGGGATTGGAATGGAGACGTGCTGCAGATCCCAGGACAGGCAGTGGCTGCAGGATGCTCCCAGCCCTGCCAACAGGAGGGCGAGCAGCCCTCCTCCCCCATTGCTGTGCCCACTTACCTGGCAGTGCAGCCCAGCTCAACTCGGGCAGGAGGTGCAGGGAGAGCTGCTGGACAAGGCTGTGGAGGCTGCTGCTCCTCCTGCCTGCTGCTATGCCTTCAGCCCGTTGCTCAGGATTGCTAAATGCCTGCCTAATCCTCTTGCTGAGGAGGCTGTGCCAGGGATTAGGGGTACTTCTGCTCTACCTTCAGTCACCATAAGGACAGTGGCTGCTGGGCCACCACCGCTCTTTGCTCAGGATTCATCTTCTGCAAGCAATAAAAGGACTTTATTGTAACTGTATTTGGCTTTCATTGGCATTGAGGTAAAGCCTGGGCAGCCAGGTTCAAGGTCAGCTGTCCTGGCTTGGGGAGCTTTACACCCTCCAGCTGTGCAGGAAGAGAAATAAAGGTCTCAAGAAATAGAGGGGAAGGTTCAGGCGATGCCAGCCTGGCCCAGGCTCTGCCACACACCCCCTGGTGCAGGTGGCAGTGCTGCTGTGCTCAAACTGAGCAGACTCAAACTCCCATTACAACAGCACCTCGAGGGAGCTGATGCTGCAGCGCTGTCACTGCCGACAGCTTTTGCTCTGGGACGCGCAGTTCTGCTCCCTCTGCTGGAGCAGACCCCAGTGGACACCGTGGTTTCTCAGCCTGAAAGCTGCAGCAGGACGGGACGGGGCTCCTTGAACACCGTGATGGGCAGCCATCTCCTCAATCAGAACCGACTGAGTCTGTTTGTCCCTTTCCCTCAGGGACAAGCACTGCTGGGGAAGGTTGCAGCACCCCCAGTCCATATTGCAGGGACGCAGAGCCAACGGACGCTTTGCCATAAAATCTCTGGCACGTGAGGCTCCCTGTGTGACATGAAACCCTTTTGCTGTTTCTCTGCAGGGGAGACTTTCCAGCCCAAAAGGTCCAACGCTGTCCCTGAGGTCAGAGGTGCAGCACGGACCCCTCGAAGTCAGGCCTTTACAAACCTTGCTTTGGAACAGCAGCACCAGGGAAAAAGAGCACCAGAGAAAAGCAGCTTCTGTACCAAGGTCAAGTAGTCAGAAACCATCAGCTAAGATGTCTTTTTTTCCACAGCTATAGCAAAGCAGGCCCTGTTAGGACTTTATGCTATTTCCTACATCTTCTATTCCTCTCTCTTTTACCTCTTAAGAGGAATAAATTTAAACACAAAAAAGTAGGGCAGCTTTACTGCTCTCCCATTAAAGCCACTCTGTCCCAGCAGCTCCCTGTGGCCGAGCAGCAGCACCAGCACACACTGCTGTGGGCTAAGGCAGGAACCACCAGGAGCAAACACAGAGCTGCCTCCATTCCCTAACGAGAAAACAAGGGGGAACTGTTCTCCTGTGTTCACCTTCACCTGTAGGTCCTGCATGGCAGGGTTGCACAGGGGAGATGGTCGCTGCTGCTGCCACAAGGAGCTGCAATGCAGGACCCCAGGAAAGGAGAAGTGCAGCAGAGCAGAATTCAGGCTCCGCTGTAACAAGTGCACATAGAAGTACATGGAAGGCTGTAAGGCAAGTGCTACAACTTTTTACACAGCACTCTCTCTCCCTCCGAACTGTTTAAGCAAGCAAAAGCATCCCAGCACAGGAAACTGGCAATACCCCACCTTGGGAAAGGCACAGCTGCTTTCCACACTGCTATCTTGACTCGGCCACTGTGAAAAGCACCAAACATTCACCCCTCTGCGTGCTTTCCCAGCTGCAATCCAAATTGCTCATCCCTTATCTGCAGGCACGCCGCCAGCAGCACTGAGGACTGCCTGCCATCCAAGCCCTACCTTGATGCAGGATTAGTTGAACATGGCTGGAGATTAATGCCTGGCAATCCTTTCAAGCACTCCATGTTATGTCTACCGCAGGAGAGCGAGCACAAATGATTCCTCCAAAGGGTCATGGGACGAAAGCAGCTGCTATGTGAAAGTGGAGGAGCTGCAGCAAACTCCCCACAAAGCTGATGGAGAATAAAAAGCACCGGGAGACAAAATTTTGACTGAACAGAACACGGGAAGAGAGACGAATGTGACTTTTATTGTTTATGTACAAATGAGGGAAGTTTGTATTAAAAAGAGAATCTACCCAATGTCAAAAGATAGCAGAGAGCAAGGTGGCTCTGAGCTCCAGCCTCCTCTGCGTCTAAAAGCACTGTGCCAACTTCAGGGGATGGCATTCAAAAGAAAAGTCAGAGAAACTGGATGGCCGCTTTGTTCTCTGCTTACCTACAAACCAAACTGAGCTGTTCCACAGAACGAAGAGCCTTCCTCTCTACAGGCATTAAAACAAACCAGAAGCCCATTTATTAACGATGCACTTTGGTTTAAAAAAAAACAAAACAAAACAACAAAGAAACAAACAAAACCACAAAGCTACGTCTCAGTAACAAAAGGAACCTAAGTCTTACAGCGTGGATGGGACACAGTGAATCACAGCCCTATTCCAGCAGGAAAGGAAATGCCTCCCCACGGTTTTACAGAGGCAGCAGTAAGATCAGCCAATTGAAGGAAGCTCCTGACTGAGCTGGAAGCACAGAATAGCCAGGAATTGAGGACTACTACTACTACACCTTCATCTCCTGTCAGTCAGGGTGTCTAAAAATGATGCAAAGACATGTCCAAGGCTTTCTCCCCCTTGAGTTGGTTAGAGTGGATGGCTCCCTTCTGCACACACGTGGCCAGAGAGCTGCCACTGTGCTCGTTCAGATGACTGGAGTTATTCTTGGTGGGGATTCATGTAGGACCGGATCCCAGAATCTTCAGCACTGATGTGTCTAGTAGTCCTGCAGAGACAGAAGATGGACACGTTAAGACCTTTCTACTTCCACCTCTGCTGGCAGAGCTGGGATTCCTTGCCTTCTCTCATTCTACACGCCATGAGCTGAAGGCAAAAGAGAAAAGAGATTTGTTTTCAGCCCAAACCAGGTGCTTTTATTGGTGCACTTCATGACAGAACAGAAAGATGCACGTGCACACGCCTGAAGTGCAACCTTGCTCCGTAATGAGCCCACCTGGGCTTATTCACTATCAAATCTGGAAGACAACGCTTACACTTCATCCCTACACATTCCCCAAGCACAACAAACAACATCTCCTATCACGGCAGAGGAGGCTTTCCAGGATGAGCAACAAAAACAATGACAGAGCACTGATACTTACAGCTCTCGGCTTTTTGTTTAACTTGAGATCAATCCTGTGGTTGGAAAGATAAGAGAAACGTCCATTTCAATACACGACACAAACAGTAGGTTGCAAAGAACCAGCTACTGAATATGGCACAGGCTACGACAAAGGCTATTCGGTTAATTCAATCCACATTCTCGATTGGGCTGAGCCAAATCACTGTCCCAACATTACAAGAGAACAGCAAAGAGAAGGAGAGTGGATTCTTTGTTCTTTGCCACAATGCATATTGCGTTCCATTCAGGAAAAGAGTTAATAAAAATCACAGGGAAGTTGTGCAGCACAAGGAAATACTGTTACACACGCATGCTCTACGTTCATTGTTAGATGTGTAACTATGCCACAGGTAATTATCCAGACATAGTGGCAAGGGTTATTTACTAGGGACAGAGAGAGGAGTTTAAGATGGCAGGGATTACAGGAGACAGAGGTACGGAGTTGGTTATGGATGTCCAGAAGGAAACAACCAAATCTACACTGATCTCCTTCAGAAGCAAAGCCAGAAGAATCAGTTTTTAAACGACACGTTTAAGTTAAAGAGTTGATCTACTTAAAAAACGGAACAGAGAGGTCAAGGAGAGTGAAGTTAATTTAATTTTGCTGAAGTTATTAAATAAAATGTTACCTCCATCACGCTTTTCTGTTTTTTAAAAAAACTTCCCAGCCTAACCTAATATACATACCTACAATTAAACAGATAAACTATGGGTTAGAAAGGTCTCAAAAGGCACATTGGTGTCTACACACTAACAACACAGCACAAGTACTAATTCAAGTCAAACTTACTCAAAGTCATAATCAAACATGCCAGACGGGCTGAGGGGCAGCATTTGAAAGGAAGAAAGCAATAGAAATTAATACACTAACGAATTAAATAAATTAGTCGATTAGCCACCCTAGCGAGAATACTACAAATAAATAAGTAAATAAACAAATGAAAGCCAGTGTTCAAAATGCCACAAAGTTCCAAAAGGTAACTTGAAGGTTCTTGAACCAGAACGGGGCACAACAACAACAACATAAGAAGCACTGCAGATCTGACAGAGCCCCAGCCCCAGGTGGATGGTGGGGATGGAGGTGTTAGGAGCGGTGTTACGCAGGGAGTGCTGCGTGCTGAGGGCTGCAGAGCTCACAGATCAAAGCATGGATTTGCTCACAGAACCCAACGGGTGGTCAGGAAGCAGTGGCTTTGGCTGGATTACTGAGCAAAGCAAAGCTTGTTCAGGCAGAGGTGGAGACAACCATGAAGCTGCGTGGCCACGCAGGCGCTCGATGCTCCCTCAATGCACGCCCCACTCCCCTTGCACCCAAACATCCCTTTGGGAGCTCTCAAGTCCAACCATGGCTTGCTGCATTCCCACCCCACCTGTCAGCACCCAGCACTGATGGCACTGCGCTCTGCCCCAAAGCTCACTGCTCTGCTTGGCGCTTCTCAGCACTGGGTCTCTAAAAGGAAGGAGGGCTGTTTTCCCCTGAAACACTTTTTAGCCATGAGAATCATCATCTGGGCCTTCTGTGGTCTGAGGGAACAGAGGGTGGCTTCAATAAAACACTGCCACGTGATCTCCTGCTTTAATTGTCAGGAATTAAACCAGCTATTCACACAAGCTCTGCTCAATCTGAATCCAACTCTCCTCGCTGCCACTGGTGGCACAAGAGTGAGAAAAACTGGAGCTACGTGGAGTCAGTGCACCTTCAGAGCATCCATTCCCAGCACCTCCCAGTCCTTCAGGAACAGGTGAGCAGAACTCAAACGCATGCTGGAAATGAAAGAGCTTCTGAATGAGCTGTGCCATTAAAAAGATTGAGACTGGCTTTTGTTTGGTTCAAACCTTGAAGATCATTTGGGCTCTTCTGCTGAAATTTAGGGGACAGTCGTTAGCAGCAATCACAACTTCTAACAGTTTGCATTGCAGACCAACGTAATTACTTTCCACTACCTGGCCTTGTTAAGCATTACACAATATCTGCAAAATCCTTTCTGTACTTGGATGCATCTCTTAGGATGATAAGAATTGCCATACCAGTGCAGACCAGGGCTCCTCATGTCCAATATTCTGTCTCCAACAGTAGCCCGTATCAGCTGCTTCACAGGAAGGCATGCAGAAGAAAGCCCAAAGCCACACAAGCTTGCAGTAGGGCAGTTTCTTCCTAACTCTCATCACTACAGTTTGGGTTATGTAATGGAGCAAAAGAGTTTATATTATTTATGGCATTTGCACCGGCCCCCACTGTCCTGCAGCAGATTGCTTCGTGCTCCATCTAAGTGCTCAGCAGTGCTCTGTAATCTGCTCTCATGCTGTACCTCAGTTGTACAGACTGCTTCTCTGAAGTGGTTTAGAGATGTACTCTGCTACTTCTGGCCTTCCTCCCAACTGTCTGCAGGCTAAAAAACACTTCTGAACTGCTTCTGGTTCCTAGCTCAGGAGGAACCAAAAAGGACATCCAACACTTTGGGATGTGTGCCTGATGAAGGCTGCTGCGGGAAGAAAATCCTGACCTAGCAATTAAAAATGCTAATGACAGAAAACCTAACTAAGAAGAAGCAGTAGTTAATTAGTTTGCAGGCACTGTACCTACCTCGGTGTCTCTCAGACCTTTTCCCAGCAGTCTCTGTGACATCTATCGCTGCTATTTAAAACATTTGCAATTGAATGGGAAGGCTCCTCAAAGAGGAACCTCCACCCGGATCCAAAGCCAACCAGCTCAGTAATGATACCTAATGTGCAGGTTACACTGAGCCAGGGAAAGCAGCTCTGGAATTCAATGATTCCCAATTTCTGGGCCTTCAGCCCACTGTGCCTTGAAGGCACGCCTTAAGGGGTAGAAGTGGTCGCCTAAATTCAATCATAAAGAGTTCAGGAGAGCTGTTTCACGTGAATTTCAGGGCAGTTTAATAACAAAAACTAGTGGTCTGTGTGATAAAGCAACTTGTACACGCTGTAATCAAACGACTCTGGGACATGACAACAGAAAAGGTTTGGAGTAGAAAATGTAGTAAAGACACTGAGAGTCAGCAGCCCCCAAAACACTCTAAGTTGTTTTCCCATCCTCCTTCTCCAGAGAAAGCAGTGACATTCCTATCTTCCTTGGCTCTGTAGAAACCAAGGAACAATCACAGGAGACCAGGACTGTAATCTTCCTCTACTGCAGGGAAGACAGCTTTATTCTGCTTGAAAGAGAAAAGAACCGACAAGGCCTGGTCAAAAACACCACCGTCTCTGAGCTGTGAGTACCCTGTGCTGACTGTTGAGCTGCCTCTCATGCCTTCCCCTCCCTGACACAGCAGGAGCACAGGCTGCACACAGCTTCCAAGCAAGTGATGTCACCAAACGACCTGAACACTTTGTTATGCTCTCAACTTATCAGCTCCCTTCACATAATTAAGCCCGTTCAACAAGAGCTAACCATTCCCAGTGCGCTACTAGAAGGCTGCTGGTGCCACTGACCTGTGCCGATTTTTGTTCTTCCGTTTTTTGTGGCTGCTGTGGTGGCTCCCAGAAGTGGAGGAAGCGGCTTTTTGGGGTTTCACCCCCTGCACAGATCCATCCAGCTCCTCAGCATCCTCCTGGCTGGGTTCATTCTCCTGATTGTGGAAGTCTGGAGAGGTGTCGCTTTCCGTCCCGCTGCCCGGTTCACCTGCAATGGGATGAGAAGCAGAGCAGCCCAGTGGTTACGTCCCCACACTTCACATCTCAGGCTGCTCCTGCAAAGAGTCGGGGAGAAGAACTACAAACACTACAGAAACTGAAGTTTCTGGTGCCAAGAACTGGAAACGCAGCACCTGATCAGCACACGGTGAACCCAGAGTTATACAATCATAGAATCACCAAGGCTGGAAAAGAACCACAGCACCACCCAGCCCAGCCATCTACCATCTACAGTTCTCACTAAACCACGTTGCTCAACACAACATCCAAATGTTCCTTGAACACCTCCAGGGTTGGTGACTCCATCACCTCCCTGGGCAGCCCATTGCAGTGCCTGATCACTCTTTCAGAAGTTATGGCGACAGCAGAAGGAAAGGTCTGCAGCCTCCAGAATTGGAGCTCTCATCGTCTCCCACAGCCACGTGCAACTGATGGAGAGACACAGGCACTGAAATGCATCGCTTCAGTCCTTGTTTCTCCATTCAGAGCAGACAGCAGAGCCCAGTGAAGCGAAGATGGGGCCGAGCTGTGAGGAGAAGTTTAATTCTTCCCAATTCTGCCAACGGAGGAAGAAAGGAAAAGGTGACTTACGCTTCTCAATGAGCTGATCCTGAACTCCAGCTAACGCACTGACAGCCTGGAAAGACGACATGGGCAGTTAATGACAGCAGGGATGTTGCTTAACAGATGTCTGTGGGAACTCAGCCCCGTGGGGGTGTCACGGAATCACAGAATGGTCGAAAAGGAGCAATGTGAGCAGGGGGTTGGAAGTTGATGAGATGTGCAGGGTTATGGGGGGGGGAGGGGGGGGTGTCCCTGCAGCACTCACCGCTGCAGAAGTGACCGAGGATTTGCTGAAGAGCCGCTCAGCCTCCTTAAACTTGCGGTTCCTGCGGTCGTTTTTGCTGTTGGAGTTCCTGCAAAGGAGAGAGGAGGATGGAGGAGGACTGGGGGGGGGGGGGGCGGCCCGCCCCGGGGGGGGGGGTTGGAAGGCGGTTGGGGAAGGGAGGGGAGGTTGGTCCGTACTTCTGGTTGGTGAGGTAACGGTCCCATCCGCGGATGATGTTGCCGTACATCTGCGTGTCCTCCAGGTAGCTGCCTTCGAACGCGTAGATCTGCCGCTCCAGGTTGGCCAGCGTCTCCTGCCGGGCAAAGCGCTGAGCGGGCCGGGCCCCGCCGCACGGCGACGGCCGCGACCGCCGTTCATCGCCGTTCACCGCCCGTCCGCCCCGCCGCCTCCCCGCCCCGCTCCGCGCCCAGCTCACCGCCAGCTCCTGTTTGCGCTTCACCAGCTCGGCCAGCTCCCGCCGGGTATCGGGGATCTGCGGAGGTCCGCCGGCCTTGGCGTGCAGCGCGGCCATGGCGGCTGCGGCCCTGCGCTGAGCGGGCGGGGCTGAGGGGAGGAGCCGGCGGGGGGCAGCGCTGAGCTCCGCGCCGCCCCGATGGGGAAACGGGAACTGCGAGCGGAGCTGAGGGCCGGCGGGGTTCACGGGATGGCCGGGGTTGGAAGGGAGCTCAGGGATCACGAAGCTCCAACCCCCCGCCACACGCAGGGCCACCAACCTCCACATTTCACAGCAGCCCAGGGCCCCATCCAACCTGGCCTTGAACACCTCCAGGGATGGACGGGGCATCACAGCCTCTCTGGGCAGCTGTTCCAGCGCCTCACCACTCTCATAGCAAAGAACTTCCCCCTCACATCCAACCTCAATCTGCCCTCCCTTAATTCAAACCATTTCCCCTCATCCTGCTGTTATCTCCCCTTTCCAAGAGTTGATTCCCCTCCTGTTTGTAGGCTCCCTTTAGGTACTGAAGGCTGCCATGAGGTCACCCCGCAGCCTTCTTTTCTCCAGGCTGAACAAGCCCAGCTCCCTCAGCCTGTCTTCTGCAGCCCCCTGATCATCTTTGTGGCTCCTCCGGACCCTCTCCAACAGCTCCCTGTCTGTCTTACACTGGGGGCTCCAGATCTGGACGCAGTGCTGCAGATGGGGCCTCACAAGAGCAGAGTAGAGAGGGACAATCACCTCCGTGTCCCTGCTGGCCACACCGCTTCTGATGGAGCCCAGGATCCCATTTCTGAGCTGCAGTAGCGCACTGCTGGCTCATGTTCAGCTTTTCACCCATCAGGACCCCCAGGTCCTTCTCTGCAGGGCTGCTCACAAGAACTGCTTCTTCCAGTCTCTATGGATGCCTGGGATTCCTCCGGCCCAAGTGCAAAACCTTGCACTTTGCTGTGTGGAACCTCATCAGGTTCACCCAGGCCCAACCTACTGACGTCCCTCTGAATGGCACCCCTTCCTTCCACCGTGTCAACCGCACCACTCAGCTTGGTGTCATCAGCAAACTTGCTGAGGTGCACTGGATTTGGGGCTGTGCTTGAAGCAGCGCTCGGATGGAGGCTGCAGCACGAACCAGCAGGCACAGCAAACAAGGCCAACTCCAAACCCAAGGCTGAACCCCTCTGCCCACTCAGCAGCCCAAAGGCAGGGCTCTCAGGGCTCCCCGCTGCTCCGCGGAACCCACCCAGCTTCAGAACCTGAATAAGGAAAAAACTCGCACTGAAATGAAGGCCATCAATGATGAGACCTGAGATCAGATGCTGCGCCGCTCCCAGGCAGAGGCTTATGTTGGTTCTGTCACCACTCGGCGCAGCGCAGTCCCACCGTCAGCAGTCTGTGCTCCCCTGCCAGGCAAACCATCAGCAGTGGTACAGCAAAACAAGAGCAGTGCTGCTGCACCACACGGTAACTCCAGCCTTCCCCCATAGCTGAGGATTGCCGGGGTCACTTTGGTGTTTCCTTCACAGGGACACACGCAGCCCAAGCTGGACGAGATGCACTCACAGCCCTGCAGAGCAGCGAGGCAGCTGCAGCCCTACCAGCACCCCAGGGGTCACTGAATCCATCCAGTCCTGCTGCTAAAGGATCATCAATAGTCCAGTAACAAACATCTGCATGAGTTACAACGATCTGCGAGTTCTACAGCTGTTAAACCTGTAACAGCTGCAACACATTCCCTCAGGGTCAGCATCTCTCCCACCTTTCCCTTTCAAATGAGTGCATCTATTGCAGAGAACACAAAGGGGGAAAACGGGACATTAGAAAAACATCACAGCTAAAGGTAAATAGGGCTAAATTTACAAATTCTTTATTTAAAAACCTCTAGAGTGTGTATATATAAAGGAGAGCCTTCTAGTCAAGATCCGTCCTGCTTACTATTTGAAAACCTACATCAGCAGCCCATATTTACACCATAAATCCAGTGTGCATACAGCACAGCACGTTTGTATACACAGTGTATGTACACAGCATGTCAGAACAGTGTGTGTGGCCACAGAACAAACACCCAGGCTGAGCAGTCAACAGTGTAGAAAGTCTTGTTTCTTTTATCAACCATAGGAAGAAAACATCCACAAATAGGCAAGATGCATTTTCTTTCAGTGAGTGGAACTGGCTTTTTTTACCTCTTCCTAAAGTGTTGTTTTCTTTTCCAGTAGGGCAGAATGTTATAAACCAATGATAGTTCCATTTTACTTTTTTTTTTTTTTTAATATATATAAAGAAAACTTAAATAGTGCAAACCAGTAAAAACATGCCACCACATAACAAGTACAATTACAAACAAAAACATTAAGTTACTCATGGAGCTGACAGAAACAAAGGCCCGAGCTTTAGGAGAGGAAACTCAACATCCATCACAGTTGCAGCATTCTTTGCTGCATTGCATACTGGACGTGCACTGATGTAGACCTCAGCCCTCCCAAACCATATTATTGCAGCCTAAAGCCCCAGGAAGCAGTTCCTTTTATTTGGACTTACCTTGGAACAGCACATCCTGGTGAAATGCCCATTGCTCCGAGTGCTCACAGTGCAAACCAACAACCCAGGACACACAAACACCTGGGGGGCTTTGCAATATTTCTTTTTAGGTAAATTCTCCTGTCCAGAACTCCTAAATGGCCAAGGAAATTTGGCAAACTCTACCAAACAAGACATGTTACAAAAAAATGCATCGGGTTACACTTTAACTAAGATCTCAGTTCAGTAGCATTCTCAAGGGGTTATGACAAAACAGTTAATAAAAATATTTTTAAATACGCTTGCTGCGTTCTACATCATTTTTTTCCAGAAGAAGAAAGTCTTTGAACATTTGCTGAACGTTTCCAGCATCAGAACATTCACATCCAGGTGCTTTTTTGCTTGTTAGGATAGGAAGAATGACCTGGATTTCCTGACACGCAGACCTACCAGAGACAAATACTCAGTGGAGTCCCCCAAAATAAACCATGAGAACCATTCAGCAACAGAAGAAGGACTTTAAGGCAGTGAGAAGCACCAGCGCTTTGATGCTCCAACGTTTACATCCCAATGCATGTTTTATTGAAAAAGGATTTCCCTCCCCTGCTCCCCCGTCCCCAATTTCCTTCTCTTCTGTTAACTGTCAGACTCTTCCTCCTTCTCCTCCTCTTCGTCATCGTCCTTTGCGTTGGCCTCAGATTTATCTGAAGATTCGTGGAGGAGAACATACTCCCTGCTGCTGAATCCAAATTTCAGTACGTCCTTCTCCTTCAGTTCGTAGTAACGCTGCGGCTCAATCCTCTGGTTGTTTAGAAAAGTACCATTGCCAGAGCCAAGATCGATGATATACGGCTTCACTCTGCGGCCAACTGTGCCGTCGGCACGAGTGTGCTCCACAAGCCTGGCAAAACAAGAAAACCCACATCATTCTGATCACAACAAAGGGATTTTCCAACCCATCAGCCTCACTGCAGTGCATACTTAACCGTACTTCAAAGATCTGAGCAAGAACAAGGAGAGTAACGAGAGATGGGACAGGGAAAAGCTCCGATTCTGACAGAACTGCTTCACCCCTAAAACTTCATACGTTACAACACAGTAATTCATGAAACAGAACAGATGGCTGCTCCTTAAGAGAGCAACTCTGCCTCCAGAAGCACGCAACCCCTGCTGTTTCCAAAGGAGATCAGCAGTCTTTGTTGTGAAAGACCAAATGAAAAGCTCTCCTTGAAAGGTTTTCTACTGCCAATTCCACCTGCTAATTACTCCACATACAGATGCAGTTCTGTATTTAATCCTGCTGTGTCTTACTAAAGACTATTTTTCTCACTAAAAGGCTGCTTATGGTTAAACGAAAGGAATTATAGATATTTCTGATTATTGCTAATATGCTCCAGTCATACCTCAATTCCATTTACCTAAAAACCTCTGAGCAAAATGCACTTTCTAATCTGTGCACATCCACTTTGTTTGATTTTTTTTTGCACACGAGTGACCAAATAACCCCGATCTACCAGATGGATACAGAGCAATACTGACCGGTACTGGAACACAGCGTGCTGCTTGGAGCAGGAGGGATGGTCGATGGGGATATCTGCTATCCTGCGGTGCCTGCCCAGCAGATAAGCACTCTGCCTGTGAATGTACATGACTGGCAGGAACTCATCATTTTTGAAAGGATAGAGGCGCCATCGTTTCTTTGGAATCCGAGCTTCTGGGGGCTCGCTGTACTTGATCACGACGCCTCGGAAAGTGTTGGTATCCTCCAGAAGGGCACCAGACAGTTCAAAGCTCGGTTTTTCTTTGTTTACAGCTTTATCTTTTGGTTTATTATCAGATTGCCTGTGTTCTGGATTCTGGTCGAGACCGCTGCCCTCGTTATTCTGTCGATGCTCTCGTCTTTTCTCATTATAAAACTCCCTCTCCGCTTGCTGCTCACGGATGTTCTGAACATCTCTCTCTCGCTCGTGGCCTCGACCCCCAGGCCTTTCACTTGGATTTTTCCTCCTGTCTGAGTGATCTCTGTGCCTGTCTCTCTCACCGCTTCTGTCTCTCCTGTGTTCCTGTTCTGATGCGTGTCTCTGCTTTCGCTCCTCGTTTCCTCTACGAGGATGGTCATCTCGTTCCTGAGGAAAAGAAAATAAAAGACTTATAGCAATGGAACTAGAATAAGAATGAAAGAACAGCAGGTTCACTTTCAAAAGAGATCACAGATCAATACATGAAAAACAGACTGGAATACGTGACACGTATATCTAGATAAAGTTATTTCCTTGCAAACTGAACTTGGGCTGAATAACGCAAGACTGAGGGAGAGCAATGCATCATCAACATCAGGAAAAAGGAAGCTTTCCGGGTCAGCCTGCAGAAGTGACAGAGGCTGGGCTCACTAAAAGGTACAAATAATCAGTTCCTTATGGCACAACACGAAGCAGGGAGCAACGAGATATTACACTCCTAAAGAGATGCTCTACAAGGATCAGAGGGCTTCCAGACCAGAAGCCGGTTCCGTACCTCCGCACGCATCTCACGGCCGCAGCAGGACGCACCCCGGGCCCCGCCGCCACTCTTGTGTGCAGAGCCGAGCGGCGGGCAGCTCACAGAGCCGGGCCTCGCCGCTCCCAACGCCATTTACCTGCTTTACCCTCACAGCCCCGTGATGCGGACTCCGGCTCCGCCTGCTGCGCGGAGATTTGCTCCTCCGGCCGGATTTGCTCTTCCTTTTAGGCGATCTTTAAGACAAGGACATGAAAAGTGAGCGGGGCCTGCGGGCTGCGGGCCGCGGCGCGGGGCCGCCAGGAGGCCTCCTACCTGCTGCTCCTGCCGCGGCTGCCCCGCCGCTCCTCGGCCGGCGGCGATTGGCTGCCACGCGCCGAACGGGAACCGGACCGCCGCGGGCTCCGCTTCTCGGCCTTCACTGCCACCTCCCGCCGCCGCCGCTCCCGTCGCCGTTCGGCTGCGGCCTCCATGGTGCCGCGAGCCGCTACAAACGGAAGTACGCGCCGCTTCCGGCCCGCGCGCAGTCACCCGGAAGTACTTCTCCCAGAGCCGCTGCGTAACGCGCCTGCGTAGGCACGCTGCCTTCCGCTCCGCGCATGCGCCTTATGGAAAAAAAACGAGCGGCGCGGTTGCCATAGCGACGGCCGCCGCCATGATCCCGCCGCCGGACTCGCTGCTGCGCTACAACCCGCCGATGCTCGTCAGTCGCCGCACCGAGAAGCGCTCCCCGGAGGTGAGTGGGGCGGGGAGGAGCGGCCTGTGCCGAGCCCGGCCCGCACCCACCGCTCTCTCCCCTCAGGCCCTCCCGCTGAAGGCCACCCCGCAGCCCTCCCCGCCGCCGGGTCCCGTCCCGCCGCCCCGACCTCGCACGGCCGCCGCCGCTGCGTCAGCGAAGGAACCGCAGGAGATCCTGAACGCCATCCTACCGCCGCGGTGAGTCGGTTGGGGATCCGCCGAGCCGTTCCTCAGGGCCGCCCCGCTGAGCTGCTGCTTTTCTGTGCAGGACGTGGGAAGAGGACAACCGGCTGTGGGTGCAGGAGGTTTCCAGCACTCCCAGCACCCGGCTGGACGTCGTGCAGCTGCAGGAGCAGCTGGACCTGAAGCTGCAACAGCGGCAGGCGAGAGAAACAGGCATCTGCCCCGTGCGAAGGGAGCTGTACTCACAGTGCTTCGGTCAGTGCTCCTGGCATCCACACAGCTGCCTTAAAAGCACAGCCTGGAACAGGCATTGTACACATATATAAAAGATACAGGGGCTTAGCATTGCGTTAGTTATACACAGCAGTTAAGTTAAAACCCTTTGCCACTCCTAGTGTTGCCAGCAAGAGATGGCTGTTTGGTTAAACCGAGCTCTGCTGGAGTGCTGAAAGCTGCATAAAACCATTACAAGTTTGAAGGGTTTTGCTGTTATGTGTTCTTACCTTTCTTGTACCACCCCTCTACTTCATGCCTGTGGTTTTGTTAGGTAGCACTTGATGCTACAGCTGCAATACAACAAACAAAATTATGACTGTCTCCAGTTAAATCGATGCTGCTTTTGTGGTGCAGAGAACAGGGCAAAGACAACTAGCCCTGCACATTGTGCACACCCAGCATTCCCAACTCAGTGCAACTCTGTTGCTGTACCTTTTCTTTAAAGATGAGCTGATCCGTGAAACCACAATTAACTGTGCAGAGCGAGGACTGCTGCTGCTTCGAGTCAGGGATGAGATCCAAATGACAATTGCTGCTTACCAGACGTTGTACGAGAGCAGCATTGCCTTTGGCATGCGGAAGGCACTGCAAGCAGAGCAAGGCAAATCTGACATGGAAAAAAGAGTAAGCTGGTTTGTTACCCTTATGCTGTATGGCATGAAGAAAGCTAAGCTATGGGCTTCTGTATCAAAATCAATTATTTCTGCTTCCACTGGATGGCAGTAAAGTGTATCCAATACTTGCCTTAAAGGCTGCGTTTCATAAACGATCTGCTAATATTCCTGTAGCATTTTAAAGACTGTACAACATAGCATTGTCTCAGCATAGTAGAAAATTGATTAATAGCAAACAAAACATGAGAGATCTGTATTATTTTCCGAGATTGAAGAGCTAGAAGAGGAGAAGAGGGAGCTGGAAAGACTGGTGAGCGAAGAGAAAGCAAAATGTGAAGCTATTGAGAAACGTGAGACTGAAAGGCGACAGATAGAGGAAAAGAAACACACTGAAGAGGTCCAGTTCCTGAAGAGAACCAATCAACAGCTGAAGGTTAGTAAAGAAATGCAGTTCTAATTAGTGATGGTAAAGCCAAGCATTTTGCAATTAAAGATGTAAAAGGAACTAATTTTATCCTTTCAGTTCAATAGGAGTTCCATTTATGATGCATTTGTATTAATGCTTTAAGTTCTCAATGAAATGGGGAAAAGAGCACAAGTTTTATGCTTTCTGACTACAATTATTTAGCAGCAGACTTGTAGTACAGTGAGAATGCCCTCACACGTTCCTGCAACTTCCCATTGCTATGTGAGATAATAGAACTATGGACAACACAAAACCTAGGAAGGGTGAGCACACGTCACTGACATCTCTAGCCTCCAGAAATCTGTTACATCACATTTGAGGTGTAATTACTGTGATGGAGGTAGAAGCATTCTTCCTATTCACTTGTTGCTCGTGGAAAACACTTTATGTCCCATGGTGATCTCGACTGGATTACTGAAATTGTTTTGTATCTGAAAGGAGTGATTCTGTGTATGCTACTTTAATGAAAGCAGAGCTTCTGTCAATTACTTTGCTTTCAGAAGGGGAAAAAAAAAAGTGTAATCATAACCATAAATGTTTCTGGCTAGAGCTGAAATACTTCCTTTACACCAAGCTGCCCTCCTGATCTTCAGTATTGTTACAGTTTTTCCTTTCTAAACCATTAACAGCCTCAGGCCATCTTGAAGTGTTTTAGGGCACAAAATACAGTAACTGTTGGAGCAAATATGTGCAGGGCTGAAGCCGTGTTTCCTCCTTGAAGTATTTTAACAGCTGTGCGTGTATCACTGTGGTAGTTTATTTTTATGGCAGCTTTAGGAAGAGAGCAATCTGAAAGCCCTGGAAGCCTCACACACTACATGCTTCTTAAGCTCTCTGATCAATCTCTTCACTGGGCGTCAAGTTGTCTCAGGAACTGAAAAACTTGCTGTTCCCAGCTACTTCTGTCCTCGAGTCAGTTTGTGTTCCAAACCCCAGAGAGCCAAATATTTAATTTAGCTAACATAGTCCAGCCTGAAATCAGAGAATTCAGACCACTGTTTCAACAGCTTTTATTTAATTTCCTCCTCAGTGCTTTACATTATAAAATGAGTCTTTCATTGTATGGAGCCAAGGCCAGCTCTTTTCTTCTCAGAAAGCAACAAGTGTGCATGCCAAGAATGAAAAGCTAATTTATAAAACATGTAGTGAGGAATGGAGTAGCTAGGGAAAAACCCCTGCTCTGTTCCTCTTAAGTACCACAGTATCACTCAGCTCTTCTCTTTGAATATCTAACAGACAATTTATCACTGCTCAGCCACACAGTTTTTATTTTCTAGATTAAATCTAATTTGACTGATTCTCCCATTTGCTTTTCAGGCTCAACTTGAAAGCATCATTGCACCAAATAAGTAAATTTTTTGTTGGCCTCCAGGCCAGAAGAGCTGTCAGAGAACAAAGTTTGCAATTAATGACTAAGATTTGTCTTCATAAAACAGTACTGAACTTTCACTTACCGGTAACTGAAAGCAGTCTAATTGCATTATTTCTCCCTTTTTCTCGTTAAGAATTGAAATTTAAAACCTCAGTAACAACTGTGCCTTCTTCCTGTGCCATCACAGCATTCAGCTCCTCGATATGTGAACATGGCTGGGTCTCGCTAGTTGGCAATATGCTGGATGATCTTCAAAGCAATAAACTAATAAATGCTTTTCCAGGCAAGCATCTCTAAAGTTTTTACTCTGGAAGTGTACAAAATTCATTCAGAGGCAGTTTATGAAGTGTCTACACTCACGTGTGTCACATTCACTGTTAGGTTTTAGGTAGCTCTTGGACACAAGGCAGTTAGAGTACTTCCTGAGCACGTGCAAGTCAGTGTTATTTATGTACCAAAATCCTTCTCAGCAACCAGCAGCAGTCACCTAAGATGAGCAATACCAAACCCTGTGCTTATTTCTAATGAAACAAAGATGTATCCAAGCAGCACTTCTCAGTGAATGCAAATGACAGTTTCAGCTGAGATAGCTGCATAACCAGCTAGTTACAATCAGCAAACAGGCATAGGAAGAGAAGCTCACTGTGCTCTCTGAAACAGCTCCATAAAGCTCATTTCCAGCAGACCAAATCTGAAGAACATTTCAGGAAGTGTTTTTTTTGCAAACGCAGTGTTTACTGGCCTTAGATGGTGATGTGGAAATACCACGATCCAGTTGCATAAAGAACTTTCAGATGATGCAGAAAAAGAACGAGATGTGACTCCTGGGAACAAGACAGACAAGTCAAACTCAGCTTTGACTGGGAACTACAAGTTTTATATTAAAAAAAAGAAAAGCCACCGCATACTGGAGCTGTTTTATGTAAAATTTAATAGGATCAACAGTTATTGCTTATGTTTATATTTTTTGTGCTTTGATCTCTGTGCCTCCGAGCCACTTTTTTTCTTGTTCTTATTCTTATTTTTCACGTTGTGAGTTTCATAATACCGGACTCCAACTTTCTTGGAGCGCTGCTGCCTCTCAGCTCGTCTCCTCTGTAATGCACACAAAATGTGTTAGCACGTCCACAGCACCCACTGCCTGAATTTGTCTGCATTCTTTCAGTGTTCACTTTGCATTCCACAAACCTTACGTGAAACAAATCGTTTCCTATAAACCATTACTGATGTGAACAAACAAACATCTATAAAGAATCCACCCACTCAAGCTCTTAAAACGTCACGTGAGAGGATGCAGTTTAATCCCTACAAAAGTGGAGGAGAATTACAAGAAAACTGATGTGCAGGAACTGTGACCAAACACGCATGAATAGAATTCAGTCTTCCACTGTCAGTCTTCCTCTGACAGTCCTGACAGTCCATATATATTAATACCCCCCCCTCTTCCCCCAAAAAAACCCCACCAAAATAAACAAATCCTTGTGCAGGATTTGTTTACACATCACTTTAACATGCTGCAAATACCAAGTGAAACAGCCTGTCTAGACTCAACAAACACAAATAAGAAATAGGAGCAGCAGCTCTTGCTGTAGACAGAATGGAACAGCCACTGACTTTTGCCCATCTAGACCCAAGTTTTCTCATCTGTCAGATTTAGATCCCTGCTCTCTTAGCAGCATCGCAAGGTAAGCAGAACAGCTCTCTACAAAGGATTTCCCTTTCATTTCCCTTTCAACACTGTCATTGTTACCTGCTGGCTCCTCTAATGGCTGTATGGCCAGCTGGAACGTACTGCTGTCACAACAGACAGCTGATGTCAGGTCTCAAACCTCTCCAATAACAATGGGCAATCCATGCAGGAAGAAGCCAGCCCAATTACTCCACTTATCTATTACACAACAGGAGATCACACTTACTTCTTTGGATGTCAGCTTCTTGCAAGGCTGTTTACCCAAGTGGTCTTCATCATCCTCCTCTTCTCTATTCCTTTTTCTTTTCTTTACTGTGCCACCTGCAAACACCAAAGATCATGTTCTGCAGCATCTTCCACAACACCCACGTGCCCACAGAATTAAGACTGGGGTCACTGTCCCATCCATTTCAGCAAAGCAATCCTTTGGTGGTATTTTAAGAGCTTTTACCAAAACAACGTGTCCATCCCTTACCAGAAAACCACTTCTGGTAAGCAGATTGCTTAAAGCCTTACGTAAGTCTAGAAAAATATCCATCTTGTCAGTATAGGATTCTTCCACATTATTTTGCCTTTAATCAAACTTGCTTTGGAAACTGAAGACAGACTTGCAAAAAGTGACCACAGTAAAATCTATAGCCTGAAGTAGCTCTGTGCTTTTATAATGTCACAAAATGCTTCCACCCCCTGCTGTGTAATACTATACCATGTGGAACGGATGTTGCTGAGACTGCAAACCACCCACAGCACCATTCTGCTGAGAGCACAACATTTGTCTTTATCTTCACTCAGTAGTTGAGGGCATGTTTTACTATCCAGACCCTACAGAAAGGCTACAGCAAGGTCATGAAGCATGAACCCTTGGGTTCACAAGCAGAGGTTTAAGAAACAGCTCTGCAGAAAGAAGAACTTGCAGTCAGGAGCCAATGAAAACCTTTAATCCCTATTTTCTCTCTCATTGGATTTCCAAGCACAGATCAGGAACTCCTAATTTTGTTTTACCTTTCTCTTCATTTTCTTTGGTCTCTTCAGCCTTCTGCGTGGATTTTGCAAACACTTTTTCACTCAGCTGCTTGGGGATTCTACCAAAGATAAAACAGGCAATAAAAGAATGTCATAACACAAAATGCAGCCATATCTAACAAGTGATCAATCTCCAGTAGGTCCCAGCAGCCTGTCACCAGCAAAGCCGCAGACTCTGCATGGAAGAAATATTCCAGTAAGCTCGTCTCTAGAGTTACTGGACTTGTGCATTGCACAAAGGGCAACATTTAACACTTCACCTTGACATCTCAGTCCTCACGAACCTGGGGGATTTACTCTGCTAAAATTGGGCCTGCTACACAAGCTGGGATAGTCTTGTAAATGCACAGACTCAGATACAGAGAGGACGCTGCCCTCTGTATTACTCAAGAAAGGTCAATAGCAGGGAAAAATGCAAGGGAGAAATACTGCTCCCCACAGGTTTCTAAACCATAGCTGAAAAGGCAGCTTTCCAAAAGTGAGAAAACTTTGTTATTATGGCCAGCAGGAATTCTTAGAACATTCTCTCAAAAACAAACTGCTGCTTAGCCAAAGCTCAAGCATTTATGGCTCAGCTAGCGAAGCCATGGCAATGCAGCATAAATGGAGTGAAACTACAACAGAAACTTATCGTCTCCTTCCCACCCTCCCCCAGGAAAACGCTCGAGTCACTAAACAGATTCAGATACCTTATTGCTGAGAATCTCTTGGCTTTGGCCTTATCCAGGAATTTTTTGCATTTTGCAATCTTCTCCTCCAAAGCCTGAAGAACTGCCTTCGAGCTTTCCTTGGCACTCGGTACAGTTGGCTGTGATTCTGCCTCTACTGAATCTTGATGTTGCTCATTTTCCTCTTCCTCTTCTTCCTGTTCCTCCTCTTCAGGACAATCGCTGTCTGTTTCATCAAAGCCTGGCACATCTACAGGAATTAGGTCTTCTTCTGAGAACTGAGGTGCTACATTAATCCTCCCAAAGTTTTGCCGAACGTTTGCCATGAGTTGCTTCATTTCTGTGTCTGTGTTGTTCTTCTCTTCTGTTGCCTCCATACTTGATGCTACAGACTCAGAAATTTCCTTCTCGTTGATAGATTGGCTTGATGTCATTGCTCCTTCCAGTGCAGGTGGCTAGGAGAAAGGGAATAATGGATATATCATCCACAGCCTGTCCAAACATCCCTTTGGACAAAGCCTAAAATAACTAACATGGTCATTACTGACATTTCTACTAGTCAGACGATTGCAAAACAGCTCAGATGTCTCTGTGGAAGAATTCTTTGCTACCTGCTCCTCTCCATGTAACTATCAAATTTAAATGACTATCACCTGAATCACGTCAGGAAAAGCCCAAGTTACACGGTGCTCAGGCAAAAGCTCCAGTGGGTATCATTAAAAAAGGGAATAATATGCAAGAAGAGGCACGAGCTTCACATCCTCACCTCAGAACCTGCTTCTGCATTTGGTGGCTTCACAAAGAATGGAATTCTGCCCCTCTGCCAGTCGTTGAGAACCATCTTGCTGACAGTTTGCACATCAGGCTCACCACCCTGAAAGAATTCAGTAACAGTTTCTGTCCTTGTTTGCAGGGCATATCATCTTCATGTTATCTCTTTGCAACTGAAACATGTTTCCCATGTTCAGTGCAGAAACAGACCCCCGTGCTCTTCCAACCCGTAAATGGAGGATGCTCTCAAACCTTTAGTAGTTTGCCAGTCCTAGAAGCAAGCTTCTCCAGGAAATCTTCTGTATCTTCCCAGAAATCAATTTTGTATGTCTTCCTGATGTACTCTGGTTTGGCTCTTTCCAGCACCGCACTAATGTGGTCTTCAGGGCTCTTAATCTTTTCAACTTGAACCTAAAAACGAATGCTCAAGTTTATCAACCCTTTGGAAAGTGAACTCACCACACCGAAAACAGCAAGAATTCTCCCTGCACACAGCATAAATACGTACCACTCCCTTCAGAACAATGTCTGTTTCTGAGTCTCCAGATGGATACACAACCCCTGGGCAGTCAATGAGAAAAATCCGCCTCATCAAAGTAATGTACTGCCACACCTGAAAGACACCAGTGGTCCCCACGTTATCTCCTCTCACGCACAACTGTTAGTTCAGCTTTTCAATGCACAGGTTTAACACACAGATGTCATCTCAGAAACCTGGCATTAGCACAGCACTGAGTCAGGGCAGCTGAGCGTTCAGATCGCACAGCGCTGCAGAACAGGCAGGGTGGCAGGCACAGAAACTCAGAAATGCTTCTGTGCAGCAGCACTCCAGAACAATGCCTGGCTCATCAGCCACCCCTCAGACTCAGGGTCATACAGCCTGTATAATTTCGGTGACTTGAAAATGTTAACGAGCCAATTTTACATCTATTCTGCCTCTGGCATTTAATATTTTAAATATTATTTTTATAATCTTCAAAACAGCAGCGTCTTCCTACCTTGGTTTCACCAGCAATGGGAGCCACATTGCAGACCTTCTTAGACCGCAATGTGTTGATCACTGAGCTTTTGCCAACGTTTGGGTACCCAATAAATCCCACACTGATCTGTTTCTTGTCAGAGTGTAACTGTTAAGAAAGGACACATCACTTTAATACCTCATAGAAAATGACCGAGTTACTACTGCAGTTTTAGCAGCTTCTGGTCTTGTATGACAAAGCAAAGGCAGCTCCAAATCTACCAGATTAAAGACAACTGAGATCAGCTCTTTTCTATCTGGAGAAATGTACAAGGGCAGAATCTGTCTAAGAACTCCAGCCACTGAAAGAGAAGGAAGATGTGAACCCAATGTGTTTCTTGCTGCTTTGAACTTACTTGTAAATGCCTTAAAATTAGAAACCTTTTAGACTGAAAAACAAAGCAAATACAAACAGCAGCAGGGGACAGCAGACAGCTGTGGTCTGGAGGCAGCCATTTTCTCTTGTCTTGAGGTCAGTTACTTTCTTGGGAAAGTGAAGATACTTAAAAGGAGCATCCTAATACAGCATGCATACATGCAGGACATTAACAGGCCTAAAATACATTCCCTTCCTCTGTTCATTCACATCAGACCTAAGAGTGCCAACTGAGGGGTAGTGTTTCCCATTTCCACAGAATGAAGCTTGTTTGCTGACAGAACGGCCAAAAGAAAGTGTGCTGTACCCCACACATTAAAACAGAAGAAATCCCATATGAACCCCACCCCCCTTCCAACCCCAAACAGCACAAAGGCCCACGGTTGTTCTGTACCTTTCCAAACTGCCTTAGAAGCTGTATGAAAGCACCTTTGCCAAAAGGGTTTGTGAGGCTGGCGTGAAAAGCAAGTGTTGGGTATTCCTGGGAAAGGACAGCAACCCAGCGCTTCTAAAAGAGGAAAACACTGCTCAGTTATCAATGCTGTGCTGCAAAGGTGGGGAAACAATGTGATGATGAGAACGCAGCACTTTCACTGCACTCACACACACAACTGTCTATAAAAAAATTGCCATGTAAGAACCTTTGAAGCATTTTTATCAGCCCACCAGCTAAAAGCACTGGCTATTGTTTTCATAAAGGCAATTTCCCCCAAACGCCTTCATTGCTAGCTAATTAGTTTAACAATATAAAACAGACCAGCTGTGGAGGACATGGATCTTAAATGTACTAACATTTAGCATACTCTGGAGACATCAGCTGAACAGTTAAATCCAGACAGAGGAAATAGGGAATTTGTGGCTGATGACTGTTGCTCAACTGAGCCAAACTTGGACTGATTTAAATGGTCATTGTTACTTTTACAGTGAGCAAGCAGAGAGTTCCCACTGACCCAGTTACATTATGCCCTAAAGAAACTAGAACAAGGACTGGCAACAGAATTAGAGGCCATGAAAGGAACAAAAAAACATTGAAGGGACGAGGCTGTGCTTACAGTAGCCCAGGTAGGAACAAGATCACATTTGTTCAGGACAAAAATGAGATGTTTCCAGTGTTTCTCTTTTTTCAGATAAGATTCCACATGAGGGGAGCGAGTACCCATAGGATCTCTGGCATCAAGAACTTGAACAACAACATCAGATGAGTCTATCACCTGGAGGAAAAAAAAATACATATATATCACACAGAAGGAAAGTCACCATTTCCAAATCTAAATTAGTAACTTCCTACATTCTTCTCCTTATAGCATAAAACCTTATAGCCCTTAGGAACAACTGTTACTTTCCTGTAACGATCCCAGACTCTACTCTCTCCTCCCTGCTCCCCTCCAAATTTAGGCTGGACAGCTGTGAGCAGCCTTTATGCACTACAGCTTCTAGGAGCACTTGGGAAGGGAAACACTACAACCAAACAGTGAAGTTATTTGCTTAAGCAGACAAAAACAATGTTCTCCATCCATTCCATAAAGGATGTTTGCTGGATCAGTATGAAACACACAACCAAGTAGGAACCTGCTGTTAGTCCACTAAGCATCTACAGCAGGGAGCTGTCATTTCATGACTTGCTTCAAGCCAAGTGAATTTGTTTCACAGCTATTTCCTGCATTTTTGGCAGAATCCTATTGAAATCTGTTTTGCTCTATCATTCCCAGCATTTTTAGGCCCAGATGAGAAAGTTCTAAGCTGCATTCAGAAATTCAGAACAAGAAGTCAAGCAGTTTAACAACTAACAGTCACTGAGAGCGCACAAACTGCACCTACCAAGCTAATTCATCCTCAGACTCCACTCCTCTAGCAGAGGTGGTAACTCATGGAGAACTGAAGGTGAAAGCACTCCAAAGATCTTATGACACGTCCTTGAAGAAACTTAAGGGCATTTAGCTGGTTTATTTGTGGTAAAGCCCTAGGAATTGTTCATTCTGCCAGCTCAGCTTTCGATCCTATATTTTGAGGGTGTTTGTTCCACTGGAACAAGAGCTCAAGAATCAAGCTCAGTCAGGCAGAGACTTGAAAATGAATCTCCCCTCTACTCTACAGCTGCTTTTTTTCCTGTTCTAGTTGATGGTCTGGTTCAACACCAGTGTTAGAAGAGAGTGTATGGCTTTATATCAGTCAGTTCAGTTAGGCTGACAGGAAAACAAGCAAGAGAATTATACACTCAAATAGACAAACAGACACTTTTGTTCTAAGAAACTATACAGCAAATTCAGCAGATCAAAAACTTTCCTAAGGTGGCAAGATCAATAAGTGTGCTGTTTTCAGAGCTTTTCAGAGCACTGCCACACAAGATTTCCAAGCTGTGCTGCAGAACTGGACTTCATAAAGGCTAAAAGACAGACAAATGCCTGCTGCAAACTGTAAGTGTTGCTTACCTTGTACAGCTCACCCCAAATTCTTTTTGACTGTCCTTTCTTAAATATTTCCTCTTGTGCTTCATCCCTGGAAGTGGATCACCAGAGACATCAAACAACCACAACAACAGGGCTGTAGTGCTGTCTTCTCTAAAGCCAGTTAGCCATTTACAGAGAGAAGAGGAGATTAGACCCAGTCCCTTATTTAACCCAATATCTGAGTTCACAAATTGTCAGATGTGCAACAAGCAATGAATTAGCAGTGAAGACAGAAGGGTCCCATGGAAGCAGCAGGTCAGTTAAATATAGTGGGACAAAAAAGCTTAAAATCCAGCCAAATTCAGCTTATTTCTCATTGCATTCTCATCAATCAGAGACTGGCAGCATTGATAGAGGTACTAGATGCACTTTTTTTTCTTTAAGTGAATGAAGCTGACGTTTAAGAAATGTAAATAGAGAATAATTTCTCCTTCCTATCTACCTTACACCAGTGTCTTCTGTGACCAGGTCTCTGTCTTTGCCCTGATCATAACACTCTGATGAGGCTTCTGCGTTCTCCAGCAGAGACTGCACATCACTTGCAGCAAGGTTTGGCCTTTTCCTCTGTGCTTTGGGGCCAAACGTTGTTTCAAATGTTTCTGTGTCAAGAATGTGAACTCTGGAGGTCTGTGGAAAGATGGAGTGTTAAAAAACAAAAAAGAACAAAAGAAAACACACCACAATGTCTGGTTTTCCATCTCTGGTAACACGCAGCCAACAAGACCTCAGTGCAATGCAACTCTGTAACCTCAAATAGGAGTTATAGGTAACAGTGTTTGAGTTCTGCAGCTTAATCTTGAGAAGCACAAACGTGGATATTTAACAAGCAGCAAAACAGCTGCACTTGCCAAAGAATTATGCTTCAGTTCTTTCTGCATAAATGATGTCAAAAGTAATTAAGGCTACAATGATGAAAATTCAGCTGCTATCTTTGATCATTTCTTGTTTTTCTAACAAGTGCACAAATCTCGCCAAATTCACAGGTTTTTGTCAGGGATAATTACAGTCCAAACTGTAGAATTTGAAGCTTGTAATGAATGCCAACTTTTCTTGGAACGTCACACAATTCATAGCTGAAAGAAATAATTTGTTTTTGTAACACTTATTTTAGTTTACAGTAACTATGCCCTTCATTTAGGTAACATTTTTATGACACAAACCTGGCAACTTCCCATGTGAACAAGTACCTAACAATACCCCAAAGCAATATTTCAGACATTATGAAAGCAGTCTGGTAACAACTCAAGGTTTACGTGCTTGAAACTCAATTCTCCTTGAAACGAAGGCAGCGTGCAGAACTTCTGATTCAAGATAAAAAGCACACATTTGAGTTCAGACATTCACTGCATGAGGGGGCACACGCTAACAGAACGATGCTTGTGGTCTGATTGTCACATCAACCATTGGAAGCATTAGAACATGAGGTAGCAAGCTGAGATGGTCGTTTTCAATGCCATATTCTAACCTAGAGTGCTTTGAAGTAGATTTCCTGTGAGAAAATGTGAATTCCATAACACAGACCTCACAAAGCACAGGGAAATAACACACTGCTTCTTTGCCTACAGCATCTGCAGCGTTGTGGCCTCAAAAATATCCCACCCCAAGACATTTGCCCCAGTTCCTCCTCCAATGCTTCTACAAACACAGCAAATTTCCCACTGATAAATAACATTCATGATACCTCTGTGCACACAACAGCCTCAAAGCAGTGCAGATGAATGATACTCACGTGAGGTTTAATCCGATCGTGGAAAAGGGACATTGGTAATTTGCTTTGCTTCATGACCACTCTGTATGGATCTTTCATGACAGTTTCCATTTCTTCTTGAAATTTTTGTAGGGATGACTGCTTGATCACACGAGTATTCCCTGCATGTGAAAAATCAATACTGCATCTACACCACTCCCCATCTTTAACTGCTTCAGAGAATCCGAGTATGCTATGAAAATATAAATACTTCAACTGGAATAAAAAATACCAGCAGTAAGAAATAGAACTTGAAAAAAAAATATTTGAGATTGGCATATACAAAGCACCTCCATTCCATCAGTCAAAGTAACACAGAACACTGAGGATATGTAGGTTACAACATGTACTTAACAGCAGCACATGGAAAGCAAATAGCCAATGTGTTGCACGTGCAAAGTGGAAGCCAATGAGCTTGCCTGTTGTGAGGGGTATTTCACCTTCATTTCCAGGTCTGTCCCACACAACGCTGAAAGCACAATTCTGAAATAAGCACAAACTACAACAACCCACAAAGTTCAACCAACTCCAAGCCTCCTGAATTGAGAGCCTGAAAGCTGAGAAAACTCACCAAACCATTTAATATTTGGTTCCACTCTTGCAACTGTGCCTGGTGCCACTGTCGACTGATACTGCAGAGGTTTAATCACTTTGCCACGCTTGTTTCTAAGTGAAAAATGAGAATGCATGTAAACACACAATGAAGCCATGCACCCCCATAGCACTTTCATTCACTAAAGCCACCTTTCAACCCCTCAGTGCCAATCCAAGTCTATGCTTGCACAAAGACCACAGAATCCTAGAATGGCCTGGGTTGAAAAGGAGCACAGTGCTCATCCAGTTCCAACCCCCTGCTGTGTGCAGGTCACCAACCAGCAGCCCAGGCTGCCCAGAGCCACATCCAGCCTGGCCTTGAATGCCTGCAGGGATGGGGCATCCACAGCCTCCTTGGGCAACCTGTTCCAGTGCCTCACCACCCTCTGGGTGAAGAACTTCCTCCTAATATCCAACCTAAACCTCCCCTGTCTCAGTGTAAAACCACCCCCCCTTGTCCTATCACTGTCCACCCTCATAAACAGCAGCACAGCACTGCTAGTTGGACGAGCTATCACACCTGCTGGCACACACTGCCCTGCAATGATCCTAGGCTGATATTTTTTCTGTTTGCTGTGTCAAATCACAGAGAAATGTCTCTGAAAAACACCTCACCAAGCACCTTTGTGTTTTGAACTCTATTTATCAGAGGTGGCTTGGGGTCAAGCTAAGTACTTCAAGATAACTGATAAAAGTTAGCATGCAACATACAAACACACATACACACACACTACAGTAGCTTTCCTGCAGCACACCCCAAAGCTCTCAATTCTCACTCCAGCTTGACTGAACTCTTCAAAACTGCATACGAATATCTTATTGAGGTGCAAGGCCTACTTAAGCATGACTTCCAAAGATATTACTCTCTTTTCTTTCACATGCTGACATGGAACCTTTGCAATCAGTTCTACCCATCAGCCTCTACTGAACACCAGCCAGAAGAGACGCTTCCACCTCGAGACTTGGATTAAACTTAGTCATTTTTCACAATGTCATACCTCCCCCAGTCATACCTCAAAACAAATTAACAGCTGGCAAAACAGAACTGCTACTCCTAACCAGCAACCTCAGAACCCTCACAGCACCAACATCGTAGCAGAGGTGCATATTTATAAGGTAGGAACTGTGCCACAGCTGTAGGTTCTCACGTGGGTCTCTCAGTAAGAGCCATACAGATGTCAGGCTCTTCAGGCATCCTGAGGTGCACTTTGGTTGGACATGAAAGAATTCTGAGTATTTTGGGATTTGTGACATCCCAATGGGGATCATCAACTCTTTGAAAGGGGAGATAACAGCAGGACGAGGGGAAATGGCTTGAAGTTGAGGGAGAGAAGAGTTAGGTTGGATGTCAGGGGGAAGTTCTTGACAGAGAGAGTGGTGAGGTGCTGGAACAGCTGCCCAGAGAAGCTGTGGCTGCCCCGTCCCTAGAGGTGTTCAAGGCCAGGTTGGATGGGGCTCTAGGCAGCCTGGTCTGGTATTGAATGTTGGTGGCCCAGCATGTGGCAGGGGGTTGGAGATTTGTGATCCTTGAGGTCCCTTCCAACCCCGGCCATTCTGCGATTCTGTGAATGGGAACACATCAGCTGTTCCATGTCACAGCTTTCCAGCTACATTCCTTGACACACATAAATTAGAGTTCAGGATCAAGTTCCCCAGCTCACACCATTCCCCAAATCAGCCCAGTAACCAGACGCTGCCACCACACGAAGCCCCAGCAGCCGCCCAGTGCGTGGCTCCCGACCAGAGCACACGACGGACAGGGGCACTCCGCTACACAGCACCGGGCACGGCCGCGCTCACCTCCGCTCCTTCTGCCGGTACATGTTGAGACGGCGGATGGTGGCTCGGTCCCGCATGTTGTTCCCGCCCGCGCCAGCCACGCGATCTGAGGAGAGAAAGCACTGTTAGACCCGGCCGGCACAACTCGGCCCGGCCCACACGTGATACGACACGCTTAAGATCGCAACGCCGCACGTACCGGGATTGGTGCTGGCGCGGGACGGGTTGATGGTGCTGCGGCCTTTATAGCGTGGCTTCACCATGGTGCCGCCGGGACCGGACCAAGCGGAGACACCGCTGCACTACACGCGCGGCTTCGAGCAGGAAGCAGCGGCACGTGTACTTCCGGCGTGGGGGCAGCGCGATGACGTACTTCCGGCGGCTCCATTTCCCGACTGCGCAGGCGCCCCCCAGGTTGCTATGGCAACCGCTAGGCACCGCCTCACACGTCCGGTTGCTACGGCATCGCGTGGGCCTCGCCGGTCCAGGGCCTGGCTCTACCCCCGTTACCCGCCGCTGCCCATCGTTACCCACCTCTCCCCACCGTTACACATCCCGCGGGAGAGGCCAGGGGATGCCGGTCCCCATAGGGGCTGTGCCCGCACCCACCGCCCGGCCTTGCCCGCCTGGTGCCCGCCGGCTCCCGCTGTGTGCCCGGGGGCGCGGCCTCCGGTTCTCCATAACCTTTCCTCTGACTTCTTCCCAGTCCCCGGCTGTCCGCCCTGGACAGTGAGCAGACTGCAGGCGTTTCAAAGGGCTGTAACAACGAGAGTGCTGGCACGGGAGCCCTCATTGTTTTTGAAATGTTGTTTGTTCACAGAAACATAATAAGAATCATTTGGGAGCTTGGCATTAGGACTTATTTCCATTTGCAGATGAATGCATGCGGTCAGCAAAGCGGTCTGCTGATGCGGGGATGCTGGGGGGAGCGCTGGGGAGCGAGCTGCAGGCAGCAGCGTGCACTGGGGTGTTTACAGGCACAAAGTTGTTTGTCCCGGGCTCCTGGCACCGACTGGTCAAAATCACAAATGACAACACACTCATTTACATGCATGTAAAGAATTGCACGGACCTTGCAACAGTCTAAACGGAATTTTAGGCAAATTACAGTCCTGAAGACTACGCTACGTTCAGCCAGATTTCACTAGAAATTGGAAAGATCCACACCTAGGAGGAATGACCCAAAGCCTGCTGAAATGGTGTTAATTCAGCGCAGAGGTTGGGCTGGGAGCAGGCAGCTCTGCACGCTGGGGAGTCGTTTGCCAAAGTGAAGGTCTGTCCCAGCATCCCTGAATAGTTATTAGTGGCAGAGAATTCACGGCTAGTTCAATTTCCTCGCAGTTCTGCTAATGCTCTGCTAAATCCAGAACAATAACAGAGCTTCTGAGATTGTGTTCTTTTAATGATTTTCAGCATTTTGCTTTTAGGTAGCGCACGGTTCCTTCTGCACAAAGTAGTCCCAATTAGTCAGACTTCTGAGCTGCTTTGTGAGATGGCAGTCTCGAATTTTCAGTGTGTTTTGTATAAGCCTTTTTTTTCTCTTAATGGAATTATCTGTGCCTCGGGCCTGTAACAAACACAGTGATGTGGGCATAAAAAAATCAATTCCAAATTGTAGATAATTGTTTAAACTATCAGACTCGAGGCTTATGTAGAAGAGTTTTCTCAGGACAAGTGTGTTTTCTATTAAAGTTGATATTAATCTGTCAGAAAATCCTTTTGATTTTCCAATTTTTAGACTAAATAGTTGAGTAATACTTGCCCTGTCCTTCCCCGCTCTTTCTTCCTTCTCCTTAAGAAAACACTCCTTTTATTGTTTGCAAAATATCTTGGAAGGCATCCAGAAAATTGCTGCCTCTTTCTTTAAAAGAATAGTAATAGCGTTAGACACGAGGTTATGTCATGGAGGGCTTTTATTGGTAATGCATCTGAGTTAATCAGAAAATTTCCACTTTGAAAGCTTTGGCACAAGCAGCTTTTTCTCCAGCCTCGCTTATGGTGAGCCCTGTCATCCATGCCAGAGTGGGCCCCATGTTTTCTGTCGTAAGGAAACACGATGCTGATAACATATGGGAATTGTATTCGGATTGGAAGAAATTCATTTTTTCAGCTGTACCCACCTCTCAAGTTTTTCCAGACTAAACTTACTGAGGCTAACTGCTAGCATTTAACTTGTAGCATCTCTGGAGCTGTGGTTGTTGGACTTGCTTATCAGCTAACATATGGGTCAGATTAGTTTATTTTACAACTAATTTCACGTTGCTGTGTGATTCACCAGCTTTTCATTTACCATTGATGCATACTCTCAATGTTTTAACTTTTTTCTCTTCTTTTTGAGTTACTGGCAGTGAGATGTTGTCCATACCACGTACTGGGTGGGACAGGGGGCTCAGCAATGTGCACCAGGCCCAGCGGATCTGCCAAACACCCTCACTTCCATTGACAAGACCAGCCTGACCACTGCTGAATTGAAAGCATTTGGAATTTTCTGTGGCCTCTTCCTTGTCAAAATCCCAGTGTATGTGGTTATGTGATGCCATCAGAATGACTCACTGCCATAATTGCATATGTTCTAAGGGGTTATTCCCATTGTGTTATTAAAAACTAGTGATGTTTGATTTTTGGCAGGGACTGTCTTCCTTGTATGATCTACAGATTTTGTCAATTAAATGAAAGAAAATGAGATTTCCAAGACTTCAGTACAAGACTGGACTTGTACTCAGAGCACCTTTTCAGTGTGCTATTGAGCTACTTTGCTTCATTTAGTCAGTTAAAAGCAACATCAGCCATCTTACTCTCCTTGTTGCAGCGACTCCCTGCAGAGAACAAGGACAGAAGTGAGCTTCATAGCCAGCCTTTAAATGATCCAAAGAGCTGCTAGAAGGTACCTCAGGTTATTTATCACACAATCATTTTCTCGACTCGGCGTCTCACAAGTTCATTCTCAAGGATGTAACTTAGAGTGGGAGGCAGTGCTCCTTGGCAAAGGGCTCCAGCTCTGATAACTCCCTAACTGAAAAAAAAACCCAACCCAAGAGCGATCCCAGATATCGTTGCCTTGGATTTTGAGTTCCTAAAATAGCAAATACAAGCAATAGGGGAAAGCTAGAAGGAGGAGATAGGAGAAAAGTGAAAAGAAGCAAAAAGGTGAAAAGGGACTTTGAGAAGCCAAGCTGCTCCGTGTCCCCAGAACTCATCCCTCATAACAAAAGTTGTGCTCAATCCCATGCAGTTCTCATAGACTTGCAGAGCCTTCTGCGCTGCTCTCTGCACTCAGGCTGGAGCTGCAGATCTCTCTCACAGGAATCGTTTACTAACCATCAGAAATTGAAAGCATTTGCATGTAAAGATCTTACTTTTGTGATTTGATTTTGATAGTCTGGAAAAAAATGACTTCCTTTCTGGAGAGCTGCACGCACTGTATGATGCATCTTAGCCTTGTGCGTCCCTAGATTTCACATGGCCTTCATCAGGCTACGTCAAAGGGATGGCAAATGAGGCTCTAACCAGCTGATTTTGCTTGTGCTGTAAATAGCCATGTCATCTACCTGATTGTCTCTGTTTTCACTTAGAAAGATGCTACTGCTCTTCTAGAATTCCAGAGATTCTGGCAAGCAGCTCCATCTGTGCCACGGTTTGGCATTCAGTTGGGTATGATATATTATTATCTTTATAAATGCCATTGAAGTGATTTATTGGTGGTGACTGATTATGCAGTGATGGTATTTCTGTAATTTGCCTAGAGTTTTTTTTTTTTTAATGTTATCCCTAACATCTCATCCTATGGAAACTATTGACATCATAACACGTGCGAGTAAATATGTGTAAAATATTTCTTCTAATGCTTTCAGACAGCGTTTCAGCATCCCACTACATTTCCTTTCATCAAAGCTAAGATTTCTTCTGAGTGAGAAATGGTTTTAACATAAACATGAACTAAGAAGTGTATACATTGCCTCCACCTCCACAGGAGTGGAAAAGTAGTAAATGGTTGTTTGAGGAGTAGGTGTGCATGCATGTGACTTGACTGCAGCTGATGAAAAATCCTGCTTTATACAGAGAGGATAAGACCATAATACAGCCAGCCTGTGTTTGGTGCAGTTTGTCTGCCACAGCTCCTAAACCTTGGCAAATTAGATGGAAATGAAACAATTCCAAAAGCGTGGCTGCACGCTGTTAATGCACCGCCCCTAACCTTCATTCCCTGCTGTTCAGGGAGAATTGCCCCAGAGCTCAGTCTACTGCCTAGCAACTCTCCTGCAGTTTTTCTGTAGGTCTGTCCAGTGGTTCAAGAGTATCAACGAAGATCTTTTCTATGCAAAGAAACTTCTGAAAAAGGAGCAGACTGTCTGCTGCACACCTAGCAACTATTTCTCCAGCACCACAAGTGTCAAAGTGTGGAACATGGATGCACGTGGAATCCAGAGCAACACTTCTGTGCCCTCACCCCTATGGTCATGGATGGAGGTGGGTGGGAATGTTACTTGAGGAGAGACCTTTTCACTCCTGCTTTCTAGCTAATTTCAATCACTAGGGATTTGACCCCCATTGGGGTGAATAAAGCAAACAGAGCTTGTTCAGCAAACCCATTTATTTATTAATGTGTTTAAAGAAGCATATTTTACAGTGATGCCACGGAGAGAACACCACAACAGGTATTATTTGGTGGACTGAAAGAGAGCAGTCGTGTGGCTGTGAGTTGAGATGACATCAACCTAAGGCAATCTCTGCTTTGGACTGTTGAACTCAGCGTGCAAACCACGTTGGTCAAAGGCAAAATGCTTCTAAGCTCTTCAATGAACCAGCTCTCTGAGAGTGGGAAAAAGCACTATTTTTAAGCTGATTAAAAAAAAAAGAAATTTGACTTTTTCTTTTTCATATTTTCCTTCTAAGTTTTCTAAATTTCATCTTCAACCATCCATAGTGAAAAATCCTGATTTTCCTAATACACGTTTTAAACTTTCCTTTGCCTTTCTCCCTCTTTCCTCCCATTTTGCTATGAAAAAAAAGAAAAAAAAAAAAAAAAAAGGAAGAAAAAAGGGAAAAGGCTGCAACAGAAAGAAGTTCTTCAGTTTTTCTAAAAACTCTAGAAATGTCTACAAGATATGCTGTGTTGATTTATTATATGCAGTTGAGTGTTGAAATATTTGTGCTAGTATTGCCATGAGTTACTGTAGGGAATGCAGTTAGTTAACAGAGCCTTAGTGTCTAAAACCTTACTAATGCACTCTCTCTTCTCTTTAATCCTTGTTGAGAACTGGATTGAGATACTAAAGCAGGAGGGAAGGAAGAGGAGTTCCTGAATTAGCAAGCTGAGGTTTGTGAAAGGGTTACTGACTATTGCTGCTGAAAAGCGGAAGGGAAAAATGAGTTTGCTTACATGCAGTGCCAGGTTGCAAACAAAATACCTATTTCACAGGCTAGCTGAGGCTGGAGAGCAAAATGAGATCTGATCTTTCAGCTGGGAGGCCTTCAGGAATCGTCTGAACAAGATCCATAAACAACTGGAAGGATGACTTTAAGAACCTCTCTCTCTCTGCTTGGTATGCTGCTCGTTTATCATTGTGCTGAAATGGAATCCCCTTTAAAAGATATAACGGCTTCTTGTTTACTTAAACACAAAGTGGATGATGGGCTGAAAGGTTTTGCTGCCAGTGGAGCAGCCATGGAGAGCTTGGTACAGCCCTGGAGCTGGAACAACTATGCAGCTCCCACGTTCTGAGCTAAGCCAAAACACCGGGACCTGGTGGGGAGGCACCCATCTCCACACGAGGCAGAGGTGGTGCAAAACAAGGGCAGCAGGACTCGGCTTTGTCAGGTTTAGCTCTGGAGTGAGCTTTTCCCTTCCCCTTTCCCTTCCTGGGGAGCCAGGAGCTCTGGCACATTGCTGGGGACCGTGGCACCTGCCTGGCTCCATCCCTTGCAACAAAAGGAGCTTTGCTGAACTCTAGAGGAACGAAGGGTCAATATTTATACTGAGGAAGCACGTTTTTAAATAGCAGGGAAATGGAGCAATGTGCCATGTTGTGGCACGGCCAAGGGCAAGGCTCCCCATGCAGAGAAGCCCAGTGAGAAGCGTGCGCCCGCTGCAGCCTCGCCAGGTCCCCACCGAGCACCATGCTCCTGGTTCCTCTGCCTGGTGCCAATTCTTGCAGAGCAGAAGTGTTTGTGCTGAGTCCAGGAGCTTCCCATTGGTGACATGGAGACTGGTGGCTCCTACCAAACTTAAACACTTTGCAGAGCCTGAGCTTTGCCTTCCCCCTCCCACCTTCATTCCCTCCTGCTGTGCATTTGGGTAGTGGTGGGACAGATGGACAAGCCTGTCCCTGGCCAGGAGCAGAGCCTGGGAGCTGTGCCTACAAACACAATCACAGCATTTTGCAGCCTGCAGCTTGCCATTAGCTCTCATTGTCTCAAGCCAGGTCCTTGAATGGCGACTTCCTCAGGGAGCAGCGCAGTCCTGTGAGGGCAGCAGACTGAGCTCTGGCTGCAGCACAGCCGGCAGCATTTACTGGGATTTTCTTAAAGCTTTTGTCAGTTTCCCTTCCACAAATGAGTCTCTGTCCTGTGGGACACCAGCCTCCATAGGGGCCAAGGCATGAACCACACACTCAGGAAGCCGGTTGTCGTCTTGGTTGTTTTGTTTTGTTTTTTTTTTGTTTGTTTGTTTTTTGCTTTTTTTTTTTTTTTTTTTTTGGTTTGGTTTTGCTTTGCTTTTCATTCGAAATAACTCTTTGAAGCAGATTCAGGGCAGATACCACTGACCTCTTACCACAAATGTTTAACATGTATTATTCTCAATGATAAAGTCATACAGCTTAAAACACAAAATAAAGGGTTGGGGGGGTAGAGAAAGAGGACACTGCCTTTGTGTGAATCCAGTTCCCCAGTCTGGAAGAGCAGAAATCCAGTCCCCGTGGCTGGCTGGGCACGAGGCAAGTGTCCCGTGGCCCCATGCCCCCATCCTTGGTTCATCCTCACCTCTGGTCCCGCAGTGTCCCACTGCCCCAGTGGATGCCATCCGTGGTGCTGGGGTTACCGCCTCCTTAAGTGTTGTGGATGTGGCTTCTGTCGAGTCTAGTCTAGGAGTATAGCTCTGTCTTTCTGACGTGTGTAATGTTGTGTAGCAGTGCTCTGGTTCAATAAAGCTTTCATATACATAGCAGCAATGAAGTCTTGCCATCAGGTGACGTAAAGGGGCAGCTATTGGGCAGGGCTGGCGGATGTGGTGGGGGCCACAGCCCCTCTCTGTTTGCTCTTCCTCTTCTTGGTGCCAGACTTTGCATCTTTGGTGTCTTTCCGATTTCTGTTCCCATTTGTATTATCTTGCTTTCCTTGCTCATCCTTTTTCTTCCTTTTCCCTGCAACAAGGCAAAAAGCAGCAAAGGAGGATCAGGCCTGGATCTGTCTTTGCAGTTTCCAGCAGGACTCCTGATGCATGCATTTCCCCGCTGCTGCCCGAGGCCTTTTGCTGTCACACTGCTGCCTGCGTTGCTGGCAGCCAGGTGGGGCTCAACCCTCCCTGCTCTTACTCACTGCTCAGAACCGGTTCCCCTCCAAGCAGCCAACCCAGCCACAATCCTGTGCACCCCATAAGAGGATGACCAAGCCACCATTCATCCTATTGACACTGCATTTCCAGGGGAAAGCACAGACCTCAGCACTCCCATGAAGGAGGCGACAACTCCCATTGCTGCAGCACACAGAGATTGCTCAGCTGCCTCGTTTGCTAAAGTACCCACATCCTGCAGGGCAGGCAGCACGCCATAGGGCCAAGGGGCTGCCCAGATGCTCCATCCCATTGGGGTCCCTCTGGGGTCCCTCCCCATTAGGGAGTTCTGCACCCTAACACAAATCACCCACGCCATACAGAGGTGGTGGGATTTACATTTACAGCGCTGGACCGTTAGGCTGAACACTGCCACCTAAAGAGGTGCTGGGGGAAAGGAGGCAATGCTCCACACTCACCTTCGGGGCATTGGCTCTTCTGCACAGTGCATCTGCGCACCTCCGTGGTGGCGGGGCACAGGGACACGTCCCCAGAGGGAGCCTGCAGGATCCGCCGCGTTCGGTCCTCGTTCCCCTTCTTGAAGCCACACAGCTTCCTCTTCTTGGAGCAGGGCCCCCAGGGCCCCCACTCACTCATTTCACATTGTGCTGCCAGATAACAAGAGAGGCCAGAGGTATCTCTCATTTCTCTCTGCTGCACCTCTGGGAGCCCTCCCGCCCCTCTCCCAGTGGAGCCAGAGCAGTGTGTGCATTTCCCCAGCAGTTCCCAGGTTTCTTGGCACCCCCTTTCCTATCACACCATGAGCTCTGAGTGCTCCAAAAGCAATTTGCATGAATATTGCAGTGCCCATCCGTGCTGTGCCCAGCCAAGGGCTGTGTACAAAGCTGCCTGAAGCATTTCCCGTTAGGCACCAACACAGCATCCCCGAGGGGTTGGTTTGATCACTTAAACCAACTTGTAGCAATAGATGCATTGAAAGCTCAGCGTTGCTTACCAGGACTGCTGCACTCCATGGTGCCGTTGGCAGCAGAGTAGCCTTCAGGGCATGTGACGTAACATCTCCCTTTGTGCAAATACAAACCTTCCTTACATTTTGTGCAAAAGTTTCGGCTGAAGCAGGACTCACAGTTCTCGATTTTGCATTCTGGAGGGAAAAAAAACAAAACCACAAAGTCGTCACGAAGCCTGACGCAAACAACTGCTGGCAGCCCTGGTGAGCAGAGCAGCACACAGGAGTTGTGATTCACACTGTGTGTGCGCCTGGGCTGAGGCTGCAGCCATACAAGGGGTTGAGTGGGCAAGGAGCAGGTGTGGGCAGAGGCATCATTGAGCACCAAAGGCTCAGCGAGCTCCAGACAGTTCCCCACAGTTTGCTCCTGGCTCCACTGAGAGTCTCTGTGTGTCCTGCCAGCCCTGCTCATGCAGATTGCTCGGATGCTGGTTTCCTCTGAGCTGCTCCCTGCTGCAGGACAGAGCCACTATGCTGCAGTAGCTGCCAGGTGGACGTCAGGCAGGGTGGAAAAGGTTTGGGCTTGTGTTCAGCTCGAGCATCAGTCTGCCAAAGTGGGAAAGTGCAGAGAATAAAGCCCAGTGTCAGCTGCTCCAGCTGCAGCTCCAGCATGTGCAGCAAAGAAAGCGAGCTGGATGGAAACCTGGCTGTGAGGTGGTTTGCATAGAACTGCCAGGGAAGTGATTGTGTTTTTCCACACCAAGCTTCTTTCTGGTGCTCTGGCCCAACGAGGCAGAGCTGGGCTGAGGATCCCGTTCAGAGAGATCGTTTGTTATTCAAATGGACAGAGAGAAGAGCAGGTACTTGTGCCAGCACTGCTCCTCCTGCTCCCTTCCAAAGACGCGAGGGGTGTCAGCATCCCTTCCTCCAGGATCCCACATCATTGCACCCATGTGGAATGGAGGTGATAGAGGTGATATCACTGTGATAGAGCAGTGCAGCCCTGCACACTGCTGGTGACACACTTTGCTTTCATGGACGATCCATTCCCTGCTACCCCTCCCCACAGCATGGACAGGGACCTGTGGAGGATCTCAGTGCTGATACTCACTGATGCACTTGTTCATGTCTGTATTGCGAAGGCCGAAGTATCCCAGTGGACAGGATGGGAGGCAGATCCCAATTTGCCGGATATCGTTCCTCTCCAGAAGGATGAAGAGCTTGGGGGAACATCTCAGGCACCCGTTGAACTCAGAGCACAGGTCGCAGCCCCTGGCACAGCCCTGGCTCAGCTCAGTGCTAACTGCAAGAGCAGGAGAGAGGCAGTGGTGAGACGGGCATCGCTGCTGTGCAAGAGCCTCTTTGGAGGGCAGCCAGCAGCTTCCTGGAGACAAATCCCCTTCTGAGGAAAGCTGCCATAAATATTTGATGCAAAGTACGAGTTCACGTCCTGACACAATTGCTGCCCAGAGAGAACAAATCAAACCCAGCTCAATAATTCATCAACCCTGTCCCTGTGCGTGGCTTTGCCTGGGGGATGCCTTGGTCACCCTGCTCTGCCGACAGCTCCAGCACCACCAGAATCAGGGCTCAAAAGCAGCCACAAGCTGCAAGCAGCATTCAAGCAGGACATCACCATACCAGAGGCCAGACATCAGTACCACCCCAGGCACCTCTGGGACAAGCAGGGGACAGAGCCACACAGAGCCAGAGGGAAACCATCTTCAGAGAAGCCTGCCTCGTACTTCTTGTCAGGCTGAGTCCCAGCTCTGTCTCACCATGACCCTCTGACGCTCGCTCTATCTGGCAGTGCAGGAGATTTCTCTGCCCCCAAAATAGAGATGTGTTCCCAGCTCCTAAGTTTAGTCCAAGAAAAATTCTCAATCCCCTGTCTTGAGAGTTTTCTGCTTTTAATTATCATATAAAATGCTGCTTGTTTTGAAACCCATAGCATTCTTTGCAGGCTAGAATGCAGGTTCTTTTTATTAGTTTATTATGCAAGCAGTGTCCTTGTTTATAGAAAGACTGTGTATGTTAAAATGTATTCTTTTAAATGCCGTGTTTACTACACTTCAAAAGCAGGAGCGGAGCACCAGAGCATTCCCAGGCCAGGCTAAGTGTTGGAGAGCTCTCCTTGCCCTCCTGCAGACCAGAGGTTCTGCACGCTCCCTGCTGCCTGTCCTCACCCTATAACTGGTCCCAGCTCTCCTGCAGGGTGCAGAGGCAGCTGCAGCCTCGGAAGAGGAAGCAGAAAGTAGAGGCACCCCTCGCCTGGGATCCTGCAGTGCCCCGATCCCAGGAGGCTGCTCCATGTCTGGGCTGCGACCTCCATGCTGTGTTTGGGGCTGCAGGCCCTTGGGGGTCTGGCCCAGTCCCTCCCCATAGAGCTGAGGTCTGCCTCTGTGGCAAATGCATGAGCCGAGACTCGCTGGGAGCCACTCTAATAACATTAGCCATGACATCCAGCTTTCCCTGTTCTCACGGAGCTCCAGCAGTCAGTTTTAACATAAAATCATTTTTATATAATTCAATTTAAATCAGTTCTAATGTAAACCAGTTCTAAAACGAGCTTGCATAAAGGAGGAGAAACCCATGGGGCCGCTCTTGTGCCTTTGGAGCCAGTCGAGTCCCTGGGTGGGGCTGCCCAAAGCCTGCCCTGGTAATTAAAACCCGCACTTCCCATGCACCTCGGGTTGCAGCTGGATGGGGACAACCAGAAGAGGGATTGCAATGGGCAGCAGCCTGGGACAAGGGGAGCACCCGGACCTCACCGGGCTCCAAGAGGCTGTCCATGTATGGGCACATATTCCTGGTCTAATTGGGCAAACACTCCCATTCTGCACAGGCAAACATTCACTATTTGCATGGACAGGCATTCCCAGTCTGCATAGCATCAGGAGAAGGAGAGAAGGGAAATGTTTCATACATACTTCGCCTTTGCCTCTTGCCCTTCACCACTTTGCTGCCGCCTGTTAGATCCATCAAGCTTAGAAAAACCACCACCACAAACAGTCCAAGCTGCATAGTAACTCTCCAGCGCCGCAGCCCTGTAGCGCAGGGTGATCAGAGTCCGTGGCCACTAAAACCTCCCGGGCTGGCTCAGAGCTGAGAGTCTGTGTGCGACGCCTGGTGCAGGACCATATCCACCAGCTACCACTGCAGCAGCAGAGACCTTAGGTAGCAGGTAACATGGTTCTACCTTCATCCCCATATGGAGCGCAGGAGCTCGGGTCCAGTCCCATCGGGGGGTCGGGCAGTCAGCGTTAGCTGCTCGGAGTTTCCACGTGCAGGTGCAGGAACTGGAAAGAAAGAGGAGAAGGGATTAACTCTACTGGATGACAAACACCTGGCTCCATCGTACAAAGTGGATTGGGTTGGCATTGCAGGGAGTCACGGAGCAGAACTGGGGGAGCAGTGCATGGGGGGAATCCCTCTCCAAGCCCACCTGCAAGTCATTGCTTGGCATAATAACAGCACATGGCTTTCCTAGGGAAATGCCTGATGTGGTCATGCCATCTGCTGATGCTGCACATGGTTGTAGCTCTAACATGTTTGTTGTAGTGCCAGTGCTCCTCAGCAGATGGTCGCTGAAGGCTGCCAGGAGCACAGGATGTTTCCCATCAGGTGGGCACCTCTGGGGACTGGGAGTAGAGTTGGGCACAGAGAGATCCTGAAGAGCTTGGGGACTTGTCTCCAAATTTGGGGATGGGCCAGGATTGTCCTGGACCTGCTGAAATGTTGCAGTTCTGCTCTTAGAATGATTGCAAACTCCTGAGCTCCCCTTGGAGCAGCACTGACACAGCTGTATGCTCTGCATCAGCCAACAGACATGCTCAGAGCAATGAGATGTGCAATCAGGACAGGTGACGTGTTTCTCTGCTTAAAGTACGGGAGAAGAAAGAAAAGCCCAATGCAGAGGTCTGTGGGATGCTGAGCTGTTGCAGTGACACCAGACCCAACCCATGGTGTGCAGGGATGCTTGCAGTTCTACTAGGGGAGCAGCACTGTGCTCTGCTCTGGGGAAAGGCCACGACCATGGCTTCGTGTGCACCGGGAGTGGAGGAAGCGTGACTTCCAGGCTGAACAGAAAGCTCTGACCCAGCACAACGGGGCTGTGCTCCTCTCTACGCAGCTGGCAAAACACAGCCCAACCAACTGTTGCCATTGTGTGGGAATAAAGGTGACAACATTCACTCTGTGAGGTCAGTAGAAATAGAAAATGGTTTTAATCCCCTTATAATAACTGTCCCTTATAATAACCAGTGCCCCGAACGGGCAGCGGTGATGGGGCTGGAATAATGCCCGGCTGCAGCTTGTAGCATTGGGAAGGGGTGCAGGACCCCATGTTCAGCCATGCTGAGGGGTCACCCTCCATCCCACAGCACACCTGGATCCCATGGCTGGAGAAACCATGGGAGCCATCCAGCTGGAAGCAAGCCCTGTGCCCAGAAAGATGCTTCCTGCACCCCAGCATCGACACTGAAAGCCCACGAGCAATCACACAAATGATAGAAAAGCTCTTCAATGCCTCTCACAGCAGCAGTAGAGGGGAAGCTGCTGGAGGAAGCGGCCCTTGCAGCAGTGCAGCTAGATGCTGAGATGAGTGGGAGCTTTGGGGCAGTGCTGATTCCAAGCACACTAACGCTGCTGGGAGGGCACCGAAGGGCACTGCTGGCATCTGCCTGCCTAACAGCTTTGAACTTCTCACTGTATTCGTCCTGCAGATCCCCTGAGAGCTGCTGGGGCAAGAGCACGGCGCTGCCCATGTGCTTGTTGTTACAGCCCACGGCATCATCCAGGGGATTTTCAAATAAATAATTAGGCGCTTGTGTAAACACCAACTCGTTCTGCACTTCCCGGCCTGTTTGCTGCAAGCTGCTTTATAAACACTGTCAAGTGCTTAAGCTGGGCAGTTTGGGAGTGTTTACTGGAGAGGAGATCTGTGCAGAGATCACACCGTTGAGCTGCTGCAGCCTCTCCATGTGCAGCATTCATTAGCATGCACAGAGAGGTGAGGCAGTGTGGATCCTCAGCATGGCACAGCACAGCATTGCATGGCACAGCACAGCATTGCATGGCACAGCACAGCATTGCATGGCACAGCACAGCATTGCATGGCACAGCACAGCATTGCATGGCACAGCACAGCATTGCATAGTATGGCAGGGTACAGCATCGCACAGCATGGCACAAAATGACGTGGCACAGCGTGGCATAGCACAGCTGTATAATCAATGGATACTAAGATGTTGCAATCACAAAATAAACAAGAGACTTAGGCGAAGTAGATTACGATAACAAAAGAGAATAAATGGAAGGCTTACCCTTATGCTGGGCTCACCACAAAACACCAGAAGGAGGGACCTCCAGACAAGATCCTTCCCCACTGGTAGCCAGCTCTTAAATAGGTCTAGGAGGGGTGCAGCCTGGCTTCACCCCTTCCTGCAGCACAGGTGAATTGCCTTCACCTGTGCTCCTCTGGCTGGCTCATGGCTCGCCTCAGGTGATCAATCAGAGGTTCAGGCCGTGACTCAGTAGTTCCCATACACACAGCCCAACATGGCACGGCACAACACGACACACATGGCACAGCGTGGCACAGCACACGGCATGGCACAGTATGGAACAGAATAGCACAGAATGGCTTGGCGTGGCAAGGCACAGAATGGTACAGCATGGCATGTTGTAGAACAACATGGCATGGCACGGTGCAGCACAGCACAGCACGCCAGGAGGAGCTCAGGGATGCTCACCAGCAAGAGCAGTGCTGTGCCAGCGCAGCAGCACAGAACAAACTCTTCCCAAATTAGTGCTGAAAGCTGCACCAGCAGAGCACTGCCACCGCTGCTCCGACTGCACTGCTGCTAATCACTGCAGCGTGAGGGTGACGCGTGTCCCAGGAAGTACACGCTGAACCAGCTCTGTGTCCTTTGCTGTTTACACAACAGTCACGGTACGGACAAACCTCTCCCGGTGGGGGGACAGCAGCGGGGATGCTCTCAGGGAGCAAACACTGCCCCTTGTGCCAAGAGCCAGCGTGAAGCTGTGCCTCAGCTGCACAAGCGCAGGGGCAGGGAGTGACATGGGAAACCCAGAGCTCTGAACGTGAGCATTTTCTCCTCCTCATCTCCTGGCTGTTGTGCACTTTCCACGTTCATCTGCCTCCGTGTGCCCATGGTGTGCCCAGTGGGAGAGGAGCTGAGATCCCAGCACTTCCCACCCTCAGGACACAAATTATGATTCTTTTTACACTATTCCAGCCATCAGTCAAGCTCAGGTTGCTGCAAACAATTCCCAGTCTAAACATTAGCAGGATTTATGCCATTATCCCATCGACAGGAAGAATTTAGGGTAACCCGAATTACTCTGAATTCATTTATGGAGAGACCTGGCCCCTGCATCTGCGATGACAGTAAGCCTTGTTTGCAATTCAATCAGGATAAATTGGTCCTTGGGAGATCCGATACAAACCAGAAAATGTAAACCATCCAGATAATTTGCCATTAGTCCTCCTACACACAAGGTGAGAAAGACCAACATTATATCCCCAGGATATTCGAGACCTAATCCGCAATAACTAAATTGCTGATATATTGCCTCTCGCTGGATGTATCAGGCTATCAGTAATGTAAACGGACTCTCCAAAGGTTTACTGAAGTGGGAAGAGAAGGACCAGATGTTGGGTGAGGGCTGGAGTCAGGACAGCAGCCGGGAGCTGCCCGTGGGATGCTGGACAAAGGAATTTGAGTTTCCACATCCTTGAGATGGGCAGATAATTTGGATTTCACCTTGGCAGCCTCTTTGAGGGGCGTAAAGATACCAGGAGACCAGATTGCATCCATTTATTCTGCTTCCCCAATGATGATGTTCCCAATTTCTGCTGCAGCAGGGCTAGGTCCCACCAGGTGGGACATCACCAGCTGGAAAGCAGGCATCTTTTAAACAAGCAGAAGCCCACACATGCGTTTATCTCACCACATGCCTTACCTTCCCTTGGCAATGAGATATCTGAATCTCATGGGCTGTGCTGGGGCTGGGGCCTGGCTGCAGCCTTTGGGGGATCAGAATTCAGCACACTACACAGGCGCAGGGACCAGGGTCCCATCCGGCACCTGCAGAGCTCATTGCATCAGAGCTGAGCACAGGCAAGAGGAGGACAGAGGGCTGAGCACCAGAGAGCAGCTCAGCACCAGGACTCTGCAAATGCAGAACTACACCATGCAGAAGGCAGGGGCAATGGGTGAGGGCTGCAAGGTGCAATAGCAGCAGCAACATCAAACGCTCCACCCATCTCCGAGCCTCTGAACAGCTCGCTCCCATCACCAGTGAGGGCCTGAAGTGCAGAACTGGCACTGCAAAGACCATTTTCACCAAGAGCACATCATGCTCATTGATGGGAACCCTCTTACTCCCTTTCCGAGGGCAGTTTTCTCTGCAGCAAGGCAGAGAACAGCAACGTGCTGCACAAGAAGTGATTTTGGAGCACCCCATGCATGCATGACTTGGGCATTGTGCTCAGCCCGCGAGTGGCCCTGCGCAGCGCATGTAGAGCCACTTTGTTCTGCCTGATCCCTGAAGCAATAAAAGAAGGCTGCATTAAGTCAAATTTCCGAACCAGAAGGTCTTCATTTGATATTATATCCGAGTGCCAAGTTTTGCAAAATCCCTAACCCATAAACTTCACTGAAAAAATAAAATAATAAAAAACAATCTGGCAGCGGCGTTCTCCACAGCATTGTTGAGGTCTGACTCCTTCCACCAGCTTCTGCACTGCATTCCCCCGTATCTCAGAGCCGTGCTTTGACCCCGTAAGTGGGGAACACAGGGAACAGTTTCCTGCCTGCGGGTGCCCCTCTTCCAGGTGGTACCACGTATCCCCAGCGCCCGCTCTGCTCTGCTTGGGCACCTTGCACAGTGCCCAGCACAGTAGCAGCTCTGAGTACGACAGCAATTACTGGTGCCACAGCCTTCGCTCCGGGAGTGCTTGTGCTCAGCATTGTAAAACGCCAGGAAATGTTTTGCTGGGGGATTTCCACTGCCCTTCTCACTAGTGCAGGCAGACGCGGCTGGCTGTGGGCTGTGCCATGCGACTGCTCAACCTCCAGAGCAGCTGGCAATGCACTGAGGCCATCCCAACGTCATTGCAGAGCTGGAGCCTGCCTGAGGGCTTAGATGGGGTCGCCAAAAAACCCAGTGTGGTTGATTTAGCTTCACAACAGAAATCCAGCCTCCCCCAGGTGACAAGCAGGGACATGGTGCACTACAACAGGAGCAAACCAAAGCAAAATTCAGAGCAGGAGTTCCAAAGCAGACCGTTTCAGACCATAACTAGCCAGGTGGGCTCTGAAAACCAGAGCCTTCCACCAAAAGAGCTCCTCAACAAACAGCCCCGGGAGCTGCATTGCTGCACAGCGGGGTGCTGAGTTTCACTGTCAGCGTGGCCAAGCGAGGGCTGACAGCGATGTCATACAATTGACTCTAAATATATGGTTTTTAAAAGCAAACTTCCAGGGCTTACAGGAGCCCAATGAGTCACAAGCTACTGTGTAAGCAGCTTCTCCAGGAGAAGGCAGAGAGCAAACCCAAGGCAAAGGCATGGAGCAGCACCGAGGGCTTTCTGCTCAGCCATAGGCAGTGGAAGCATCACTAGGCTCCCTGCAAGGACCCCCCCGTGCTGCCTCTCCTACTGACATGGCACCACCTGGGAAACCTGAGCCTCACACGTTTCAGGAGCAGAACGAAAAACACAGCAGGGAGAAAACAGCCAGCAGCCTCAGCGTGGGGCATTGCTGCTGCTGTGCTGGCAGGAGGCAGTGAGCAAGGCAGCCCCAGGTTTCAGCTGTTGCTGCAAATGCATTTGAGCTCTGTGTCTGAGGGGATCACAGCATCTCATGCCCTGAGGCAGTGGGACCAGCACTGAACTCCGCAGAGCCTGACATAACACGGGGTGGTTTGCAGTGAAGACTTTCTGCAGCCACAGGGGATCATCCCCATGGACATTGCGGGCATGGCTGCAGAGTTGCCTCTAGAAGAGGCTGCAGGCAACATGGGCACCTCTATGCTATGGGAAGCTGACAGGTGACCCTGCTCTCCCACCCCTCTGCTGTCCCTTGGCATGCTGTACATTATATCCCCTCTACCTTTTGCTTTATCAGCAGCCCCGTAGCTCAGGCAAGAAAGGTGCTGGTTCAGCTCAGCTCCAGCTCAGGTGATGGGAACACGGAGTTCTGCTCTGTGCCCTGCAGCCACCTGTGCATGCCGCGTTATTTGGGGTGTGTTGGTGGGGTGGCAGCCCCGTCTCTGCAGAGTGCTGCTCGCTCCCTGCCGCGTCCCTCAGGGTGGTGCTGCTGCTCTCACAGTGAGGCTGGGTGCACATCCAACTGCAGGGAGCCTCATCCCCAGGGGGGCTTCCAGGCATGGCTCAGTGCCTGCATCCCACACAGCCATCATGTACTGGCCCTGGGTGGGCAGGTGGAGTGAGCTGGCAGAGAGGAGCACGGGGTCACAGGTGGACTTCAGGCAAAATAACTCAAGCTGGATAGTGCTGCAGGCAGAGGTTTTGCTGCAAATATTGGATCCTCGTGGGTCTCAGCAAAAGCCTGGCCACCAAACAGCACTGTTAAACACTGCCTCAAGATCCCAGACCTTCAGCTTGCGTGGTTATCTGCACCAATGCCCAGCAACCTGTGCAAAGGAGATCAAAGGCTCCATCCTGCCACACTGTGCAACACTGCTTCCGCCGGCACTGCCCTGCTGTAGTGCCTTTTTCTGTAAAGCATTCCTTTAAGCCCAAACCTGAACAACTCCTTGCCCATCTCAAGGCGAACGCACGTCTGAGCCTATAGAAACCATAGAAGCCCAAAGATAAAAACTTCCCGGTGTCAGCAACACGCTGTGCCCTGGCTCCACAGGTGTGCAGGACCACAAGGACGGGTCAGACCTGGCCGTGACCTGGGTTGGTGCTGGGGACACCCAAGAATGGAGCCGTGTCCCTTCCTGCCCATGGGACAGAGCCTAACCCGTGGCTTGCCCACCAGCACCCAGACACAGCAGCACTTCCCCTGCACAGCGGCGCTGGGTGTTAACGCTGATGTCTAATTATTCTCACGATCACTGCTAACCATTTTCTTACCAATCCCACACCCCAAAACCCAAGGAGCACACACTTACCCCGCACTGCTCGGCTGCCTGCTGCGTCCCCATGGGTCCCGTCCTCTGGAGCAGGCAGTTTTGCATGCAGCAGGACAGTATCGAGGCAGTAATTACTTAATGGGTCAGTTCCCTCATTGCAGGGCACAGGCACGCTCCTCTCCGCCAGCCACTGGGACAGCAGCAGCACACTGAGCAGCTGTGGGACCACAAAGCCAGCCCTGAACCCGGCACCAGCAGCACACCGAGCTGCACACCAGGCAGCACACCGAGCTGCACGGCTCGCCCCTCCGTTGGGGAGCTTTGCAGCGGCACGGGGCAGAGCAGCAGCCCTGCTCCTTTGCGCAGCCCCTCTCACCTTGGGGGTGGGGGATCCCGACAGATCGGGCTGTGATTTCTCACAGCTTTCATTGTCTGAACTCATTATCCGCGTTGCACAAGGCAAACCCGCAAGTCGGATGCTGACAAGGCTCGCGTTCCTCATTAGCAGCCCACATTGCAAAAGCTTCATCTAAACAAACATGCATTCTGAAACCCTTACCTCTGACTTGTCACTCCCTCATCACTGCTGCAAAGGCTCTACTGGTTTTTAAACCACTACCAGACCAACTACAAAAATCCTCAGTTCCTCCAGCGAAAGTTACGTGCGCGTTTCTGTCAAAAAAAATACAAAATACTTTCATGGCGAGTTCATGGAGCAGGCTGGTGCTCTTGGGTCTGGGGGCTCTGTTCACGTGTCTGTAAGCAGGTTCCTAACAGCATCCCAGGCTTTGCGCAGAGAAACAAACCCTTCTGTGATGTGCAGGATTTCAGCTCGTAAAGATCGCCCAGGCTAGTTCATACTCCATCAGCCCACGCTGCTCCCTGTGTATGCAAAGCAGAAAGTATGTGATCATATCAGAGCAATTTGCACATTAATAAATCCAGGTCTCAATGCCGTAGACTCCATCCCCATCCAGCAGGTAGGGGTTTTTTATTATTATTATTACCAGAGTATCCAGCTTTGTAAAGGCATCTAGTGCAAACTCCTGCATGAGGGAATTCCACCCCACTAGTACCACCTCCTAAGACAATATCCAGCCAAAATATTGTGACTGTTGCAAAACCCGGACTGGAGCTCTACAAAGGACCTTCCAGCATTGCATCCAGAGCCAACGGGGTCTCAGTAAATTACTGCAGAGTGACACAACATCTCGTTTTCTTTGTAGTCTTTTTTATTTATGACAGTTAATTCCGAGTTATTACTAACATTTCAGTGGTAACTGGCATATGAAGTCATCAGCTGTCACAACTGCATCTGTTAATAAACATGTCAGATATTAAAAGCAGCTTATTATCCTCTGGGGGGGGGGGGGGGGGGGCGACATCGAGCTGATGAGCTTTACAGCCTGGTTATTTTTCCATCCCTGTAGCTGTGCAACAGGAGGAAACGCTCACACGTGGGAAAGCACCATCCTCGCCATGGGGCCGTGCTGCTCCCTGCCCCGAGCCCATTCCCCTCTCCTCCTCGCTGTGTCCCTGCTCCCTTTCATCTCCTTAATACAGGAGTGACATGGGACCAACTGCTCTGCATGGGGCATGTGTGCAGGGGAAGGGTGGCACCTCCCCAGTGTCCCCAGGAGCCACCATAACCAGTGGGCTGGTCAGGATGCAGCTGGGCAGCACCCAGCACCTTCCCTGCCTGCACCCAGCTGTGCCTGCTGCAAAGGAGGACCAGGAGAGCGTGGGCAGCAGTGGTCCCCAATGTCAACAGTCCTCACCCTTGTTTCTGTGGGGCAGACATGGTGCCAACCACCCTGGGTTCATCCCCCAGCTCTGGAGCCAGAAGTCGGGGTCTCTAGCCCACTCCCACCCATGGCTGGCTTCAGGAGGACACTCAAATGTTATACATGGGACAGCAATGGCCATACCAATGTCTCCCTTTCCATTCATCTCCACCATCCTCAGCACATGAGGATGCAGCACGTCTTCTTCCTGCCTGACTCCATGGCCCTGCCTAAGGCTTTCCTCGTCATAATGCCTCTGCCTGTCTCCATCCAGAGGCAATGTTGTGGTCTTTGAGGGGTGATGTCAGCAGTGACACCATCCAAACTTTCTATGTGCAGGTTAGTTGGAATCACCCAGCAAAGCAGTTCCCTCGCGGCCCAAACGTGTGACTGCAGTGAGCAGCAGCCCGTGGAGCTGAAGAAGGCAATGCACCAAATGCTCCATCTTTGCTTTCCCCCTTCCGGCCACCATTCGTCCTCCAGCCATCAATTCTGTGCTACAGTATTGATCTGAGCCAGGAGACAGCAGATTATCCCCAGAAACCACTCTCAGTGGCTGGATGAGAGATGGATGTGACGCTTGCTCTGGTTGCAGCGCTCTTAATGAAGTCGAGAAGCAAAGTCTCTCCTGGGTTGGGATGAGGCGGGCAGGAGGATCCTATAGCAGGCATTCCTGCTCCTGCAGCCACCACTGCCCCAATGGCAGCTGTGGCCATGTGTCTCCAGACGGCCCCGATCCCCCGGGAAATGGCTCAGCATCCCTCCCATCTGAGCACATGGCAGCCTTCATTGTAGGTGTGAGATCCGCTGGAGCGTATGCCATCGTCCTTCTGTAATGAGTAAAATTCTGTCTTTGCCTCCAAATTATCACAGGGACGTTACAGGAGAGCAGGCTGTGCCGTGCAGAGAGTCTCAAAGAAACGAGGAGCTGCGCTGTCTTCACTTCATCACTGGGATCTGCGTTCTTCAGGTGGGAAGACAAAGATAAGGGAACAGCCCAAAACACACAATGGGGAAAATTCAGCATATGCGTATGGAAGTTTGATTTGTCCTGAATTTTCTTTGGCGCTTTGTTCGGTATCCCTGCTTTCCTACTCATAACCAGCGCCTTCTGAGCTCACTGCTGTCTCACAGGAGCATTACAGAATGTGGTTTGAGCACTGCACAGATGCAAAGTGGGCAGTGCCATCGGCCTCCATATCAAAGAGCTGTTCTACTTCTGAATGGAGATTTCTGCTCTCTATCCTAGATGTCTTGAAGTGATACCCAGCGTTGCTGAGACAAAATCCCATAATGGAATCTAAGAGTGAGCAGCCTCATGGGCAGAAGCTCTGCATATTATGCTCATGTGGGATAACCAAACCTTTTCCTTCCCAGCCTCTCTCAGCCCAGCTGACGGCCGTAGATCGAGTTTCAGTGCGGAGCAAATGTTTATAACTGAGCAATAAACCCCTGAAGACAGAGCTTTATGGACAAATCCAGCGGTGGGAACGGGGCTACTGGGCACACCGGTAATTAGCGAGCAGTGCTGGGTCTGACTGAAGGCAGGAGAGGGGCTTGCCAGCTACCTGGTGTTAGGAGGTATCATTGCAGAGGATGGTAAATCATACTAAATCCTGCCTTAACACCCTGCACAATAAATCCAGCACCGAATCCCACATTTCTCCCCCTTCTGACAGGCAGCTAATTTACCGCTTTGTTTTTCTTTCACTAATGGCTGTTGAGGCTGATCCTAAATTAATCCTGAACAGGCTGTTTCTCTCTTATACAAAAGAACATGAAATTCCACATTTTCACGGGGTAAAAAAGCCAAGCTGCTCCCGATTGGAAGCAGAGCTGCTGTCTCAGAGGTTCCCATCTCAGCAGGTGCTGGTGCAGCAGCAGCACAGGGGCTTCAGGAGGTCCCACTCCTCCTGCTCAGCCACCCCAGGGCTTCATTCCCAGCACCATCTCTTCTTGCTTACAAGCGGCCCAGTGCAATCATGGAGAGGATCACTGGATTTACTCCTCCAACAGCAAAAGCATCAGCCTCAGCAGAGCACCATGCTGCTACCTCTAGGAGCATTGGACAGATTGCTGGCCAGTTTGCCATCCTACTAATATTTGCTTTCATTATTAAGGTGACACAAAAAGCCTCTGCTCTGAACCCTGAAGACCTGGTGCTCCCATCCAAACCCATAAATGGGAAAGGCATGGGAAACCTCACTGAGTGCCAGGTGCTCCTTTGTTTGGGGCTTCCCTGGGATCCTCCCCAGGAAGCACTGATACCTTTCGGCACCTGAATTCAGCAAGTTTTGTTGTGTTAAGTAGCAAAGTGAGCTGCAGGTCTAATGCTCAGCCACCAGAACCCCCCAGCCTGGGTGATGCTGCCTGGCTGGGCTCCAGCCGTCCCCTTGCAGAGCTTCTTGTCTCACTCCTCACAAAGCAGCGCTGCGCCCACTCCGAAGAGGAGACTCCTCCAGTTTGTGCAGAGAAAACAGAGCTCCCACAGCCCCAAGCTCACAGCTGGGGCACCCGGCTTCCCTTCCCATCCAAACTCTGCTCTTATCCTGACCGAGCTCCCCCAGCTACATCTCCTGCCCCACATCTCCCTGTGCCCCCAGCTGCTGGGTGACAACACCCCTGAGCAGAGTCCCCACCCCTCCCAGGGACACCCAGGTTGGCACCATCTCTGCACCTTCTCGCTGTGAATGGCACATCCCCACCCTGAAGCTCCAGTGCTGAGCACCACAGCTTGGGGCAGACCGTGCTCTGCTCCGCCTGACATTAACCCTATCTGCAGATACCAGTGCCTACAAGTCCTCAGCTGGCACACAGGATGCATTACTCATGCCCCGTGCCTCATCAGCCTTTTGATAATATCTCAGCATAAGCAGAAAGCAGAGAAGACGCTCACAGAGACACCAGGAGGAAAGAGAGAACTTGCTGAAATCAACTCTGAAGTGCTGCAGCTCCAGACCTTCCCTGCTCTGCTTCTCCGCACCCTTCTTTGACAAAAAGGTTTGCTTTGCAGAAGGCTTATCTAGTGCAGGATGATTGATAGCCTGGGCAATTGTTTTTAATAATATCTGAACACCTGCAGTCCTCAGTTCCCGGTAATACAGTTATCCCAAGTGCCTAACTTATTGCATAAACAACTGCTCTGGTTGCAAAGACAACTATCAAGTTCCCAACGCAGCCGCACTTGGGGGTCACGCACAGGGGCACGCAGGATCATTCCTCCCACACGGCCGTGGGGAGCTGCTCTGCTCTGGAATCGCTGCAACGTGCTGCTTTTCTCCGTGCTACAACACCACAGGCTCCTCACTCACCAGGCATGAGTGGGCAGGCGGTGATTGCATGGCCAGCAGCACACGTGCATGCACCCAGCAAGCAGTCCTGCTCTGCAGCATCTCGTCTCTGCCTGGCATCACACGCATGCTGGGAAACGCTCCTTTTCTCGCTCGCTTCGAAGGGCCTTTTCCCCTGTTGTTTGAGGAATGCTGTTTGAATTAGCTCCACGGATTGCAAACAGACCCCGTTGTTTTCCTTTCCCGATGCAGGGAGGCTTCTGTTCTCTTTGGCCTGCTGGATTAACCGGGGGGCCTCACACGCTGACCCCTCTGCAGCTCAGGGAAGCTAATTTAATCCCAATATTGTTACAGATCACAGCAGGACAGATCTCGCAGATTCCTTGAGGCAAAGCAGCTCTCTGGCAGGGACAGCAGCGCTCTGTTTGTGGAGGCAGGAACTTCTGCAGTTTTTTTTTTTCTGTAAAATTTCCTCTACAAAACACAGGAGGCCGGGGAGCAGGCAGCAGCAGGGGGGTTCACAGGGGCAGCTTTGGGCAGACAGTGGTCATGCAGGGAGCTGCTCCTCCTGCATTGCACAGAGCTGCTCCTCCTGCGTCCCGTAGCATCCCTTGGGAGGGTGGGGGCCATAAGCAAAGGTGATGCAGCCGAGCATCAACTCGCTATTTCTTTTCCTTGATATTTTTCCCCATGGCACGCGCACAAGCCCAAGAACTATCCTATGGATCATCCACTGTGCTGCCCCATGTGCTGCCCCATGCGTTACCCCATGCATTGCCCTCTGCTGGCTCTTAGTTTATCACTCTTCTCCAGCTCAGCTCCTTCTGCAAATGGGACATAGCTAGGAGATCCTTCTCCCCACTGCCCTTTCCTCCCTGCAGTATGCAGGTGCTCAGTGCTGCAGGCTCTGGGCAGACTGCTCGCTTCCACCCAAAGTGGTTTGCTTCAGGAAAAGGCATCTTTGTAGCAGGACAGCCATCTAAACCTCACTTGTGCTTCAGTGCGTGCCTTCACTCCCCTTCTTTCCCTTTGCACAAAGTTGCAGCTCTTCTTTGTGTTGATCTCGCCAATCTATGATGCTCCAGGATTAAAGTCGAATTATTTAACAAACCCACAGGAACCCTAATCTTAATACATTAGTGTATTTCCAAAGTGCATCACCTGGGCTGAAGCACAGGCTGTTCCATGGGGAGCACCGCCCCTGGATCTCCCAGCCCTGCTATGGGATGGGCTGTGCGGGGCAGCCCTGCCTCTCCCAGCATCACTTGAGGGGGTTTGATATTTGGGAAAAGTGAATTGCTTTGAGACACTATTAAAGTCAAGCTAAAATGATGACAGGCCACAGGGCTGGAACTTCCAGCACATCCCATAGCTTTCCCCAGAGCTGGAATGGGGAGAAGATCAGGCAGGAGGACACAAAACGCAGTGCTTTGAATTGAGGGCTGCTCTGCGAGCAGCTTCTCCCTCCCTGGGCTCCTGGGGCACCCGAAGAGCCACCAGAGCCCATCCTTCCCTCAGCCACCAGCGGCTCTGGGGAACATTCCTGCTGGCTGACATTTCCCAGGGCAGTGAGGGAAGAGGAAAAAAAGGCACTTTTCCCAATATTAATTCTTGCAACATAAAAAACAAACAAACAAACAAAAAAACCCTACCACTCCCCAAAATAACCGCAATAGCTGTAAAGCCTGACACGGCCAGGGGGAGAACGGCTACAGCTTGGCTTGAAAACAGCACTGCCACCCCCTCCGAGCGGTCGTATCCCAGATGTGAGACACCATGTGTGACAAAACCCAGAGGAAGGACACGCAGGAGGCCTGTAATTGCTGCAGATTCCCATCTCAGCATGGGGACACGGGCGGGTGACCTTGGAGTCCCCAGCACCGGTGATGGCTGCAGAGGTGGCCCTGTCCTCATGTCCCCATGTGCAGCAGGAGCCGGGGGAGGAAGGCACGAGGAAAGGAGGGAGGAAGGCACGAGGCAGTGAGGAATATCACTCCATGGAAATCAGGGCGAATAAGTAATTTGTAACCGTATCACAAAAGCTGTCAGTATGCGCTTGCTCTCTGAGCCGTTTGCAGTACATCTGTAATGATTTTAGTCGTAATTAAAGATGGTATCCTGTGAGCACGCGGAAGGAGCACGGCTCGGGCTGTGCATACGGCCTTAATTCTGCTGCACTGCGGCTTTGGAGAGATTTCCAGCGGAGCCGTCAGCTTTGCTGGTGCAGAGGGGATGTGCATTGTGTTTTAAACTATATAATTAATTGAGTGCCATGCTCTGTAAGGAGCGAATTCTGCCTAGAGATTTGGGTAATTCTATAAACATGGAGAAGGAGCAACGCCCAGCGCTGGGCAGGGAGGGGATCGCAGTGTTGGGAGCGGGTGCTGCAGAAAGCTGGGGAGAGGGAAAGGCTGAGATGGGGAGAATGATGGGGGGGGGGATGTGAAAGTGGAGGGCTGGGTGCAGGGTGCAGCCAGCACTGCCCTGCAGCCCTGGTCCAGACCCATTACTTCATGCTGCACATGCACTCCACTTCGAGCTCCGTGTCTGCACGGAAAGAGTCTGTCCATAGTTTAAATATCTTCAAGATGACAGTGCGGAGAAGAGAATGGACTGTTCAGGGCTCGAAGAAGGATGGCAGAGCAGAAAACAATGGTCTGAGGCAAAGGAAAGAATGCTTCAGGAGCCCTCAGCCAGAGCCGCGCAGGGCGGCGGAGCAGATGTAGCGACGTCTGCTGCAGGGCTCAGCGGCTGGAGACAGTCAGTGCAAGTTCAGATGAGCCATTCTCTGGGAAAATGCAGTGATGCCTCCAGGGAACGGCTGAGCGCCTCTTCTCATCTGCATGAAATATGTCCCAGAGCTCAGCCACCACCCTCCCTGCAGGGACACCCATTCAGGGCAGCCCCGCACCCTGCAATGCTCTGAGGGCACTGAGCCATGAGGTTCAGAAAAGGTGGGTTGTAACAAAAAAAAAAATCACTGAAATGACCAAGGGCTCTGCAGTAAAGCTGTGCCAAGTATGGGTGCGTGGAGGCTTTGGGCAATGGGCAGCTCCCCTCCTCCTGGACAAAGGTTTGCAGTGGCCGTTTGCCCACTTCCCTGCATGGGAAGGTTTTGATGATGGGGAGAGATGCAGCAGGCACACAGCACAGAAAGCAGTCACTCCCAAAGGGACAAAGGCACAGGGCCATCACAGAGCCCTGGACACGTCCTGCTTCCATCCCATGTGTGGAAGAGCAGGCAGAGTAGAAGGTCGGAGCCCCACCAGCAGTTAAAGTAAATCAGAAATGAGTATCTATTTCCCTGCTGTGCCCTTTCCAGTCTCCTCCAGCACTTCCAGGTGCGTGCAGGGGGATCAGTGCATGAGCAACTCATTGCTGCAGGCAGGAGGTCCCATGGCCACCATCTGTCCCCAGCAAACAGGAGAGAAGCTGCTTCCTGGAGCTGCCCTTCCATTTACCAGGAGGGGGGAGAAACACTGCAGTACTTGCAGTGTCAGCAGCAGAGCTACCACGGACCTGACAGCCCCTCGTGCAGCCTTTGCCCTGGAAGCTTCGGGGTTTCATTTCCAATTAAGTTTTTCATATGGTAACATTCAGAACTTTGATGCTACTTTTGCCTAAGAGAGAACATACTTTCACTGTTGTGCCCAGCCCAGGAATGACTTCTCCACTATTAAAATGTAATTTAATTTATCTGCATGGATTTTGTGATGACTGGGATTTGTTCTAAGGAGACCTTTAAAGGAGAACTTTTGCATTATTAAATGTATGTGCAAGGAAGCTGAGTTCTGGCATTCTCTGATAACCAAATTTCTTTTCTAGCCTCCACTATATCCATCATGATAAAAGCCCCTGCCAAAGCCCTAACTCAAGCCATGCTTCTGGCATATTGTGAAACGCATCGGGGGGAGAAGGAAAGAAACCCACAAGATGCTCCAGTGCGGTATTTTTTTTAATCAAAGTTTCAAGGATATTGATGGTTTACCTCATAAGGTAAACATTTGTAGCCCAGTTGCTTTTCCCAGGGCTAAACCAGAAACAAGTGGCTCTCAGAAACTGCAACGAATTTGCTCTGACAGACTCCAGTCTGCTTCAAAATGAGTTTTCTTGAAACTCTCAGCCTTCCTTCCACACATGGGGCAGCAACGTGAGGGGGCTTCCTGGGGGCTGCAGGGTGGCTGTGTTTTTGAGGGATGAGCCCACTCCACCTGCACAGCACAGTGCTCGCCCCCAAGGTCACTGTGTGCTGCAGAAGATGTCCTCCCCCCTGCTCCCGGGCACCCCCAGGCTCACCCAGAAGGTGACAGAGGGGCAGCTTTTGAGCTGTCCCTTGGGGTGACACAAGTCCCCTTCACAGTGCAGGCACCGTGTCCTGCAGCCTCTCTAATAGCACTGCTCCTGCAGCCCTCCTGTGCTGGTTAACCCCACACTGAGCTGCAGTGGCACTATCTGGAATAAGGGAGCAGGAGAGGGGTGGGGGCTGTGGGTGCCAGTGACTGTTTGGGCAGCCTGTGGGATCCTGCTGCTCTGCCTCCTGCACGCTACATGCACAGCCCAGGTGCAGCACAGCTCTCAGGGCTGCATTTGTCCTGCACAGACAGCTGGCTGCAGGTGTCACCCTGACAGCCATCCTCCTTGGCAGAGCTGGCGTCAGTGCACACCAGCTCCAGCTCCATGATCACTACATGTTAGAAGGTAGGAAGGATCCTGAGGCTGATGTCTGCCAGCACACACCTATATGCCAAGAAAACCTCAGCAGCCTGAGCTCCAGATCCTCTCTGCTCTCCCAGACCTCCCTCGAGAGTCACCATGTGTGTGTCCCCATTCCTGACTGTCCCCAGCACTCACCCAGCCGCAGCTCAGCAAACCCACACCCCACGGTAGGGAACAGCACGAGTGATCTTCAGTTCAAGACTCACAGTGCTACTGTGCTCACTATTAAAAGCTCCACGCAGAGCATGAGATTTCCTGCACACAGAGAGGAAGGTATCTGTTTTTAGTGCCTAATTTTATTGCTTCCCTAATGTATTAGCTCATGGACCAGAGCCATGGCAAATCGTGCCGTGAAAAGTGCTCTTTTCCCTAAGAGTGTCTCCAGGGCATAACAACGGCTCTGGAGCTGGGGCAGAGCCAAGATATTTTCACCACCAAAGCTGGCATCGCCCCGGGACTGTGTGCATGGCACAGCACCATGCTGGCAGCAGCTGGCATGGGAGGACGACGTGCCCGTGCAGCCCTGGCCTCCGACCGCACAGAGCTGCTGCTCTGCCTTGTGTATAAGTCAAAACCTGCACACCGCTTGTGACAGAGATGCTCGCTATTTTAACAGGCTGAAGTGGGAGAAAGGAAAGAGCTGCCAGCTCCCAGCTGGACTGTGCTGTGGGAGCTAATGGAGGATTAGCCCAGTAGCGTGTCTTTACAAATCATTGGTTCCCAGAGTACACAAGGCAGAGCTCTGAGCGCCTCAGCACAGAGGCAGAGACAATTATTTTGGGAAAACAACTGTGTTTTCCAGCAGGGCGCGCACAGATGGGACCCTGAGCACAGCCCTCCTGCTGATGCTGCCAGCTGAGCCCCACTGTCCCCACACTTGTCTATCCCAAAGCGGAGAGGGTTTGCAGAGCAGGGCTGCTCCAGATACCTGCTGGCATGACCTGGAGCAAGAAAACCTATCCAGGAGAGGGGAGGCTGATAGGGATGGCTGCTCTGCTCAGCGCAGCCTCTCTTCAAGGCATCAGCCAACTCTCAGGCTTGGGATGGGCTGCAGAGTACCCATAGAGACCCATAGAGGCCCCAGTGCACACTGACCAAGGACACAACACAACCCTTCAGCCCTCCCAGTGCAGCATTGCACCCTTCTCCAGACAGGGGGGAAAATCCAGGACTGACCCCACAGCATGGGCTCATGCTGGTGCTGCCCATCCCCGCACCCTGAGCTGACTGCTGCCACCACATCCCACTGCTACCGCATCCCACTACCACTACATCCTGCTGCCACCACATCCCACTGCCACCACATCCATTGCCACATCCCGCTGCCACCGTATCCCTCTGCCAGTCCCGTGCTGGAGGCTGCAGCACACAGCAGAGCTGCAGTACCAAACGCCAACCCATCCCGCTCCCCACACCCGTAGCTGCCCATTGACACAGGGACGTGTTGGATGCCCTCCCCATGCCCTTCCATCAGCTGTCCCCCCCTACCAACCCTACACTGAGTGCACAGCCGCTGCTGGGAGATGAACATGTACAGAGCTGCAGAGGGCATGAGGTGAGGAGTGCTGCCCACAGGGCCAGGGCTGCCCCTGCGCTGAGCTGGAAGCGCTCACTACTTATTTCACAGCAACTTCCAACATTTCAGGAATTGTTTTCTCTCTGGCTTGGAATGAAGACAAATATTTCAGAAATTTCCTGGATAACATAAAGTTTAAAATATCCTCCGAACTAAAATAGAACGGATGGGCTATCTCAGCACTTGTGTTATGTCACACTGTGCCAGCTCATGGTACGCTGCGCGGGATCACGGATGGCGTACCGATATAAACAAAAACACAAAGGACGCCAATGAAGAGAGGAGAAACGAAATGCCGAAATGAGAAATTCTCTAAAAACAATTTTTTGTTGTTGTTGTTTCTCTTCTGCCTTGTGCAAATTAATTCTCCGTGGGGAAGCGCTGGGATTTTCTCAAAGAGCACGATCTGGTCTGAAGGAGGAGGAGGACCGCCTCAGAGCGCTCCCAGCAGCACAGCGTGGAGCGGGGCTGCCTGCGAGCCACCCCCGGTGCCCTTCCTGCCCCCTCCTCCCTCCACCTCTTATCTTGTTTATGGAAAGCCAAAGCGAGCCCCGCTCCGCGCTGTCGGACGGCGGAGATAAAGCCAAGATGGATCAGCCCAGCGCGGAGGTTCACCGCGGAGAGCAGCACTGCAGAGCGAATGGGGCACCCCGTGCCCATGCGGAGGGGCCGGCTGGGATCTTACCTGGACTTGGCTCCTGCTGTCCCCGCACATCTCCCACCCGGATGGCTGCTCAGTGCCGGCACCGCTGTCCCGCACTGGGGCTCTGCAGCAGGCTGACCGCCGGGCGCCCGCTGGCACCCATCCCCTGTCCCGTGCCTCTCCAGAAAGGCTCTGCTGGGAAGCAGCGCCGAACCTCATGTCTCCAGCGCTGTATCCACCCCTTCCCACCCTCTTGGGGTTCAGTCCTGCCAGTTCCACTTGTGGGCTGTCCTCACCACTTTGGGCCTTTCTACCGCTCCCCTTCTTGTGGCTCTGGATGTCACCACAGACACGCTTTTATGAGAGTGGGCTTGTGCAAGGCTTGTATAAAGTGTTCTCAGAAATACGAGGTCCTGTCATTTGTAAAACTAATAAAAACGTCCAATAATTTTTACAAGGGAAAAATGAGTCATTGGATGGCACATTTCTCATTACTGGCATTTTACAATTAAAATGAGTATCTATTGAATCAATCCAAAGCTCTTATTGTTAGCAGACACTAATAACTTCCTGAGCTATTGAAGATACTTTTTTTTTTCTGAAGAAACATGACCCCTGACCATTGCATTTCTCGTCGAGAGTGGTATCCAGCTGAGACCAGCTCTGCTCAGCTCCTGCTGGAGTGGTTTCAAACACATCCTGATGAGACTGGTGGCTATAACTGGGTGGGAAATTGTTTTTGAGCCCTCAAAAATGTTCAAGATTTCAAAATTTTTCCCGTTCCACATGGGGATGAATCCAGAATTGTTCAACTTTTTTTTTTTTTTTTTTTTTTTTTTTTTTTTTTTTTAAAAAAAAAAATTAAAAAATCATGGAAACCATCTCCGGAATAGCCAATAGCCATCGGTCACGCTGAGCAGAGCGGAGCGGGGATCCCGCCCGCCGCGCTGGTGGCTGCACTGGCACAACCACTTCTCCTCCCTCCCAGCATGGGACGCCCATCCCGGACCTCCCCACCTTCTCTGGTGACAGATGAATCCAGGACAACTTTCCCGAGTCACCGCAGCGTCCGTGCATCCCTCAGGCGAACGCCAGCAGAGCCATCGCCACCTTCTGCCTCGGGAGGATGGGCGTTTCGGCAACTGCTCACGCTTTCAGAACCTGCTAGAAGCTTCACGGGGGTTTAGAGATGGCTGGTGTTCAACAGGAGCTACGCCCATCCGCTGCCGGCTCTGAAATTAGCCACCCTTCTCCTTGGGATGGATCCTGGCAACCTCAACCAGCTTCTGCTTTGGGTGCTGCACAGCCGCAGTGGTGCTGTAGGGTTTGGCAGAGGGGTCCCAGAGCCCTCCTACATGGGTGCGTGTGTTGGGGAGAGGTCGTGCATGCTGAGGGCAAAAGGTTGCTAACAAGCAATTAAACAGGGGCTACTGATGGAAGAATTTAACAAAACCAGCCCCGCAGCAGCATGGGGCTGCAGCCACAGCTTGGAGGCTCCGGCAGCTCCCGGCCATCCCTGCTCTGCCCGTGGCTTTTTGCCTCTCCATGAGATTGCTCTGAAAGTCAACTGGAGGGCAGGAATAATTTCTGAAAGCTGCTCCAAATGACACAATATTACTCAACTAAAAGCCTGCCTAATTTCTACAGCACAGCTTCCAGAGAAAGCTGCTGCTATGGGACATAGCAGGAGGGTTCACAGCCATGGCCAGCTGCAGCTGGACTCCTGCTGCCTGCAGGAGGTGGTGCCAAGGGCAATGGCATCCACGCACAGGACAGTGGCACTCGTGCAACCTCAGGAGTTCTTGCTCACCCAGGCATTCTCTCAGATGCTGGGATGTTGCAGCAGCCGTTCCCCAGGATGCTTGCTCCCAGCAACCAGCACGGCTCCATGAAATGGAAACCCAGGGCAGAGAGGAAGGCCCCATAGATCAGTCTGGTGGGACACGGCATGTGGATGTGGCTGAAAGCACTTGGGCTTTGGGTGACCTGATGATTCTCTCCATGTTTTTGCTGGCAAGTGTTTAGAGCCCTGAACTTCTGGGCTTTTTGGGGTGTGCTCTTTTCCCACATGCAGCTACCTGCATGTCCCCAGGGCAGAGAAGCCTTTTCACTAACACAACACCAGAAAAGAGAAGCCAAATTCTGCCCATGTGCATTAAGAATACAATGAGTGTCTGCACAGGGTCGGACATCTTTCCTCCAAAGTCCCAGTGGAGCCCAGGCAGCCAGGCTGCTGTCACTGGTGAGGAAGCTCAGTCCCTATTTATACAATCAAGCACGTGTAAAGCTGATGAAAAGCTACCATGAAATCCCATTGCACAGCAGTAACAATGAGCAAGTGCTGGCTTCCAACACTGAGCGCCCTGCCAAGGAGCAGGCAAGCACCAATCCTGCTAGGCTGCAGGGTCCAGATGCTGCTGCTGCTGTCACAGCTCCTCTTTGAGCAGGTCTGCATGAGACTGGTCACAGCTCAGCCACCTCTCCCCGTCTGCTTAAGCCCTTTGACAAAAATGAATGCCCAAAGACTTGGAGACTCCACTTGGTCCTTGCTAGAAGAGTCCTTATCTGTAATGAGCAGTGGGCTGGCACAGGCACTGTGTGTTTGCTGGCTGAGCGGGTGCACCAGGAGGATGCTGGGCTCTGCTTCTCATGCACCACATGCTCCTTTCAGGCTTAGTTCCCCCATTTTCTCTTTGGAGGAGACAATCCTCTTGGGAAAACATCCTGAGAATAGGGATGCAGGGCCCAGATGCTGAAGACAAGCAGATGAAGTTGTTTTCCATTCTCTTATTGTGCAATGGCTGCAGAGCTGGAGACGCTTTTCCTTTGCTACTGAATGTGGGGGCTGGGATGACAATACACATTGTCATTTATAAGCACTCCATGTCTCTCCTGGGAGCTACGTGCGTAAATCTTATATTTGCTTTAGCATCCTTTTGCTCTCTTGCATTTTGCATCTCACTCTCTGCCTGTGCTGTCTAACTGTGGGATGGATATCTCCAAACACCCAGTCCCAGGAGCACTGCGTCGGTGCTGCTGCCGTACTCCTCTCCTCCCACAGTATGGGAACGGCTCCTCCTCGAACACAACAAACTGCTCAGCAAACCCATCCCAGCCAACCATCTTGCTGCTGCCAGGTGCCTGAGCAAAGTGCTGAGGACATGGCCAAGAGCCTGCAAGAACTGATAAGCCCTTCCCTTTGTGCTTTGCATTTCCCATTCGAAATTTTATAGGATTTCCCCATCACTCGGATTTAGGAATGTGCTCCCCAGCCACCGGTACCACCAAGCTGGCCATGGGAATGGCTCTCACGTGCCATCACAGCTCCTGGCCCCGCAGGGCTGCCTTGTGCCTGGCCCCTCTGCCTTTGGTGTCCCCGCCGTGGGGACTCATCGGCTGATGCCGCAGGATTTCCTCGCCCCGCCAGGGCTGCACAATAGCGGGGACAGGCTGCTCCGCAGACACCCTAATCCCCGGGTGATTGTGCCGTGCTTCGGGGGGGGACAGCGGCTCAATGATGCTTTGCAAGGCTAGCAGGAACGTTAATCCGTACAGGAGGAAAAGGTGACAATTATTGAATGCCGTGGCTGGGAGCTTTTGTGCTGCCCTTGGGATGGTGGGCTCATCCTGGGCAGTGGTTTAGGCACTGATGAGGACCTGCGCTGCATGGGGCCACCTGAGCATTGCCTGGATGCAGGCGTAGGGTGGGAGTAAGGACAGCATCTGCGACCTGAGCCGTGCTGCCAGATGTCTGCGCAGCCTGGCCCTGATTCTGCTCTGTCCCTTTGAATTTCTGTCCGAGGAAGGGAATTTCTGCCATCATCCAATGAAAGCACAAACATGCACATGGCCAGCGCACCCCGCGGATGGCTCTGGAGAGCAGTGGAGTTTCTTATTGTCTGCGTTCAGCTTCCAGAAAATTGGGTGTCTCTTACAATTCAGAGCTTCCCTAGAAGAAATGCAGTTGATGAGCTCCGGCTCTCCGGCCATACGCAGCTTTAGCAAGGACGGCATAGCAGGCGCATTTGTCATCCAAGGGAAAGGCTGGGAGGGGTCACACTGAGGGCAGCATGCCCCGCAACCTGCCCTGTGCTGCAAGGACCCTGTGCTGTCCCCACCTGACCCTGGGCATGACCCTGCTGTACACTGATAGCCAACAGCATCCCAAACACTGGACCGGTGGCAGCAGGGACATGTGAGTGGCCGGAGCAGGGGACAGAGCAGCGAGCAGACACAGGGCAGTGGGTGTAAGTGATGCTGTGTGGCTCATCTGGCCGCGTGCATGTGTGCTCTCTCCTATGTGCGTGTCTGAAGCGTTGCAGCTCCGTGGATTTCAGGCACCGCAGGCAGAGAGTACAAATCTGCATTTGATTAAAAGAGGCCTTTGTAATATAACCTATATGAGACTGCACTTAACACCCATCATCCTGAGGAAAGCCCAGGCACTCCTCCAGCCCGATGGGCTGCGTGCCTCTGGGGCAGATCTCCCAGGGACATGAGACTGCCGGGGCAGGAACTTGGACTGAGTTTCTGTGTGGATTCTTCCCCCTTCGAGAGAGGCACAATGGGGCTTTGCATGAGTGATACAAACATGCCAGTTGTACTTAAGGTTGACAAATAATGTAAACCACACAATCTGGTTTGAGGGAAACGACTTCACCACAATTTATTTTAGTGCTTTAAACATCACGCCAAACTCTGTAGTGAATTGCTAAATTAATGCCGGGCTGCCATCTAAATAGACATCTTCAGATCACAAGCATGTTATAGAGGGAACAGTTTCCTTTGAAATGGTTCCCACAGCTTAAAGGCTGTGCAGAGAAAAAATGTGCCCAGGATTCAATTGCTGCCAACATGTGGTGGCCACATTTCTCGGCCGCTATTGGCCAAGACGCTCTGCAAAGCTGAGGAAGCATCATTTGAGGTGGACTGATGAACTGGTGATTGTGGAGAGGCAGGGAATGCCATGGGCAGATCCCTCCAAGGAGAAAGATAGAGCAGAAGGGCACTCACTCCAAGCTCTTGGTTTGGAAGAGGTGTGATATGTCCAGGAACCCTCTGCACACTTTCTGTGTTGCTTGTGATGAAGCAGAGAGCCCGGCAAAAGCATGATGGATGTTTATTCTACTCATGATTTTCCATCAGCTTCTTGAGTGATGTAATCAGCACTGCTGTGTTAACTCTGCTCCCCTGGTGGCAAGAGATCAATGGCAATTTCCACCCGCTTGCAGTGGTGTCCCAGATCTCATAAAAGAAAAGCTCATCAGGTTCATTGGGCAGCCAGGCTGCCCAGGGATAAGGCAGGCTCACTGGTGCTGCCAGGAACTAGAAGCTGTTTTAATACCTTTCTCAACCCAAAGTCCACGAATGCAGCAGTGGGGGTAAAGAGAGCAGAGGTGAGCCTGTCCCTCAGCAGGCTGGAGCATCTAGGGAGTGAAGCTGGGTGTGGAATGAAGGATGTGCTGAAGAAAATGTCCTCATCCTCATCCTCATCCATCGCCATCCTCACCAGCTGTTCCCTGGGTGCATCCAGCTGCTGGGTGCTGCAGAACTCATGAGGACAAATGCACAGCCCAGTGCTCACCCCAGCACTCTGCTGAGGTAATAGGGCCAGGAGAGCTGCCCCCTGTAGCCCTGGAGCAGGGAGGCTCAGGGAAGGCATAGATGCCACACGTGTGCTTCACATCAGCCCTTCAAACTCTGGAGGTAGCCTTGCATCCAGCAGGCAGGCTGCTAGCAAGTACCCCATAGACAAAGAATGAGAAGACAAAGGAAAGGGAAGGGAGCTGTCACTTGGCCACTGTTCCCACCCAGGCAACTTGCTTTTTGTTTCCCCATCACCAACCCGAAATCCATCATCCATGCTTTCGTGGCTCGGTCGTTCTTTCCCCTTATGGTTTCCTTCAGCTGAGCTGGAGGAAGAATAAAGAAATGTCTTTCAGGGCCCCAGCCTCTTACAAGGCTCATAAATATGTCTCTGCTTAAAAACTCAAGGATTAATTAACTCATGAGTATCTCCCCTCCAAAGCTCTGGGAAAGAGCACCCTCCTGTGCAGGAGGCAGCCCTTCTGTGGGAGCAGGATGGGGATGGGAATGGGTGCATGGATCCCCAGCTCCCCACTGGCACTGCTACCACCAAGCCCCCAGCCTCATGGCTGCTGTGGGGCTGCGCTGCCTTTACTGTGTTTTTAATTAAGAGCAATTAGACAATACCCACACTTGGTGGTCTGTCATAAATTTTGTGGCTGACGGTGCCATGGGGAAGCTTTGAAGCAGGGGTTGGTGGCTCTGGGCGCATCTCAGGGCTGGGTTTGTGAGAAGTGCCAGTCACCTTCCTCCCGTGTGACCCCAAAGGGTGCCCAAAATGCAGTGCTGCCATTGAGTCCTGCGCCAGGGGAAACGCACTGCATTCATGGGTGCTCCTCCCAAGGGGGGGCAGGGGTGCAATGCTCGATGCCTGCACAGCACCTGGCCTGCATCCATCTGCCCTGGGGTCCCCTCTGGTTCCTGCTCCACACCCCAGCATGGTCATGCCCTCGCAGCCCCTGGGCAGGGTGGGTATCCACCGCAGCCGTTTGGTCCTTGGCACAGCGTGACCGCCCAGCAGTGGCCGGTCCCTGAAGAGCTGGAGCTGCCAGGAGCCACTCCTTCCTCAGTGGGTCCGCGCGGAGCTGGTACGAAACAAACAACTTTTGCAACATGTTTTGTTTTCCATCATTACATTTTAAAAAGTAAATAAATTAAAGCCATTACACTGCCACTTCGCTATGTCAAGTGTAACCTGCACGGATGCAGCACACGTTCTCCCCAAGGCTTTGTGGCACTCAGGAGCAGCACAGGGACAGTCCCTGCCATGCCACCCCTGTGACTGTCACCTTCTCTCCTGCTGACCTTAGCCTGAGGCACACAGGGCTGGAAGGGCGCGGGGAGCTGAAGCACAAAGGATGGGGTAGCTTTTGTAGGGCTGGCACAGGGCTGTTCTCCACCCTGTTGCATCTCCCACCTGCAGAGCCCAGGCACAGGGCTGGAAGCATCTCACCTGCCATGCTCACACCTATCCACTGCAGGCAGAGCCAGGCTCTCATACAGCTCCAGGGTGATGCACTCCAAATCCTATTGGAAACACAAAGCGGAGAGGGAACCGCTCGTGCTGGGAGCACCACCAGATGCCTGCATTTTGTCCTCTCCATGAAGGATGCTGTCTGCACCAGGGACAGACCCTGATGCTTTTGGCATCGCACTCAAAGCACCCACTGATGTCATGTGAAGTGCAGCTTGGCCTTGGGTGTGAAGGGCTTGGCGTGGCTTCCAGTTGGCCTCCTCGCTGCTTCCCTCACTGCTCGGGGATTAATTTGCTCTATTGGAGGGGTAGCTTTCAGCTGAGAAGCAGGGATCTTCTGGTTTACCAGTTGGTGAAAGTGGCTTCCAAAGTACAGGCCTCCCCTTCTGCTCACAATCTGATTAAGGAAGAGCAGCAGCAGCCCCGGGTTGCTGCCATCACATCACTGCCTGCTTTCGTCCCAACACCAAAATGTGTGAGCGTGGCAGCAAGCCCGGCCTCCATGCAGGTCTAACGTAGAGCAGTTGCCATGAGCAGCAAAAAGAAGAGGAGCTCGTACTGTAGGAGCTGCTGCTGAGAAAGTGCTGCAGAAATCCAGCTGTGCTTTCATCTGGGTGTTCTGTGTTGGGCACTGGGCAGAGGGCACCGGGCAGCTGAGGGGGAGAGCAGCACGTGGGGCTTCACTCTGAGCCAGAGAAGAGGAAACATTTCAACAAACCATTTTACCAGAAAACATGCAAGTGACTTTTTAAATAACAACATCCAAATGAAAACAATGTGAGCTTCAAAGCCTGTCCTCGAGATTCTTTGTGGTTCGGGGATTTTCTGAAAGGAGGACTCCTTCTGAGTCTGGAGAAAGCACCCAGACCCCCTCTCCCCTTCCCGGAGGTGCCTGCAGTGCCCACCCTGCTCAGTGCTGAGGATGCTGTGCTGCTTGGGGCTCTGCTGCCGCACAGATCGACTGTTTGGTGGCTGCCCCTCTCCCAGCATTTACCAGTAACAGAGGCAGGAGCCCTGACGAGAAGCGTGGCAACTGCTGTGGTTGCTCTAAAAGCGGTCTCCTGTTACCGAAATGTAAATGTTGACGTTTTAGGAGAGGAGATGCTGATGAAAATGGAGCTGGCCCTGTTTGTTTGTTAAAGCAGCTATTTTAAACAAGGTCTGTTCACACAGCTTGCAATTCGGAAGGAAGTTTTTCCAGCCATAATATCCTAGCTCAGCGCTGGGCAGACAATGGTTCAGCAGTTGCCCTGGATTAGCTCAGTGAAGTCACCCCACGGAGCCCAGGGAAGGGCTTCTGGGAAGCGGCGGGGTTTAATTCAGCGCCGCGGGGCAGGCGGGCAGGGGGGGGATGTCCTGCAGTGCTGGACACCGCACAGCTCTGCGTCTCAGGACAGCCCTCAGCACGTCCCTATCTTCGTTTTCCCCCAAGGAATAAAGCTCACCTTTAAATGTCACCTATTTATCTATTTGTTTTTGCAAATGCGAAGCATTTTTTCCTTAAAACGCTTCCCCAAGCAGTGAACCTGGGGCACGTCTATGTCCCTACCAGCAGCACCGGCAGTGGCGCTGCTCTTTAGCAGCACTGTGTTCACCAGCAGAGCCAGAACGATGAGAAGAAGCTCCTCCTGGAGCTGGGGAGGTTGCACGGTGTCTTTCAGGGCTGTGCCCTGTGCTTTGACCTGGGCCAAGCACTGTGCCATGCATCCTGCCCCGTGCCATGTCCCATGCCATGCATCCCACCATCTGCCATGCCCCATGCCGTGCCCATCACCCTGTGCCATTCCCTGCACTGCAGCCACTGGGTACTGAAGCCCTGGCGTCACATCTGCTGCTCCCTGATGTGTTTACTTGGGGAAGCAGACGGGGCTCTTAGAGGGTGGCGGAGGCGGCAACACCAATTCCTTTATTCATTACAGTCTCATATACAAATAAAATCTTTACAAGCTTGACTTGAGCTTTTAAAAATGCCGTTTAGGACGTGTCATTTGTATTGTCTGCCTTCTGCTCCCTTGCACCACGGCTGATCTCAGCGGCAGTAAAATCCCTCTTCCACGTAAAACCCAAATGAGTTTATTTTATTTGCAGGGCAGGGTGAGGGGAGCATTCACCGAGCTGCTCCCGTTGTACCTCACGGCCCTGGGCTGCACAGATGACCCTGTGTGTCCCCTTCATGCAACATCCCATATGATTGTACTGGGGGAGTCTCAGAGAATGGCTGTGGTGTTGCCAGAGACATTAGAAGGAGATGCAGAAGGTTGCAGCGAGGAAATGCCCTCCCTATCTCCAGCTGCTCCATGGGTGCCAAGGTGTGAAGGTTCTGACTCCAGACGTGCACATGGAAATGCTCCATGAAGGGGAATGAATTGCAGGAGCACTGGTCTGTAGCATGAGGTTTCTTTTGTGAAGGGCTGAGATGAAGCTTTCCATTTCTTCCTCCTCTTGGTGAATCTTATTGTGATTAAATTAAAGGAATTCTCGTTAAAATGTTAATATCCTTCTAAGACTGTTAGTTGTTTTTCTCAGCTCTCTCTGGTCTCCCTTCAGAGCTTTTGCTGCCTTTTCCTAACGTTTTCCAGCTTTTCCTCTCTTTTCTCACCGCCCCCTTTTTCCAACACTCACTGGAAAGTTACAACCGCGACTGCCTGGTGGCTGCAGGCACTGAGTCACACGAGGATCCCCATTGCAGCTCGTAAACAGGAGAAACACACTGCTGCCTTGGGCATGGGGCTGTGAACTGCCACCCCCAGCCCTCCCAGGGGACTGCTCCGGGGGCTCAGTGTGCCCTGGTGCCTGGCAAGGGGATGGGTTGGCAATGGGATGGGGATGGGAACAGGTAATGAGATGGGGAAGGGGATGAGATAAGGATGGGATGGAGATGGGAATGGGGATGGGAATGGGGTTTGGATGGGATGGAAGGGGACGGGAATGGTGTTGGGATAGGAATGGGGATGGGAACGGGTAAAGAGTTGGGGATGCGGATGGAGATGGAGACAGGAATGGAGATGGGGACAGCTTTCAGATTCGGGACAGCAGTGTCTACAGACTCTCTAAAACCATACTGAAAAGACCAGGAATGATATTTATTTTTTCCACAGCAAAGGAAAAAATATGATTATTTGTGGGCATTTTCCATTCAGGAGCATCCAACACAAATGTATTGTTCCTCTTTGAATTCCCAAGCATATGGCATTGTGTGCTGTTAGAGTTTAATATTCTTTTCATTACTGATATCTAATACAGACAAGTCTTGAGGGTTACACAAAACATATGTGAACCTAATTTGTTTTTACTGTGCCACATGTTTTTACTCCCTGCATCATTCAATTAGCTTCTTTTTTTTTTTTTTTTTTCCTTCTCAATCATGTGATCAGCAAAAACTTCATGCTATTTTTAAGCATGGTAAGAAAGTGAAAAACACATTTACTGTGACTGCAAAGTCCGAGAAGTGTAGATTTCCCCTCCGCAAAAATAAATGTTACAGCATGAGAACAAAATGTGGTGCTGCTGCTGTGAACATTGCATTTCTTTAGCAGTGCAGCTTTTCAAAATGCTGTACAGCTTTTTAGACAAATCCCTGAGAATTTTGGGCTTGAGATAATTAATCTGATTGACAGAGATGAGAACGAGACTTGCAAGTAGAGAGATTAGTGGCCAGCAAATGCCACCTTCCCTTGTGTCATGGGGAACTTGCCATCTTCCTGCACCTCTTCATCCCTTGGCACCTTTCCCACCTCTCTGACGTCTCTTCCAAGAGACCAACATGAGTTCATTGGCTACGTCATCTTTAATGATTCTTCTCTTCCCTGGTGTTTTCATGGGATCAGTATTTGTCTGGAGATGCAAAAGGCATGGTTAGCCAAAAAGTATGGTTAGCTGTGGTGCTTTGCTCTCTGCTGGGCAATCAGGCTCCATCAGCTGCTCAAATTGGGCCTGAGTTTGTTGGGGAATCTGGGAGACTGGAAATAAGGGGAACTGGGAAATGGGAAGAGTTTGGGAAGCTGTGTGCAGGGCTGTTGTTGGAAGAGAAATTATGATGAACAAGAACTGAACAACAGCCAAATGGAGATGTGGATGGATCAGAACCCAAGCTCTCTGCCCTTCAGTTCTTGGAGATCAGCAGGGAAACGGAGGCTGTTTCCCACCCACCTGGTGCCATTGGGAGCCCCCTGCACACCAGGGTGTGGGTGTTCCCTGTGCAGCAGAGCACTGTGATGGCAGTATTGCCCCAATGCCAGTGGGTGCCTGATGGCCAGAAGAACTTGAGCCTCAGCAGCTCACCATGCCAGCAAGCTTCAGACAGCCCCACACGCAGGAAATCCTGGTGCTGCCACATGCTGCACGCTCCGTTTGCACACATGTGCCTTATTAGCAGTGTCAGAAGCCTCCAGCTTGTGGGTGACTGCTAACCACAACCACCAGCGTGAACCTCCTGCTTGGGGGTCATTCACAACAACCCGCAGAAATGCCTCAGAGTTGGGCCATGTTGAAAGGAGCTGGTGGGTTCCTAATAAATAAATAAATAAAATAGAACCCCTTTATTATTTACTTATTGGGCCTCCTGGAATTTGGGAGTACTGCAGTAAAAAGACTGGGGACATCTGGAACCCCCCAGACCAGGAATGCAAGGGTGGCCGTAGTAGGACAGTCCGATTTGTGGCCTGAGATCATGTTTTCCAGGCTCTGTCTGCTCTGTTGCAGATACTCATGGGTGCTCACCTACCCAACGATGACCATGGTCTGGTGTCTGAGCCATCAGGACATCTAAGGCGAGCCTGACCCCAAGCTACAGACATCGTCACCATACGTCTCTATCACAACAGCTGACCTACCATTGCTGCAGATGGTTCTAATTGCAATTAAAGCATTGAAGGGATCAAAAGTTTGGGCACACTATGCATTAGAAATGCACCTCCATCTCATGCCTTCCAGCATTACAGACTTAAGTTCCTTCCATTGCAGTGAGGCTGTGAGATCTCCTGCATGCACACAGGTATAGCAGAGCTCTTACTTTGGGGATGTGATATTACAGCAAAGCCCCAGACAGGACAAGATGAGAGCCAAGCAATAGTCCTTGGTGGGTCAGCAGCTCCAGGCTGAACTCTAGAAGGCAATTCTTCGCCCAGCAGTGCTCCATCTGAGGCACCCGTGCACTGTGTGGGAGCCACACTATGGGAAACACACAGCTGGGTGCTTGTCCCTCCATGCACCCATCTGTGGAATGGGAGAGCAGAAGCAGCCCACCTAAGCCAAGGAGAAATTAAATCTTACTTTACAAAATGTTGCATTGCGTGATGGAAAGGAAGAACAGGACAACCCAGCAGCATTCCCAAGTTTCTTCTCCCTTTAGGAGGAAAACTCTGCAGAAACCACAGTTAGGTGTTGGATGGGGACCCCCAGCTTGCACTGCAGGCAGAGGCCAGGCTGCAGTGCACAGAGCTGGGAGGGTGCATGCCATTTGAACCATGGGGTGCTGCACCACACATCTGGGTCAGATACTGCCAGCATAAATAATCCATTGTGCTCAGGAGCCTGAGTCAGCCGTGCAGCTGGGTTCTCCGGCAGGTCAAGACTCATGCTGGATCTGTGTCATGGACTGTGTCTAACCTGAGCTTCTTTTGTTATGGGCAGAGCCCAGTCTTCAAAGGGTTAAGGGTAATTTGAATGATTCCTTTTGTTTAGATTCATTTCAGGTTTCGTGATTTCTGTTATTACTGCATAAAATCACTTGCAGGCACTCGAGGTGGGGGCTGGAGGGAAGTATAGCTGTAACAGATGTGAGCTAATTGGAAGCACAGCAGCAGCACCAGCAAGTGCTGCGCAGCGCTTTGGAGGCCGAGAGCAGCCACAAAGGCTTTGTCACACCCTATCTGTGAATTACACTGGCCGCAGGGAGAAACAGCAAAGGAGAAAACATGCCAGGGTAGGATGGAGAATGCTAAATAGCGAGGCCGAACTTCAGCCAGCATCTCAGCCCTCCTCGCCCTGGGCCACCGTCAGCTGAGATAACAGCACCAGGTGCTGCCCAGCTCCCAGCTCCTCGGCTGTGCTTTGAAGTTGGATCCTTCTGATTTCTGTTCGGTTTACAAATAAAGCTGGCTGTGCCAAGGCAAAGAGGATGATGCCTGCGGAAAGCAGCCCGTTCTGGGTGCGACTGCTGCTGGGATGGACAGAGCTGGGGGCAGTGCTCGGTGGACGAGCAGTGTGCTGCCAGACAGGGACATCTGCTGCAATGCCACGTCTGGGATGGGACAGGGTTGGGATGTGACAGGATGGGATGGGACACCTCATCCTACAACCAGTTGAGGAGCCAGCCTGCTGCGTTCCTTTCTGCTGGAAAACATTTGCTGTACCACAGCTCCATTAGTCAGGGCAAGTCTTAGAGCTGCCAGATTATTCATTGCAGTGATTCAATATTCATAATATTAATAAATACCACTCGGAGAGCCATTCAGCAGGCTGCAGTGAGGCAGGCTGGCAGCTGCTGCTTTCATAACTTCACCACCGGCTGCTCCTTTGAAGCAACACATTGGAGAATTTTGGGGGCAGTTTCCAAACATGGATTAAAGCCCTAAAATCCCATCTGTGCAAGAAAACTACAGTAGCAGAGTCATTCAGCTGTCAGTAAACCACACAAGCTTGTGACAAGCATCACCTCTGTATTCTTCCAGCAGCAGGGCAGCTCCCATCACTTCCAAACACCGCCGTGAGATGCCACTGCCACCAGGGATGCTGCTGTGTGAGCTGAAGGCCACAAAAGAGGGTGGCAGAGAGGTGTCAGTGAGGCCCCTCCAAGCCAGCCACCAGGTGTCTGCCCCACTGGTAGTCCCACAGCTCCAGCACCATCATGCTTTCTGCCTCCTGCTGCCCACCAGCCTGCCTGCAGCAGGGAGCAGAGCACAGCCAGGCTGCCTGCGAGGCGCTGCTCACGTCTGCCTTGCTTCCCCAGAGCAGAGCAAAAGCTCCTGTTACAGTAACACCCACAGGAACAGCCCCACCATGCTGAGAGGCACAGGGTGCCCCAACCTGCCCCAAACCTGTGCTCCGCCCTGCGAGACTGGGGGAATCTGAGAGGTCTGCACAATAAAAATTCAAAGCATCCCAATCCAATAACCAGATGGAGCTGCAGGTGCTAATGAGATTGTGCATTGTCTGTCGTTCCCCAGCTTGCATCTGTCAAGGGCTTTCTATGCCCCACCATGGCAACATTTGCTTTAATTAAAGAATCTCCGCGCTGCACCAGAGGGCAGATTCACCCCAGCCAGGATTTGCTGCATTCACCGAGCTGCTAGACAGTCTGTCTCTTGCTGGGGATTAGGCTCCGGGAAACTCTCAGGCTGTTTGGCATAGAAAAGCGGGAGAGTTTCTATGGGACTTTGAAGGACATAGTTCAATTAACTTTTCTCACCCTCTCTTTGGGCCAGACGCAGGGTACGTCTGGTGGCTCGCACCCCCGGCAGGTGATGGGGCTCAGGATTAATTACAGAGCTGACATTCCCGGAACTCTGCTCTCCCAGGAAAGCCGCCGGGTGCTGGGAGCTGTCGGTTCCCAGCCGCCTCCTGCTCCTCTCCCACTGCTGACTGCCTCCATCCCCATCACGGTGCTGGAAAATCCCATCCATCACCAAGCTGCTGGCACTGCTGCGGGTCCTGCACAGCCTGCTTGCTCCAGATCTCAGCCATCAGAAAACAGCGGAATAAATCACTGACAAAATGTTAGAGAAAGATAGCAGTGTGTCTTCTCATATGTTGTCATGATACTTGGTTCTTATTCTTTGAAAATCACTGTCTCTGGCATCTTTGGGAGGGAGTGAGGAGGACAGGCTCTGCTATGGGGGCTCCTCTGCTCCCCCAAACCTGCAGCTTATCCATCAGATGCTCATAGATGTCTGCTCTTGGGCCACAGCACAAAACACTTTCTCTGCACCACCGGGACAAGACTCCTGCAGTCCATCATTTTCAATCGTTCCTTCTCTATTTGGCCTTGTATCAATAGGACACAGCTTTTACCGTGTGTTGGAAACCAGCCTTTAAGCTCATCATGTCCTCCCCCAACAGGTTTGGAGCACAGCCTCCCATGCCCACCAGTGATGCCATCTACCAGCACTGCATTGCTGATGCTCAGAGGCGTTTTGGCAGCACCACTCCCCAGGCACATCCTGCACAGGGCTCTTCTCCTTAAACCTCTGCAGCAGCAGGTGGGATGGTTACAGTGACCAGGGTGCTGGGAAGAGGAACAAGGTTAAGGGCAAAACAAAAGCCTAAGCTCTGGGTTTGAGATTTGGCTTGGATTTGGTTGGTGGGGATGTATTCTCAAGAAGCTTCGCCACTCAGCCGTTGGGATGTGCAGTGCTGCGACCTGGGCTCGCTCAGCATGAGTGTTAATGAATGTTGGAAGAAGGCATCAGAACAGAGACAGCAGTGGGAAATGTGTCTGCCCATATCCTGCCAAAGGACGAGGCTCAGCTCCCAAAATCACAGCACCTTGTGCAACCTGGTCGATAGAACCAAAAGGTCTTTCGAAAGAAATCTGGAAGTAGACTGTTGATGCTATCAAAGCATCCTGTTTTGACATTTTCTGAATGAATCATTTCGGATTTTTTTTTTTTTTATTTGAAATGACCTCACCGCCTTCTTTTATATTTTCTTTTATTTTTTTTTAGGGTTAGAATGGAATAGATTGTAAAACGTCATAACCAAAACAAAACAAGCGATCTATGCCTCAGCGAAGCATTTTATCCCCTCTCCTTCAACATTTCCTTTCAGGTTTTATTTTCTGTAGTGGAGAATTTCTAAATATTTGAGTTTTGCTCCACCTTGAAGCCAAACTTTGCAGTCTCAGGATGATCCCACCATTGCAGATGCTCGGCTCCTCTCCGGCACTGCAGGGTTTGTGCCTCCCATCCCCTGGGACTCCATGTTGGGTGGCTGGGGGAGTGAGCGGCCGTGGGTGGCCCCAACCTGGCTGGGGGTGACCTAACAATTAGCACTATCTGACAACGTGTTAGGATTAGAAAACTCATCAGAGAAATCTCCAAAATGAACATTTTTTGGTGCGTGTGTGCGAGTTCAGCTTTTCTGCCCCAACCAGGAACAGATGTCTGAACTGGTTGATGAATTGGAAACATCTGAAACAACTTTCCAAGCTGAAGTACAATAAATATACCTTTCATCACAATCCCTGCAAGAGGGTTTTAGAGGCAAAAATCACTGAAGTGTTTAATACGGCCCATGGTGAAGAATCATTATAACAAATGAACCAAATTAAATGAGCATTTCTCCCCTTCTCGTTGACTTGCCTGGGACTCCAGGTGTCACCTTCTCAGCTTTGTCCTGGTGGCCTTCACTGTTTGCTCTATGGACACAACAGGGCTGCTCCTGGGTCCCCAGGCACGGCTCTGAGCTGCCCACCACCTCTACACAGATGGAACCCTCAGATCCACCCGACGCTTTTTGCAGCACTGCATGGCAAAATGATGGAGTGCTCCAGGGCTACGGCTGTCTCCTGTAGCTCCAGTCCCCCCACGCTGGGGCTCACAGTCTGTCTGGGAGCGAGCGCTGTCGGGACCAGAAGCAATCAGCAAAGCATCCTCGTGGGTTAGCACCAGAAACATCTGTCAGAGCCGTGGAGGGCATCCTGCCAAAGTTCAAGTGGCTGTCATTCCCGCTGTTGATCCCATGACCTGGAGAGATGAGAATCTTTCAGCAGGAGTTGTCAGGAAGAGTTTATTTTTCCATGTCTCCACTTGGCTTATTCCACCGAACAAAGTCATGTTCTATTGATTTATTCTGAGATCACATTTATTTTCCCTTAAGAAATAAAACCCAATATTTCTCCCCTTCAAAAATTCATGTGCTTTGCATGGGATTTGAGGGCCCAATTTTCAAGTGTGAGCACATCCATGAAAAACTCACGCGCCAGCAGGTAGCACCATTTACACTTAGGAACCTGATACTGGAACATGTGCTTGTGCTCAACGAGAAGAGCGACTCACTGCCTCGCAGCAGTTCGGCTTAGGAGGGGAATTCACTCCTGTTCACATTCCACAGCAGCTCAGGGCTCTGCAGGCACACACCAGTGCTGGGCACACATCAGTAACAAACTCACTCTGTTAGCTAACAGCCATGCACTTTATTACACCAATGCGTTATCAGAATGGTTAAAACATCCCACTCCATTTTCAGCTGGGGGCTCAGTGAGGGCTGGGAGCTCTGGGGCTATGGCACAGCCTCTGCAATGAGATGCTGCTGCTCACACATCACTTCTGTGCCTTAGATGATGGCACCTCTTCTGAAAAGGAAGGCTCATTTCTTCCGGCTTGTCAGGACTGTTCCTGTCAAATGCCCAGAGATGTGGTGGTTGCCCCATCCCTGAAAACACACCCAAGAGCAGGCTGGAGGAGCTCTGAGCACCTGATGGAGCTGTGGGTGCCCCTGGTCATTGCAATAGGGTTGGACTGGATGACCTTTAAAGGTCCTTCCCAACTCTAAGGAATCTGTGATTCTATGATTCTACTGCAATGATGGCAATCCTGGTTCTGCAGCCACTCTGTGCAGAATAGCACAGCACCAGGGCTGTCTCAAGAGCCTGAGCACTAATAAGCCATCTCTGCTAATTACCTGCTGGGCAGCCCAATGTTTGTCCTAATGAGCAGCACTGCCCTCCAACAGCCATGCCAGGAGCCAGGCTCTGGGGATGCAGCAGTGACAATGCACAGCTGAGGTGGTGCTGGCTGAGAACTAGGTTTACTTCATTTTAGTTTCTCTTCTTATTCTCTAGTCCACTTTTTCTATTCTATTTCTACAACTAGAAAACTCAAAATCCTTCCCTGGCCCTTACAGCAAACAGCCAGCTGCACAGAGGCCATTGCACAGCTGTCAGGCACCTTGCATTATGAGCACTATGAGCAGCTGCTTCCAACTCAAGTCAAATGGGCTGATGTTTGTTCTGCTGCATCCTTGCCTTGGGATGCGTTCTTCCTTTCACTGCATTTTGCTTTGTTTTCTGGAAGGTTTCACCTGTCTTGAGAAGCTCCCACATTTTCATGCCCTGAACCAGAGGACTGAAATTCGGCAGGCAGCAGACCTAGAGATGCACTTTTTGTTGTCCTTTCAGAAAATAAAAACACAATGCATATGTTTGGTCAAAGTACAAGCCGTTGAAATACCCTCTCACACACATCCTGCCCTGTGCACCATGCAGCCCATGCCATGCACCCTGCACTGTGCATCCCACACTCACTACTTCACACCCTACACAGGGACAGATTCCTGTCCCACGTAACAAAGCCAGCACTGCTGTGTTCCCTGGCACAGCCTCTGTTTCCCATCGTCTGTTCCCGTTCAGCCGCAACCCAGGGCCTGCATGAGAACTTGCTCCATCTGAGGCAGCTTTCTCATTTAAGAAAAAAAATACTCTGGAAGCCACTGCCTCCCTCCCCTTGCCAGCAAGTTTAGAGTTTCATAAAGCCCGTGTGGTAATAGGTTACAAATGTACCTATCCGTTTTACATTTGTTTTTATTCAGTCTTCGTGAGCGCCCTGCAAACCCTGACCCAGGCAGGGGAAGGCTGCCCTGCCCTGCCAGCTCTTTCCCCTCTCTCCTCTCCAGAGAAGGCCATGAGTGAATTGTTCTTCCATAATCTAAACCAACACTCCTCCCTGGCAAATTGGATTTCAGTTAAACCCTGTGACTTATGTGCAAATCCTCACAGCGGATCGCCTTGCGCAAAGCTCCCCGCAGGGCGATGACAGGCATGCAGAGCCACAGCCTGCCTGGCTGCTGCATGGGGTGGCGTGGCCACTGCAAGCCTGCAGGCATTGCACCCTTGGGTGCTGGGTTTTGCACCCCTGCATGGTGGGCATTGTGTCCTCTGGTGATGGGCACTGCCTCCCTGTTTGATGGGCACTGCGCTTTCTGATGATGGGCATTACATCCTTAGGTAATGGGCATTGCATCCCTGGTTTATGGATATTGCATCCTCAGGTGATGGGCATTGCCCCCTTTCTTTGATGGTGGGCACTGCATCCCTGGTTGTTAGGCCTTGCATCCGTAAGTGATGGGCATTGCACCTCCACATCCTGAGTATCACACTCTCAGGCCTTAGCATTGCACCTCCACACCATGGGCATTGCATCTCCATTTAAGAAGCCAAAAAACAATCCCAGCAATGAGATAAATAGCAAAGGCTAAGTTCTAAGGGCTTCATTTTAATGTCAGAAGTTCAAAACAGAGAATGTATCACAGTCAACTATCAGTTCCAGTAAGTAGGCACTAGCTAGGTATCATACGAGATGTATTTTTTTTCTGAACGTTTTTGAACTTCTGAAGCTATTATAAAGCACAGTTCCAAGATGAGTCAACCAAAAAGGTCTTATTTGGATCATGTGAAACTGAAACTGAGCAAAGCCACCCATTTCTAATTTAGTTACATGGTGATTACATGGGTTCTCAGCCGAAAAGCAACAAGGACTTTTCCATGATGAACGAACATTTTCAGTGTCTGGAGTAGCAGCTGTCACACAGCTTGTCCTTCCGCCAAGGGAGGAACTCCAAGGGGATATCTCCACTTTGGCTTCAATTTCGTTTCCTGGTTTTGGGATGTGGGATGACACGCATCCAACACTGCACACCCAAGGCCCTGAGCTCCACGTGCAGCCATGAGGGCGCAGCCATGGGGATGTGAGTGGGCTCTCTCCCTTTGCTGCAGCTTTGTGATGTTGGAGCAAAAGCGGCAGCAATGAGTGGGATCCACTTCCTGTGCAGTTATTTAGAGATATTATCAGGTCCTCCGTGATCAACTCTGCTACGGAGAGCTCTCAGATGGAAAAAAATCTATTTAACTTTGTGGTCTGTTAGCAATTTAAGTCAAAGAAGTGGTGTTTGGTTCTATTGTTTTCAGCCTGCAATGTTCGTGTGAAAGATTTCTTTGATTCGGGATGCTGCAATATACAGAGGAAACTGTACACACACATGCAGTAACAGCACACTTGTGAAAATGCAGATAATTGACCAGGAGCTGACTGGGAGGGAGATACCAATGTTGTTTGCTTAAAAGGATGTCATCAACTTAAAAATCATGTTGCATTTACAAGTTACTTCACATGCTAAGATAGGCGAGACCTTGGATCAATCCTCCAATGACTAAATGAAAGAAGTCACAAATTTTCCTCTATTTCATCCACTTCCGCTAGGCTTTTTGCTGTGTGTTGCCCATGCCCTGCAATCCCCTCACTGCAAGCTTGCACACTGTATAATCAATGGATATCAAGGTGTTACAATCACAGTATAATCAACAAAGTTAGGCAAAGCGGACAATGATAACAAAAGCAAATAAAATGGAAGGCTTACCCTTCAGCTAGGCTCACCACGAAATACCAATAGAGGCAACCTCCAGAAGATATCCTTCCCCACTGACAGCCAGCTCTTAAATAGGTCTAGGAGGGGTGCAGCCTGGCTTCACCCCTTCCTGCAGCACAGGTGAATTGCCTTCACCTGTGCTCCTCTGGCTGGCTCATGGCTCGCCTCAGGTGATCAATCAGAGGTTCAGGCCGTGACTCAGTAGTTCCCATACACACACATAGAGCAAAGTCTGGCTGTAGTGAAACCAAACCCATGTGCTCAGCCTGGCCAGAATGGAGCTGTGTGATCGAAGAGATTCTCCCTCACCTCCAACCCTGCATCTGGGGCAGAAGATGCTCACTTGCCATGGGACTCCCACCCCCCCTAAGGAAGCTCCAGCAGGGCTCACAGTTTAATCCCATCCCTGTCTATTTCTGTTTGTCCAATTCCAAATCTGGTCTGCGTTAATCAGCCCCATTGTTTTAATTAGAATATCTCAAAGATGAGCAGCAGCAGTCCTTGCGGTGATTTCTTTGGAGCTGCTCTCTCTCTGTGGTTAGATGTTGCTGTAGGGATGAGGTTCCTGTGCCCGTCTTCTTCTGGTGGCACAACCGGTGTGGGGCTGTGAGGAAGAAGTGAGCAGCACCAGGGAGGCAGGAGGGGCTGTGAGGTGGCAGGTGGAAGGAGGAAGTGCCCCGAGGGTTGGGGTTCCTATCCTCTGGACCACGATCCCACTGCGATTAACTGGGAATGCCCAGCAGAATGATTTCCATCCTCTCTGCAATCGTGTATTTGAGGGCTCCCATTATGCCTGTGCAGACCCAGACTGAACAAGGCCAGTTCTGCTGAGCCCTCAGGGTGGTTTCCAGACCCTGCCAGCCCCCCCAGCAGGGTCCATCTCATGCCCCCGAGCAGTGCAGGGTGGAACCTGTGGGTTTGAGCAAGGCAATGGGCAGCTGAGCCTGATTCCCAAGCTGCAATTGTGGCCACAGCAATGGGCTCTGCTCCGTGCTCTGCTTTTATGAATTTGATTGAAGCAGAGAAAGATCTCACTTCATTCAGCCCCCAGCTGAATTACGAGCAGCAGTCCTGGGGCTCTGCTCTCATAAATGAAATACATGCTGCGATGACTGCTCCATTTGCCAAGAGCTGTTAATCGGTGACCCAGCGCGGTGCTCGTAATCTGGCATTTTCCTGATTTCACCAACCTCTTCCAGCAGTTTATGAGCACTGAGCCGTATCAGAAGAGCTACAGAGGCAGGGCTAACCTCACTGCTGCCATGGGATAAAGCAGAAAGAGGATATTTTTTTTTATGTGGGCAAGTGCCACCGAGCCAGTCAAGAAGGCAGAGCGCCCTGGCCAAGGAGAAAATGGCCCAAAAGCTCAAATGGGGTTAGGCCAAACCATCCCAGCTGCAATGTTACCTGCTTTAACAGCATCACATCTGCTGCATTTGATACCACTGGTGTTTACTGTGCTTTAAGGATCAGCATAGACGCTGATGTAGCACATAGTCGAACCAAACTTGGCTTACTAACTCCACAGTGACATTCAGCAAATCTGCTTTCTATTATTATTTATTTTATCCATTTAATGACGCAGCAGGGACGGCTCTGTAATTAAGATCAAACTGGATTTTTCACTCAAAGTAAAACTCTCATTGCAAACTCCCCCTGAAACGTCGGCTCTTGAACAAGAATGCTGCTGCTGAGGTTTTACAAGCACGTCTCCCAGGTCAGCTATTGCAGTGGGAATGTCCCTGAAGGAGAAGATCCCCCAAGTGGGGATGTCCCATGCACCCGGTGCTCAGGGGCACTGTCCCCATGAGGTCCCTGCGCTGCTCCTGTCAGCATGTAGCAATGAAGCAAGGCCCCATAAAAGCAGCACTTCTGGTGCTTCTTGGAATTCAGAAGAGTTGTACCCAGTAGAGACCGTGAGACTCAACACAATGTAGTTTTGTAATTTTAATGAAATACAAAGATCTACCAGCAGTCTGGAAGCAGATACCCAGAAAGCAAGGCTCCCTGCTGGTGCCAGCCCTCACCGTGCCACCCAGCTCCCAAGCAGACAGCGCTGCCAGCAAGCAATTGCACTGTGGCTTCAGATGGGATTCATCCTTATCTGCTTGCATTGGCTGTGCTGTGAGGCTGTGCCCTGGGCAGTGTGGTGCAGCGCCTGGCTTCGTAGGACGTCTGCATGGGGGAAGGTACATGGCAAAGTGTACCTCACATCAACCCAAAACCTGGCTCCGAATTTCGGTCATGGCACCTGGCAGCTGTTGGATAATGCCAATCATGAGAGAAGAAGAGGGACAGATAAAGGTGATGCTGAATGATCCTGATCGAGCCTGGGGTTATTGCATTTCTTCATGCTCTGTTCTTTTTAGGATTTAATGCTGCCAAACCCCGGCCATGCACAACCTTCCAGATGAAATCCCACTCTTACTTGGGGGAAGCAGCTTCATTCACCAAAGGATAAAGGAAGATGTTTCCCATTAACACATCTAACACCCCCATTAGAACATTCCTGGTTGTGCTGAAGTGCTAATGAGATTTCAATCTTAGATTCTAGGAGGAGAGACAGTAATTGGGGCACATTTCATTTTCACGGCTGGAGAGGCTGAATTAATTGCCTGAGATTAAGCCTTCTGCATGAGACAGCAGCTCTCCTGGATGGCAGCAAGGAGGAAATGATCAAACACCTCAGCAATGATTGGATGACCGATGGCAGGTGCAAAAGCAGGTGAAAATGGAACAGCTTTGCAGCAGCACTGTGTTCATCCCCACCGGGGAGGTGGGTGCAGAGCTGCAGGCAGATGCGTAAAAACAATTTAATTTCATGCTTTAATTCTCTAAAGCTTTTGCATGCCCTGTGTCGTGCAGGCAAGGGGATCTGCACCCTCAGCTCCTGCAGGGCAGCAATGCACCCTTTGGGATGGACCCTGAACCCCTGCCCAGGGCTGCACTGGGAAGCTCCCTGGCTTGGATGCAGCTATGCAGAGAGATACTCCTCAGCAAATGAGGAAAGGGAGAAATAAGGTGAGCAAATGTTTTATTTAATGGATGGTTTAATTGCTGACATCTGTGATAAAAGCTCCACTGTTTGGTTGTTTTTTTTTTTCTTCCCAAACTTATCTCAGGATGAAGCAGGGATGTGGGAGCAAATTCTTCCTGCAGTCCCTTTGAGTCCCATCCAAGGAAGATAGGGAATAAAATGTGGCACATGTTAAACATGTAAATGAGGTACTGATTTACTGATTTATCTGTTTCTCGCATGAGATCTTCTTTGGCTGCATCGGAATTACTGTATTATTTATAAGCCTTAAACATTTAAAATTAGATGTGTGGTTTTAAAACAAAACATCAAAACCTTCATACAAACCACATTGTTTCAATAAGAAATTAGATTTAAAACAAAATTTTTTTTAAAAAAAGCAAATTCAGAATGTTTCTGTGCAGGATCAGACCTGCACTTCATGTGGTTCGCATCCACATCAGATCCACTCTGCAGGACTGGGTTCTTCTTGCAATGATTTGCAACAGTGAAGTCAAAATAAACAGATCTGGTTTCACTCAGGAATATTTGCTTGTTATTGAAAAGCATCATTTTCCACACCATCCCTTGACATTTCGTGGGGAAATATTGCAAGGATGCTCATAACCCATCTGAGATGCTGGGATGTCCCACTGGAGCCAACAGCACCGCAGCAGTGCTCCCCACGATGTGCAGCCAATTATTTGGGAGCTGCACCATGCTGACCTGCATGGGACCAAGTTTTATCTGTTCCTTTTTAGGTGCAGCACCAGCTGTGCAAGCAGCACGGTCAGGGCTGCCTCCTTAGCTCCTGCCTCAGGTTGCACAGCCACGAAGAGCCAGCGGTGCTTCTGGGTTATTGGTTGCCATGAAAACATACTGAATGGCAAAGCCTGTTTCTAAAAGGAGATGGCCCTCGAGCAGCCAGCTGACAAAGGACTGAGAGAAATCTGCCAGCCAGGGGTTGTGATGGTTTCATTTCATCCCACTGAGCTGCTGCTGACCCATTTCTTGCTGATTGCCCGCCTTACCTGAAGAAGGTGCTCGGGGTGAGTGAGCCTGGCACAGGGCAGGTTCATACCAGGGTTGAAGGGTCCCTCCTGGCTGTAGGAGAGCCTGTCCCACCCCAGAGGGACCTCTGTGGCCACTGGGAGCTGGTACGCTCAGAAGTGCAGTCAAGATCAGGATGCTGGGAAGCTGGAGAATGGTGAAATGTGAAATTCAGCAACAGTGTGAGGCAGGAACGAGTCCCAGCCCTGGGGGTGAAATGGCAGTGGCTGCTGGGTTTGGGGATGGTGCCCATGTCTTGCACACAGGCTGCCAGCATGCAAGAGATGTGCTGCAGCACATACCCAGCAGGCACCACAGCTCATCCTCCATGTGCAAGCAGGCACCTGGACATCTACATCATGGCTGAAACGATTCTCAGGTAGCAAGTCTGCCCTGGAAGGAGAAACCACTCAGCTGCATGCTGGAATGTAAACGTGCAGCCTCCTGGCCCCTTTGTAAGCTGTAGGTCCAGGGAAGACAGGTGGATGCCTGCAATCCAGCTCAATCCTCATCACAGACCCAGAACTCACCCCTCCCTTTCCAAAAACAAGACAGAGTATGACTACCACAGGCACCCTGGTGCTTTGATCTCTTTTAAAGGATTGGTAGTTGTGTACGTTTCCAAAGCCAGGCTGGAGCTGCACCTCAGTGATCAGAGGAAGAGGTCTGGGGCTGCCATGGCCTCAGACCTTTGTGTGAGGCTGTGAGAATCACGCCTCAGAGCATTGCAGGCTCCTGCATTCAGTCATACCACAACTTTCAGCTTCTGGCTATTCTTGCAACTTGTGCGTTCCCCCCACGGGGGGGGCGAAGAAATGCTGATGTCTCTCATTTACCATCACGGGCCGTTGCCCCACCATCATCACCCCATAAACATGTCAACAGCGAAACGCAAACCAAATTGCAGCGAAGAAGCGCAACCATAGTCAGAGTCCCATTAGCCTGTAATTGAGATGGCAACGAGAAGATGGTTGAGAGAGGGTTCTGGGCCTCGTGTGCTGGGGTGAGACACAACCATGAGGAGTTCCAGGACTGTGCTGCAGCTCTCTGTGGGCTTGGGTCCCGTTGCAGTGATTAATATCGCCAAAAATTGGTGGTTTTCTCCCAAAGGAAAGGACCAACATCCCAACTGCGAGGCCAAGCTGCCTGACACAGGCACGGTACTGGTCCCCAGGGCCCGTAGGCTGTTGGAAACAGCAGCACGTATCACGATGCAAACAGCAAGATGAATTACCCACCCATTAAACAAGAAGCAAAGAGCGTGGCTGCTCTCCGGGCCGTGCGTTGTCACTGCCTATTGTTGTCGTGGGGTCTCCTGTCATCCTTTCCACACTGACCCTGATGTATCTCTTTCACCCCGAGCCATGCATTGGCAGTAGTGTGAGTCAGCACTGCCCCCCAGGACCCCTCCATCCCTCTCAGCACCCACTGCATGCTAGGAAAACCAGAAATCTTACTGGAGGACAGGAAGCTTTTGCTAACACCCCATTTAATGCTTTCTTTTTTCTTTTTTTTTTTTTTTTTTTTTCCTAATAGCAACTGAGGAGTCGAGGGGAAAAGCAAGAATTGCAGGAATTGCTCATTCCATTTCCTGTGGTTTCGTAATTTTGCTGCTTACCAATTTTGAATTTCACGAAGCTTGTGGTTTCCCAACAGCCTTCATCTGTGGGGAGGATACATTTCAGTAGCAAACTGAACTGACACAAAATTCCCAATGAAAATAATATGACAGCAATTGGCATTCTGAACTATGTGAGAAAGAAACACAAATACCCCACTGGCTGAGCGGCCCAGGCGAGGAAGCAAAGCACAGCGTCCCAGTGTCAGCAGGTCGCTTCCGAGCTGTCACAAATGAGATCACTGCAGATCCTCCATCTCCATCCGTGTGCAAAGTGCAGCCAAGTGTGGGCTGGGGGCTCCACGACTGAGCTCTGGCTCTTGTGAGCGGAAAACGCCCAATTGCGTGTTGGAAAAGCATGGCGTGTTCCTCCTGCCTGCGGGTACTGGCAGGAGGCAGGTTGCAGTGGGTGGCAGGAAGGAAGCAGAGGGGGCTTTGGTGAGGTTTTCATCTGGAAAAATCAGAGGTTTTGCACGTGGCCCCCTCTGGCTGCGTTCCTGTGCCCCCAAGCCTGGTGCATCACCCTGTGCAGCGCATGAGGCCGGGCTGCTCCGCATCACGGGGGCTGAAAGGAAAGGAGAGTGGGAAAGGGAAGAACATCCTGCTGGTTAAAGAGTTGAGCAGGAGCACGCTGTGATGGTGTTTTGCATCTGCGTGAGCACGGGCAGGGACATTGCTGCTGCACCCCGTTGGGGATGCTCTGTGCTGGGAGCATGGCAGCAGGTGGGGGGTCATCCTGGGACCCTCCTGGGAGCTCAGCAGAGCTCCTGGACCACGATGAGTCCCAGTTCCCTCAGTGGGTCAGGTTTGCAACGAATGGGCCCCACTGCGATGCCTCCCACTCTCGAGGTGAGCCTTGTGCAGGCACACAGCACTGGGACAGCACTGAGCTCTGTTTCTGAGCATCTTCTGGAACACTTCATGGATCGCTGTTGATTAGATACAGTAATAGCTGCTAACATCCTCCTCTGGAGACTGCGGGGGTTTTCGCTTGTGTTTATTGAAAATAAACTCTCAGAGGTGAAGAGGAGCCTGTTGGTGACATGAACTCACAGCACAGAAAATACATTTGTGAGTTCAGAATTTATAGCCTGCCTCCATAAAGCTGTCCAGAATCTGCGGATCTTTGCTTTAGATACTCATGTTAAAATAATTTTCATTCTGTTAAATGAAAAGTGCTTTAAGTTTGGCAGGCCTGTGCTGCTCATGCTCTCACCACTTCATAAATAATACTTTATAATAACAGCTCAGAATAAAAAAAAAAAAAAAAAAAAGAAAGAAAGAAAGAAAGAAAAAGGAGAGGGGGCTGATGTCCACCCCAAGCCCTCTGTGTTGGCTGTAAATACCTCTTGCTATGATGTCAGCGTCGCTCTGACAGCATATCTGCTCAAATTACTACCACATGTGCAGCCAGGGGATGTGCTTTACCTGGACTTTCCACTGATTGAGTAATGCAACTCAGAATCCTGGCAGCACCCTGGCCTGGCTCATGGGTTTGGGCTCCTCTGTGTTTTCCTGTTCATTAGTTACTAATATTGGCCAACGCCGTCTCATTGAATTGTCCTCTTTCTGCTCTCCCAACACTTTCATCCTCTAAATAAACATTGCTTCACACTTTCCTGAGTGCCTTAGATATGATTTAATTCAAAACATGCGGTCACAGGAATGGGAAGAGGATGAACGCTTCGTTTGGACACAAACCTGAGCCCACGTAAGGACAGAGAGTAAAACAGTCCCACCTCTGCGAGTGCCAAGAAACAAACTCCTCCTTGCTGCAAAATTCAGAGGCTTTGCCACAATTTCACATGGCCTGAGCCACCTGGCTCCTGCCCTATGGGCTGCAGCTTGGGAAGCCTGGGGATACCTGCTCCTTATACCTATGGGCCAGCATCCTCCCATCCTCCCGAAATGCTCCAGGAGGTGCAAAAAGACACAAGGGAAGCTGCAGCCTCCCTGTATTCCTCCCAGCGTCCCGCCCTGCCACGTGCCCTGGCTCCCACTGGCAGCAGCTTGCTGCTCCTACAGCAGCACAGAGGTTTTAGGTCCAACAACGCTTCTAATGACCCTTGAAAATTGTTTACCAGCCCTCAAAGGGGCTGAATTAATGAAATCTGCCCGGATTTCACATGGGTGTGACTGAGAGCAGGGAGGAACCCACCGGTCACCCTGCAGAGGAGCCTGTGGGCTGAACGTGATCCCTTCACTCTTTGGATGCCTTCAAGAGGGTTTTTTCTCCCTGCATGGCTTTGTACCCATGATTTTAATTAGTCTGCTCTGTGAAGTGGTTTGGGGATGCAGCTTGAATGAAAGGCGCAGTAAAAAAAAGAAGAGCACAGTCTGGTACTAAATAGCAGGAGGACGTGTCCACATGTGGCAGCTGTTAGTCACATTGCTGAGCCATTGTCTGGGAGGGCTCCGTCGCGCACTGCCTGGCTCTGAGAACAGGAGGGGACAGGGGACGGCTTGGAAATGGAGCAGGAACTGAGAAATACGTGCATAAAAACCCTCTGCTAACGTGTAAACGCAGCAAAGCATTTCTAGCACATACTTGCCTGGAAGCTCTCTGCCGTCCCTTCCCATCCCAGCAGAGATGATGCTCCAGGTCTGCAAACTCCCAGCTGGGCTTCTGCAGCAGTACTGCGGGTGTCTCCCAGGGCAGGGGTACTGGGGGGATGCTGGGGGCAGTCTGACCCCAACCACATCCTTTGTGTTAGCAGGAGGGAGATCTCTGAGGATTTGGCTCACGGCAGACAATGATGCCATGAACACAGAGTTCTTCTCCGTGCCAACTCATCTAACCTAATAAAAGGGGGAAATTTCCATTGACCCCAGGGGAGCTGGATGGTTGAGACAGAAAAAGAGGTGGAAAATTATTTATGACAGTGTAATTGCTTTTGAGACAACTTGTGTCCAGCCAAGATTCCACAAGAAATTTAGGAAAGAACAACTTTAGGTCAAGCTGATTTGTTGTCCTGTGTGTGGAGGGGCAGATTTCCCCTGTGAAAATTGAACTCTGTAACCATGTAGGGACTCATAGTCAAAATTAATGTGGAAAATAAATTGCTGGCTGGCATCCCTGACAGCAATGGACACTCACTTAACTCTGCTGTCCTGAGACTGCTGCATGTCCCAGCCTACCTGGCCCCACAGAGATGACATTTTCTTTTGGTCCCTTTAAAATCTTGTTTTATTGTCCCTGGGGCAGAAGGGAGGAACAAAAGGATACCAGCGCTCCGGGCAGGGTGGCAGGAGCTGTGTAATGCTGGCTGGGACAGGAGGGGACAGCTTGCAGCCCTGTCTGGGGGCAGAGCATCACTGCTCTGGGCGGCCTGCATGGAACTGTGGTGAGTGGTGCAGTGTGAGTGCAGCGTGGGTGCACAGGGCCTCCAGACACAGCTGATCCCAACTATTTCTTCCTGACCGTGCTGCAATGCTGCTTGGTTTCTTCATCACAGTGCTCCCCAGGCAATGCTCAGAACTCCAGGTTTGACACAGTGATGGAGATGGGCTTCTCCTCAGTTCCAGCTGCATTCTCAGTCTTTAAGAGTGGCACATTTTCAAGCATTTTTCTTCCTTTTCCAATGAATCTGGATGCCTTCTCTTTTCTCAGATAAAGGTGAGAGCCTCCCTCTCTCTGATGCTTTCTATTGAGCCCAAAAGTTGGAGCTTTAAGGAAAAAAAAATTTGCCAAAATTTCATAGAATCACAAAGGTTGGAAAAGACCTCTAGGATTAAACCCAACCACCAGCCCATCCCCACCATGCCCCCAAACTGCGTCTCTATAAGGACAAAGGCTGTCTGCTCTCCTTCCCAACCCAAGAGTGATAATGCAGGGAGAGGCCCAGGCCACGCTCAGGGATGCAGTGCAGGGGCACTGGAGATGCTGTACCCACAAAAAAAAAAAAGAGGTTACAAGGATTTGACCCAAGCATTTTAACCTGGCTCCATTAAAGAATGCGCTGCTAATTCCGGTGGTTAATTTGATGATGTGTCATTTCCCTCTGTTGTTTGGTTCAAAAGATGAAGACTAAACGTCGATGTTAAAATTGCCCAGATTTCAGATATCGCCCTTGGGAAAGCTTCAATCTCATCTTTTGTTTTCGTTTCTTTCTTTTTTTTTTTTTTTTTTTTTTTTTTTTGCAGGTCCACAAATGTGTTTGTTTTCATAATGCAGCTGCAGGACAGATTAAAAAAAGCAAGTATCGCTGGCATTTAATATCTCTAATCCAGCAGTAAGACAAGCCTGCCGACTGTTTGCTTAATGTTTAACATCCTTTTCTGATTAAGAAAAAGGTTTGAAGTGATTATAGTTTATTTACAACAAAAGTGGTCTTAAATGAGAGTTAATTCCTCCCCCTCCTCCCTCGTCGGGCCCTTTGCCAGTTGCCATGTGTCTGCTCAGCTCCCTTTAGAAGAGCATCCGCAGAAGCCAGGGCAGGTGTTCCCACTGAGAAGGGCTTCTCCCCAAGCAGTGCCCCCACCTGGGGGTCCCAGCTCCCCCCACACACCCCACGTGCCTGCATGTACAAAGGGAAACGCTGCAGCTGAATAAAAATTAAACCCACCCCACACTTGGGACTGCCTGACATCGCCCAGCTCTGGAGGAGCAGCAGCTCCCACCCAGGGTTGAAATAAGGGAATTATCCCAAACTGTAGTGGCACCCCCTGGGGGCAGGGTGCCGGGTTCCTGTGCTGCTGGAAGCTTTGCAGCCTCCAGCCAGCTCAGTGTGAGAAGGCAATGCTGTGAGGAAGAGGAGGCAGGGAGGCAGCCCAGGGGACCTCTGTGCTTTCGTCCCCAAGGGGCACGTGGGGATCTCTGTTGGGAATCTGTTGCTTTGGGGACAATCTGCAGAGCAGAGGGGTCAGGGCTGGGGACAGTGGCACTGCCTGCGGGTTGCAGCTCTGCACAAGAGCAGATGGAGACCTTTGCTGTCCCACTCAGATAACACATCATCCCTGGCACCGAGAGCCATCTGTGCCACTTGCAAGGCATGAACTCTCCGTTAATTGGCAGTCATTTTCCTATAAAAATATAAAATTGCTTCTGCAAACAAAACGTTGGGCACGTGCTGCACGCTGACGTGGTGAAATGCTGTGAGGGGTCGGGAGCTGCAGGCAAAGCTCTGCTCTGGAACAGGGCTGCACTTCCCAGCAGCGTGGGCAGCTCAATGCACACAATGCAGCTGGCGGGAGCCCGAGGGGAGGCTCGCTGACATTGCCCATATTACTACCTACGGGATCAATGGAGGCCCCGGCTCTCACCGGCAGGGAGTGCAAGAAAGAAAGGCACAAAAGCTGTGGAGAGTGAATAAACTCAATTAGATCGCTGTAATTGCAACAAGAATTAGTGTGGGGGTCGGGCACATGTGCCGTCTCGGAGCAGTAATTAAAAGTGCAGTGTTTGCCATGCTGGGAAGGTGGCCTGCTGGGTCCCAGCAGTGCCCTTTGAAAAGCTCCACGACGGAGCTTCAGGGCTGGATAAATACAAATGTCAGTGCCTCGCAGCCCATGGGGGGACTCTCAATCCACAGCCCAGTGGGAGAATCCCCTGCTTTACATTCCCAACAGTTGGGCTAATTTCAGAGTCAGGCTTTGATGTGCTTTGGGGAGCCCTGTGTGCTACACACTTTCCCAGCGAGGCACCCCCTCCCTTTCCCAAATGCTTTATTAATTTTCTCCTGTGGTTTTTTTTATCCTCCCTTTCTCTTGGGCCTGCCTGCAACTTCTCTTTTGTGCTCAAACAGCGGGGCTCGTAGCCGAGAATTTATATCATTCTGAAATATATATAAAGAGGGGATAAAAGAAAAGATGTAGGAACCTGCGGAGATTTCTGCAATTATCTGCCCTGGGAGCCGAGGTCTTCTTCCTCCTGCAGCTCACCATGCATCCTGGTCCTCCCTTATCTCCATCAGCAGGGAGCAGAGAGCTGAGGTTGGCTGGTACCCAGGAGACAACGACGGTGACACTGGGTTGTTAGAGCCTCAGGACAGCCGTGCAGTGGGCAGAAAGGTGCAGTCAGGCTATCCACAAAAAAAAACCCCAAACTGCACCAGGGAGCATCGCACAGCTATTCAAGGACAGGAGAGGGGCAGGAGGAGGTGTGACCCTAAGGGCAAGTGCACATATGGTGGCCATCCCCAAGGGGAGCAGAGCCAGCAGGGTGGATGCAGCATCCTTAGGCTGCTGACAGTGCAGGTAATGGGCATTCAGGGAGCAGCACTGCTGGTGTGCATCTCCCCGTGCCCAGCACTGCACCCTGCCCACACCAGTCTGCTGTGCTCCTCACCGCATCGCTGGCGCTCTCTGAGGAGCAGCTCATGCACAGAAGGTGCTGCAGCCGTGGGGAGCATTGCTGCAGCCTCACAATGCTCGACCGATCTGGGGCTGAAGCCCCCTGGCCAGCCCCAGCCCTCTCCCCTCTCTCCCCTGCATCCCACCCCGCTGCTGGGCAATGGCGATATCCGCATGCCGCAGCAAGCAGCCCAGTGCTGCTCGGCTCTTTCTAAGCTGGCATCCAGCTCCTTCCCTGTTTCTTATTATCAACTGAATTTGGCATGGAGGGGATTCTCTCCCCACATCCCGTTGGCACACAAAAGGCTCAAAAACCAGCAAAACCATTGTTTGTACTTGAAGGGCGGGGACCAGGGTGAAAAGAACAGCATGTTTTAGAGCCCAGAGCTAGGAACCATTAGAGCATCTGGAACAGTTAGTGGGACAGGGGCGTTACAATTAAATAAAAATGGGTGATTACAGAGCCGTTCTCTCATTCTGACATACACAAGGGAAGCAGCGGCACATGCCTTAGCATGCAGTTAAGGGGATTCCTCTCCTACATACCCGGAATAAATGGAGTTTTCATCAGGGAAGTTTGAGGTCGGTACGAGTGCCTTATGAGGGATGGAGGACCGCTGCTTCCTACTGCCAGGACACCGCGCAGAGGCGTTTCTCACCGCAGGAGATGAGCGGGTGCGGGGAAAGGAGCCATGTTCCTCACAGCCGGGGCCCCAGGCAGCACGTGGGAGCAGTGCTTTATGGCTGCCATGCTCCCAAAACCCCTCAGAGAGCACGGGGTGCTCAGCCCGGCTGTCAGCTTGCAGCTGGGATGGAGCTTCCCCACCAGAACTTTAGCTTTCTCTTTTAACAAGTCCCTTAGGAGCGCTCATGCCCCGTCTCTCCAGTTCCTGCTATTCAGAGGAAACTGGCAGGACTGGACAGCTCAGCTTTCACAAAGATATACATGTCCTGCAGAAAGAAATCCTACTGTTTGAGGACCTCAGCCCCGTCCCTTAAAATATGCTGTTTTCATTAAAGCGGTGAAATCGGATTTCAAAAAAAAAAAACAAAAAAAAAACCAAAAAAAAAACACCAGGATTTGGACAGTGGCCCTTGATTTGGGTCCGATGAACAAGATCCAGAAGCAAAACAAAGGCTGTTTCCACAATGGTTGGAGGGAAAGGGAATCGGTCCAATTGCAAAACTTGGATCCTGGCACCGAGGGAGTCTTTGTGTGCAAGACCTGTGGCAATGGATGGCAATGACTTTGGGAAATTCAATACTCACCCAGCTCATAAACAGAAAGCAAGGAAAATAAACTTGGGCAGATGGGAGGAAGCAGAGAGCCAAAGCCGTGGATTTCTGCTAGGTTGGATATGGGCCACTCTGTCCTGGGCAGTGGGACGGGGCTGCAGAACTCTGAATGGGGCTGTGGCCACAGTGAGCTGCTGTGGGGGGATACAGCCATTCCCCATCGCAGGGTGGACTGGGGATAGTGCTCACAGCCAAGGGATGGCCATGGCTCAGCCCCCATGGTGCTGGAGCTGATGTTGGTGCCCACCAGTAGCCCCGGGGCACGGTGCACAGCGTCGTGTCACTCGTGCTGCTTCGTGTCAGAGCAGCAGCTCTTGGCTGCTGCATCAACAGGGGTGAGATGACAACTGGGATAGAAAAGAAACACCTCCACCAGCTGCCTCCCTGCTCTCTGTTTGGTGCGGCGTGCAGTTGGATTCCTCCTGCAAACTCCCATGATTGGGCAACTCCCCAGTGCAGCTCCTTGTTTCTGCTCTGCTCCCACATCTCCTGCCTGCGTGCAGGGAGAGGAGAGCCAAGGTGGATCAGTAGGATGCCCGTGGGTGGAAGGGTGCTCCTCTTCATGTTAAATTCCTCACTGTATTCACTTTCGTGGGTGAAGATCAGCCATCACAGCACGCACGGAACAGAGGCAATGGCTGAGGGTGTGAGATGAGCAGCGATGAGATGGAGGCAGCAATGAAAGGTTCAGTGAGCAGAACGACTTTGGAAAAAAAGGTTTTGAGAAACAGAAAGGATGACTCCATAAAGCCTCAAAGCCACTGCCTGGTGATGCCGCCTCACTCCGAAACACAAGAACTGACTGTTCTCTTTTGGCCGCAAACAAGAGGAATCAGTATTTAGAGCATTTACGGGCCAGAGCGGGTCAGCGGAGATCCGAAATCTGTGGGATCACTGAATTCCCTCGTTGCCACAGCCCTACATTTGCAATTGCAGACTGATGAAACTCCGCATCCCACCAGCCGCTGGGCACTGCCTGCAAACACGTGGCAAGGGCAGCACTGCCCGCCTTCCTGAGCCACACCAGGCATTGGGACACCAGGAACCAACCCAGATCCGGGGCTGGAAGCCACAATCATCGCAGAGCCTGAACATGCGCCTTCCCCAGTGAGCCACCACAGAAGCAGTTTGCGTGTAGGGAAAGCCTATGGTATTTTTATGTCCTGACAAATTTTCATTCTTTTGGCACAGAAAGAGAAACAGCGTCCTCCCCTCAAATTAGGCAACTATCATTGTTTATTTCAAAGTTTCGAACTACTGGCTCATAAAAACAAAGCAATTGAGAGTGGAGAGCACTGCGAGGCGACACAGCTGCTGCTGGTAGCAGTGGGGAGCTGGGGCTGATGCCATCCAGTGCCCATCATAGAGTCCCTCTGCTCCTGAATGTCCCAAACTGGGGTCTGCACGGTCACCTCCTGCATGGCAGCAAGGGCTGCTGCAATCTCCGTGACCAAGGAAGCAATATGGACTTCCTTCTTCATTGCCCTAAGCAAAGCTCGCCCCAGCTCAGCTTCCTTGATGTTCTGCTTGCCTTTGGCCACGTGGATGGGACCCCCAGAGCTCTGCCCTCCATCAGCCACACAGGAGACACCCAATTTCTGTTCATGATGACCATGAGCACGCAACACCACCATCTCAGCACTTGGCTGGTCCTAGAGCTTGAGGAATTGGTGCCATGATGGAGCCTTTGCCTGTTCAAACCAGACAAATCAGGCTAAAGAAATCCAAGCCAGCCACCTACTGCTCCTCCTTGGAAATTCATAGAAGCATCTTTGGTCTGACCTTCATTTCTGACCAAAAAAAAAAAAAAAAAAAAGGCATAAGAAATACCAGTAATAAAATACAGTGGATACTTTGTTGGAGGAAAAATCATCAATCAGTATGAGAAGCACACTTGAAGCAGTATTTTAGAAGGGTATGTCAGATACACTGGCCAACCATTAAATTTCACAGGTTCAGTTTAAGAACTTCAGGAGATTGCTGGCATTGCCTGAAAGGGAGAGGAAAATTACAAACACATGCTAGGGGCTCCGAGCGAGATGCAGAAATCTGGAGGATAATCCTTATTGCTATTTGAGATAGAGCCCAAGAGCCACAATAAAGAATTCCATTCACCTGCCTGCAGAACGGCTAACTAGAATCATTAATGCCAGCGAGATTGAAAACATTTCTTTCGGGTGAGCAGACCTGGTGGTTTGTGAGGACCGTGGGTTTCTCCGACCTCAGCTGGCCTCCTGCAGCCCGCCAGCCTCTCTTCTCTCGCACCACTAGTCTGCAATGTTGCATTATCGATCCGGCAGCTGCGGATTGTGCACCCCCAGGGATGGCTGTGCGCAGGGTGGGCATCTCCCAGTGCTGGGGAGGGGGATGCTGGAGAGGAACAGCAGCGATGCTCCTTGCTGCGGGATGCGGAGATGAAGCCACGGCGCCTTTGGAAACCAATGGGCAGGGGGATGTGGGACCCCGTGTAGATGGAGGGTGGATGGATGAAGATAATGCAGCTCCTGCCTACCACAATGACTCTGTAGGGATACAAGGTCAGGATCTGTCTCCAAAACCCTCTGAGTGCCCAGGCTGTGATGCACAGCCGCAATGCACTCAGAGCCCAGCGGGGCTGTGTAGACACAGTGGAAAAGCCAAGGAGCTCCGTCTGCACGGGCTGCAGAGCTGGGAGCCTGGGGATCCAAAAAGATTGTTACTATACTTCAGATTATATAAATAACTCCCTGAATAAAACCACATGTGACCACATTCTGTTCTCCATCCCTCAGTGCTCTGCCGACAGCGCACAGACTTTTGCAACACTTGTTTACTAGGGAGACTGTATATAAAGTGAAAATAATTTGCTCGGTCTTATGTTTCCACTTTAATTCTCAGTGTATAAAAAAAACCTGTGAATTTGCTAATGGGCTTTGAAAATGTATTTTTAAAGCTAGGGCAGCTCGAGTCGGTGAGTTGTTATGAAGGACTACAGAAGGAACAAGGTTTCTAGAAAAATTATTCCCTTGAGACCATCCGTAGCAGCTGAAAGGCCTGATTCTTTCCAAGAAAATAAACACAGTTCTGCATCCAAAATGAAGCCTTGTTTCAGGTATGAAGCAAGCATGTTCTCTAGCGTTTATGTGCTCCCCATCAGCGCTGGTGTTTAGTTTAACGTGTTTGGAGGCCAAACACACACTCACAAATACTTTCTACAAAGGAAGATTCCTGTTGCATCTTTAAAGCACACTTTTGGACGGAGATAAATGGCTGCGAGCTTTGGGAACGTTAGAGCCAGATGGTCAATTGAGATCGCTTTGTGCATTTCTGTGTTTCGCTCCAGAGCTGATCTTGCATAAAAAATATTTTGGTAGCATTTGCTATGAGTTGCAGACCTGGGAGAACCTCCTGGAGCAAAGGGATTGGTGAATGTTCCTTGCTGAGGGGTCACAAGTGTCCCAATCCCCTTTCCCTGGTTATTAAAGTCAGTGTGTATTGGAGTTGCTCCAACTTGGAGGTAACTCAGAGCTTTGGGTTTGGGGTGATTTTAGTTGAACGATGCCCGTGTGCACAGAGGAAAGGTGAATCCAGCATGAGCACTGCACCTTTCTGCAGAGTTTGTCGTTATTTTGTGTTGATGAACACAAGCTGTAATTCTCTGCAAACTCTTGGGAACTCCTCACCCAGCAGACAGGAACGCCGGGTGGGGAGGCAGCGGGTGATGATCCGAATCGTACTTTTACAAGTTGCTTTTACAAGATCTGCTGGGGAAATACCACTTCTGCCTGCTGCCCTGTGCAGCTACACGGGGATCACAGCAGAGGGATTCCCCCCAGCTGTTTCCCTTTCCTCACACTTCCTCTGGTCGGTGAAAGGCTGAGTCCTTCCCCTGGATGGCACTGCCTGAGGCCAAACATTGAGGCAGGCTCCCAGCTCAGGATGTGAGCACTGCTGTTTCTATACTGGCTTTCCCCTTTCAGTGGTCACTTCTGTTCTGCTGTGGAGAAGGTGCATGATTTTCTGCGTTGCTTTAATGAGAAACCGTGATTTGCCTAGCAGCTAAGGTGAATGGGAGAAAAGGATTTCACCGGTTCTGTGGGGTGGAGGATGTGACTGGGACCAATCATGCCGATGCTTAATGGGATTTAAGGACTGCCAACTCTGAATGGACACAATGAAGAACCAGCAACCAGCATTGACTTCTAATAACCAGCAGCCAATGGTGGGAGGACATATGGAGGCAGTGTGGCTCAGCTGGATATAAACCCCGGAGGTGTCAGGGCAGAGGGATAAGGAATTGTGCTGGCAGCAGGAAGGTGGAAAAGATGAAATTCTGGATGCTGGGGAAATAAACAACGCTGCCAGCCTGGACGTGCGTGTGAGCCTCGCATCTCTGTTCCAGCCTAAGGACCCTAAAACACTGCATGCTCGTTGACTCACAGCTGCTGGCTTGTTTTGAAAAGGCTGTCCTCTATTGCTGCAAAACAGCTGCTGGCTGCATGGCTCCCAGGAGGGGCGCAGCTCCAACAGGGAGCAGGGCTCTGAACCCTGTTTCAGGAGCCAGAGTGAGAAAAAGAGGACACCAGAAATCCAGAATTTGACTCCCAGAGGACTATGGCATCCCTTGTGATCCTGCAAGAGGGGAGAGACCCTGAGGGATGTTCTGGGCAGTGCAAATTTCCCAGGGAACATCGTTTATAAAACACATCCTGCAAGGCTGTGTAGTGTCCTGGCCAGACCCATGCTGCTCCTATGGCTGTGCCTCCTCCTGTCCCACTCTCAATAGATGGTTTCTCCCCACCCCCATATCCTCAGTACCACCACCTTGTCCCCACTAGCTCCTATGGCACAGGGGACACATGGCAGCCCCAACTCTGAGCAAATTTTGGCCACCTGAGCAGCAGTGGGCACATATAAACCACAGTACATTATATTGCGAATGGCTCCATTGAGCATGGGCAGTGGTGCTCATATGGAGGAGCAACGGCGATGTTTAAACATCTGGTTCTGTGAATTCCTATATTGTAATAAAATAAGTCTTCCCACAGATTTCACGTCATCTTTGTCTGGGCATCACTGAACTGTGAAGGGAGAAACTTTTTTTTTTTTTTTTTTGTGGTTTTCAGAGGAACAAAGAGACAATATGCATCTGGTGAGGTGTCTTGGCAGCCTCCTGCACCCGGCCTGCATCTTGTGCTGGCAGCGTGGCCCCATGTCATGGGATGGTAACTGCTGACCCACAGCACCGAAACCGCAGAGCTTGGAGGGGGCATTGGGGTCTGTGAGGGCTGGGGAGGGCCGGGCTGCAGCCTATGGATACTGGGAGCAGCAGCACAGTGCAATGAATCAAGGCAATGCCTGCAGCCCCATTTTTACCCTTGTTCAAATGCAAAAGCAACAAAGAATATGCAACAGACTGGTTAAAAACTCGCAGGCTTTCTTCAGGTCCAGGAAGAACCATTGCCTCCTGCTCTCCCAGTCCCCTGCCTATGTCTGCCTGGCTTGTGCCCTGTCTGCAGGCATTTCTGCCTTATCAGTATGACCGATTTTTCACCCAAATGCTCTCCAGGCTTGCTCTTTGGCACCAGAGAAGCTTGGAGCATCTTTCATAGGAAGGGTGGATGAGCTGATTCAGATGTGATGCTCAGCCTCATCACCAATGCTTTCTTCAATGTGTGGGAGGACAGCTGCTGATTCTCCCCTAAGCTGCCAGGCAGCAGCTGCCCACAGGCTTTGTCCAGATGCTTGTCTTGTTTGAAGAGCTTTCCTGCAAGATAGGAATCTCCTGGAAAAGGTGACACAGCAGAGGGAGTGGGCACAGAAACCTGCTGGGAAATGGGATATCATCAGTTTTCCATCGAACCCAGGGTTATCCTCCACAGGAGCAGACACTGAGCTGCGCAGTGCCATGCCTGGGCTCAGCTCACACATGCTCTGGGCTGCTCCCTGCACTGATCCAGTGCTGTTTGCCTTCAGTTATCGCCCTGCTGTCTGAGCAAGCTGGCTGGCGGGGCTGCAGCCTGCTCTTCTTTGCAGACAGGTGACTTTCCAGCACCAACCAAATGTACAGAGTTCCCCTCCTGCTCCTCAGCTGGACAGTTTGCAGCAATACAGCCTGTAACACATCATACTGCTTTGTTTATTCAGAGGCAGGCGTGTTTAAGAGGCCCTGGGCTTATCTTAAGTCTACCACTTACAAGCAGAAGGAAGGCCCCAATCTGCTGAAGGCCAGCAGGGATGTTTGGCTGCAGCCACCCCTCGCAGGTGATTAATGCCTATGGGGGAACACGATTATAAATGCAACGAACTCAGCATTTTGAGGAGGGGAATGTGACCCCATTCCCCAGCCTCACCCTTCCCAAAGTCTTCCTGCTCCCTTAGCCTGGTAAATGCCACTGGTGAGAGCAGAGAGATGGTAACCATCCATCTCCAGAAGCCATTTTTCAGTGGGACTAGATTCCATTTAGTCCCTGGACTTACCAGTCTGTTTGGCAAAAGGGATTTCATTCCTTTGCTTCGTTTGTCAGGATGGATTTACTGATCCCAAACACGTTCCTCACACTTTATTTAGGGCTTAAAGCGCATCATTTACATTGCAGAGCTGTCACCAGCCTGTCTGAGCTGCAGAGGCAAACAGGCAATGCATTTCCCTTGCCCCACTGTTCTCCCTGCCAGATGTGAGGATAACTCATCAAGAAGTTCTCTCAATAGTTACAGTTTGCCCGTCGGGGAGCTGCTGCCTATTCCCCACCATGCTGGGGCAGCAGGCTCACAGTGGATGGGAGTCCTCCTCCAGCTGCATTCCTATGGATATGTCACCTGTAAGGTGCAGAGAATTCCATGCTCTCACCAAGGGATGCCAGGCAATGACTGTTGAGCATACCAGAAACCCCCCTCACTTTTGCCCCCAGGATCTGCTCTCCTGTCTCTCCAGCACTGGATGATGGAGGCAGATGGCGAAGCGCTCCATGGCCATGCATTTCTTCACAGGTGCTTGACACCTGTTTTGCTTTATGAAAAAAGCAATCCATTTTCTAGCCTGATCTCAATTGGATTTCTAATTTTAGCCAAGCAGCTCTGCAATGGGACTCCTCACACTGGAGCTGATTGCAGTTGGTTTGTGGCATGGCAGCAAAGCCAGCCTCTCACTGTTGCTGGCCTGCACCTCACCTGCTGATGGTACAGATCTGCCAACGAGACAGATGCACGGCAGCACCCTGCTGCTGGCACAGCCACCTCCCCAGGGCTGGCAGGGGGTACACATTTTGTTGGTTGTTTCCTTCTTCAGAAGTCAGGCCCTGCTCAGGACTTCTTTGCTCTTGCCCATTGTCCCTATAGCAGCCACTTCAGGCCAAGTTTCTCCCTTTGCAGCCACAGGCCATGCTCATCCTGCACTTTACACCCCTGGTCCATGGTTACCCATCCCATGCACAGCATGATGAATGGAGGCAGAGCTCCCAACCTCTTCATCCTTAAGGAACCTGAAGCTTCTCACAGGCCTTCCAAATGGAGCTGCTGACCTCTGGGAGCTCTGGGAAGCACAAGGAACAAGCAGTGTTACCATGATCGATCCCTGATGATAGCACAGAAGGGAGAGCAGGCAGGATTTACATTCTGTCCCTTACGAATGGTTTGGCTGACATATTAAAAGCCGGATGGAACATAAAAATGGAATTTATTCAAATTAAATGGTTGCAAATGTCATACTACATTGAGCCAGAAAGTCTTCCTACACGCAACAAACCAAATCTATGCTTCTAGAAAGCAAGTAATTTTACCTGCCACTTCCTCCAAATGATGTCCTCATCCTGGATTTCTGATTCAAAACCAAAGAACAAACAGCACCGTGCTGTCACAGTGCCAGGATCCATCCAGAAAACCGCCGTATACTTCTTCGATTAATTGGATGAGCACTGTTTCTTTCCAGGTGAACAGCAAAACGATCTGCAGATGTGACTTTACCAGCAGTTGTTAATGTTTAACATTTGCCCTGCAATTCCAAATCACTTACTCATGAAATGAAAGGGAAGCCATGCAGGTTTGGAAGGGCTGTGGCCTTCCAATGGTTCCATTCATGACATTGGCACTCCTCAGCAGGAGCAGGTTAACACATGGGGGATCTCCCTTCCTTTTTGTGTATGCTCCTCGGGTCAGAGAAACCTCTGGGTGTGCAGAAGAGGCACTGTGCCTTCTGCTACCATCAGCACTGCCCTCCTAGACCCTGGCCTGAGGATGCTCTGCACGTTCTCCTTCCACTTGAATAAATCAAATTGCTTCACGTTGCACCAGAACTGTGAACTATGTGTTCGTAGGGCAAGCGTGAGCTGGAAATTCCCAATAAATGACAAAACCACAAAGATCAAATAAGCAAAACCCGAGGATGCAGTTACTCATCCACGTGGCAATGACAGGACGGAGCACAACCCCTGGCACTCTCTTACCTTCTCCTTCAGACAGCATCACTCAGACCTGGAGCCGCTCAGCAGCAGCCAGCTCGTATTTCTGGGGATTTCCAGTGCAGAGAGCAGAGCTTAGCACCCCTGCCCTGCTCAGCCCCCAGAGCCCCCCTGGGGTGATGGCCCCTCTCCAAGATGGACTTATTTTAAGCACATATGACTCAAGAGAACTGGCTTTGCTGCCTGCTGCTCAATATGTGCTGCCATTCAGCTTCTCAGGGCTCAGCACCTTGCAGTGCTGCTGGGGTGCAGGGGGACAGTGCACTTTGCCTTGGTGCTCAGCCTGCTTCCATCAATGCCTTGTAAATGCAAAGCTCCAGCTCTCATTACCGCTCCTCTGAATCAGCCCGTCCTCCTCTCTACATGAGATATGTTTTGAATGATAGCATTTGTCTTTAATAAATGGTCACTCCATAAACCTCCTCCTATGGGAAACCTGGGCTTTGTAAGTAAAACCTGATGTTTCCATTTCATTATAATGCATTCGCTATTAAGGATGAATACCAACTCATCCCCTGTTTAATATCAGCCTAAGGTGTGCACTGGTTTAGTATTACTATTTATGAAATTCATATAGCTGGCCTTAATCCGTTTCAGATCCCACAGCTGCACCCCTATCAGCATCAACTTGACCTGAAATTGGGATATTCACCTTTGCTGGAGTCCACAGCATCAGTAACATTCCGAGATAAGGAGCAAAGCTCCCTGCAACCCCACAAAAAGTCCAACTGTAGGATTAAAGACCTTTATCAGGTAGTCAGCATATCCACGTCCTTCAATGGCTTAAACAAATGTAAAGTGTGTGCAGAGCTATGCCTCGGATCCACGCTTCATGTTTCACAGCCATTCATCATCTCCCTGCGCCGCATCCCTCAGATATTTCCAGCAAAAGCAATGAGATAATCTCTGTCCCATGGGAGCTGCCTGCTGGTATCTCCTGCGGCTTAAAAGGGGAAGCAGGACCTGACTTAATCCCTGCCTGTCTGTGCAGAGATGGCTTTTCTGACACAGTCTCACTGGGGACTGAAGATCCCTCAAACAGCCCTCAAAGGTTGAGAAATGAGGTTCAGGATACGCGGCAGATCTGCTGGAGAAAGAAGAGAAGGTATTACCTGAAGTTGTACAGAGCCGTAAATAAACGGATGAGAAGAGACGTGTGTTTTAGCTGGATTGATTTGTTTCCTTTTTTCTAGGGATACACAAACAAGTGTCACCACGGCAGAGCAAATGAATGAAACCACAGAGCCATTAGCTGAATTTTCCAGCCCGGTTGATGTCCAGCTTGGGCTCAGGCCAGCTCTAACCAGACCACAGATTCAGTAACAGATTGGTGGCTGTGGGGCTGACCCCGCTGTGCTGAGCCTCCAGCGCTGGGCTCCCATCCCCACAGCAGCCCTGAGCACCGGGCACAGCTGCTGCCAGCAGGTGAAGGTGCTGCACTGCATTTCCTCAGCAAGGAAGGCTGTTTGAAGTGACCGCTCCGACGTGTTGACTCATAGGACTGGCTTGTTCACAAAGGCATGATTGGAACCTATAGTTTACAAGTTCGTAGCAAATGCCCTTTGGGGATGGTAAAAAAAAAAAAAAAAAAAAAAAAAGACTGACCCATTTGAGTTCCATCTGTTGGGGTTTATAACTGTTCTCCTTATAATTGTCAACAGACAATGTGAATTGCAATTAGCTAATTGCTTGCTAACTTTCCGTTCTAATAATAGTCATGTTCCAAGTTATACAAGCTTAGAGCTGCTGCTGTTTCCTTGCAACTGGCAATAATAAATAATACCGTATTCCCTCAGCATTGCCCTCTCTTCCAAGTTTCATCCCCATGCAAATTGCTCCAGCATGTACTAATCCCTGACGGGATGGCAAAGGCATCAACAGCATTTATTTGTAGTTTGCTGTGCTGGGAGCATTCTGCACTTGCATGATGATGTGGCATCAGGACGCGGCTGCTCCTCTGCTCCACCTGTCCATGCAGTGACTGCAGCAGGTTGGGGAGCTGCCACCCCGTGTCCCTGGAGAGCCAGCCTGCTTGTCAATACGTGTTTGCTTCCCATTTTTGGTTGGTTCCTTTTGTTTTGTTTTCCTTTTACAGGATCAGATGTGGCCCTGACCCCTGTATTGACATGTTTTATTACCAGTAGCTTCAATAATGTCAGCACAGACCTAAACTGGAGCTTTGGAGAACACACACTCCCCAGAAACAGACTAAGCTGTGCAATGTCACAGCTGCGTGCTGCAGCGATACGGAGGGGCCTGGACCCCCATGGGGCTTCAGACAGTGACAGCTGTCAGGTTGGGTGCAGAGCCTAAACCTTCCCGGAGGGGTTGATGCAGGGAATTCCCTTCCAAGTGGCAGAAATATTTTGCACCCCTCACCAGGCTTTCTGCTCTCCAGCCCAATACTGTTGTGCAGATGCGGCTAATTGGGAAGCAAAGCAACAGGCTGATCCAGTGAAATCAAGGCAAGCCAATGAAATGAGCAATAACATTCTCTGGCACTCGAGAAACTACTGAACGCAAACCTGCCAGCGAGCTGACATCTCCAGAGCTTACAGCCTAATCTTATTAAACTCGACCAAAAAGCCTTTTAGAGTTGGGGGAGCAGTGTCCAGCAAAAGCTGGTCTGGATTATTCCTCAGGCACCTCAGGGCTTTGTGCTTGCTGTTGGATCCCCACACCTGCAGTGGGGGAGCCAGGACCCCCTGTGCACATCTGGAGCAGAGCTGGGGGGCTCTGCAAGGCTGAGCTTGATGAAAAACAATGGGTGCACAGCTGCAGGTTGGGAATCCCCCTCAGCACAACTGCTCCATCTCCATCTTCAATGGTTTCCCAGCCTCTAGCTCCAGGCAGGGCAGCCTGGAGGTTCCGTGGTTTTAGAGCTGCTCCAGATTCCTCATCCTTGATGCACAGTTTTTCCATCCTTTCCTTCTCTCCTTCCCTGCTTCTGACATTTGACTCATGGATAGATTTATTAAGTTTAAAAGCACTCCTTGTACAAGCCTCAAGAGCGTGTTCCCCGCTCCACAGCCTCATCCGCCTCTTTTCCACTTGCACAACCTGCTTTGACCCTTTTTCCCAGTGTTTTGGTGGAGAGGTATCAAAATCGTTCCATGAAGCAGAATTCTCCCAGCAAAGCCACAGCAGGAGATATTCCCTTTCCTTTGCATAACAACACGGTGATCTCTTGAGGAAGGAGAGTTCTGTGTCCTGGCCTGGACAACCCAGGAATCCTCTTTCAACCACTTTCCTCTTTCTGAGCAGATTCCTGGACTTTCCCTTGATCACTGTGCGCCATACCTGCAGACACACAGCCATATGCATCCTTCACCCCTCACACCTGCACTCCTTTTTCTCAATGAAACCCTTCTGTCCCCACTCCCAGGACCTCCGAGAATCACGGCTATGCAGAAGCAGATTTTAAATACCCCCCAAATTACCAAAAATCTCAATGTTCCTCAGTCACGAAGCATCACAGAAGAGCCAGATGTGGCAAATGGGGCCTGTTTTGGTACAGCAGAGGGACAATCGAACCAGTTGATCTAATGGCCATCTTTATCTTCAGACCATGCAAACCAATGAGGCCTGAACAAGTCCTGATGGGCCAGTCCCCAAATTTCTGTTTTGTTTTCATCTCTGCTTAAATTTCTTTGTCATTTCAATGTCTCCATGAGGTGAGGAAGACGGTTGGACATAAGGGAAGGAAACCAACAATGGCATGTTATCTCTCAGGCATCGAAAAGAAGAAAAATCATCGGATTTATTCCGGGATTCCAATCCCTCCTGCACTGCGACGGATCCCAAAACAGGAATGCAGTGCTCTCTGCCAGTGACAGCAAGGAAGAGCACTGTTCTCATCTCTGCCTTCTCCCCACATTCAGGTGCACAAAGCAGAAGTGCCTGTTGTGACTCAATCCGAATAGTGGGACACAACGAGCTGGGGGAATTCAGCCAACAGAACAGCTTTGCTTACTTCTGCTTTGGCTTCCTCTTCATATGTTTTTTCTCAGCACTGGTTGATGGATTTCAGACCCAGAGAACATTAAGAAATGAAATGGAGAAGGCTGTGACACGCTGTGCATGGTGCCAAGGAATGGCGGTGACGCACGGCAGCTGGCGGCTCGAAGTGCACCTCACCCTGGGACCCCAAACTGCCCTGAGCCACCTCTGGGTGCAGCTCCTGGGGTACAGAGCCAGCAGGACGGGCACCTTCTGCTTCACAGCTCCTGCAGACACCAGGAAGGCTTCAGCGGGGTTTGGGGTATCTTCAGCAATCTCCCCCTTGGAAGTCAAGAAAGAGGAATCAACAGGAAGACGGCTGGGACCTCGCTGCTGCACAGCACAGTTTGTTCCTGGAGCTGGCTGTGCTTTGTGGAGCAGCCTTGCTTTTGGAGCAAAGAGTCAGGAAAGAATGGGGCGTTATCGGAGCACGATGCAGACTGCATCCTTTCCACTGTGCCACGTGGGTTACTCCCAGCAATCGCTGCCAGGTACTATTTGAAACGAGACCATAAGGTCTGACCAGCTTGAATTCATCTCCTAACCTCAGGAGAGAAGAGAAAAGGTCCTATTAAGCTTGGTGCAAAGCTGACTTTGGTCTCTGGCTGACAAGTGGCTATGGACTATACACAAAAATGCTCTAAAGCTGACTGCACCAAATGTTTCTTCTCCACCTAACGCAGTTGTTTGGGATTCGGTTAGAAACAAAACTGCATCTTGTAGTTTTTAATAAAGCTCTTGGCGAGCAGTTCAAACACTGGAGAGGGGGAGCGGGAGAGAGAGGTTGAATTTATGGGAGCGGGAGGAGATCATTTGCTTTCTTAGGATTGAAAAGATTAATCGTCTGCAAAGGCTCTTGGATTCATTCCTCACATAGCAGAATGGTTAGGAGACTTACCGGCTTGATATTCTTCATTCTCCTTCCCCAGGTGGCCCAGAGACTGTCTGGACTGCAGGAAAAAGGACTGGGAGCCATCCTGTGTCAGCTCCTGGTGAGGAAGGAGCAGTGGTGCAGCAGGAGGAGGAGCACGAAACCCCACAGTGCTGTGAGATTAAAGATCTGTGTACTGTTCTGTAAGCTCTGGTTGTGTGGTGATGGTGAATGTGGGGCTGACAGGGAGCACAGAACAAAACAGGTTCATCCTATCAGCTCTTACCCATTGCTGGACCACCAGTGGCACCAACACCATCATAGCAAGTCTCCCAGTTAATGGAAATCCTCTCTCCTAACACCAGTATTCTGCAGTCAATTCATAACATGCTGAGGTGAACCCCAAAATACAGACAAGTGGAAGGAAAAGGCACTTTCCCAAGGCCACCAAAGAGCCCAAAGGTTTCTAATATCCCAAACACAAGGCAGCCCTTGCTGAACAGCAAGCATGAAGAACAGATGAAAAGCAGATTGGGAAAAGGAGAAGAACCAAGGAATGACCACAGGGAAGTGCAGGATGCGTCTCCAAGGCAAGCCAGGGGCTGTGCTGAAGAGCTGCTCCCCAGGATTGTAAACTGACCCATTCATTACTTCCAGCCTCACAGACCTCATCGTGCCCTGGGACAACAGTTTGGCCTTGGCTCACGCTGAACAGGCTGTGAAGCTGCATGCTGCTTGAAAGTAGGAGATGCGAGCAAAGGGGAGACATCAGGCCTATCCCAGCCTAAAGGAATAGCCACCCCCCAAAACCAAACTTATTTGGGAAGTAAGATGAGAGGATAAGCCAGGAAACACGGTTTCCACTGTTGTCTTGCTGCTGTCCAACGATATCTAACAGACCACCTAATGCTGCTGCTACTGGGAGGTTGCAAGCTGACAGTCCTGCCCCTCGGTTGGGTGTAAGTGCAGTACTGAGTGCTTTCAGAACTTCATAGAAAGCCATGGAGCAGAGTTGTATGCAGAAAATGAAGCCCTCAGCACTATTTATGAATGCTCACCGTGCTCCAGTTTGGGTGCAGGGCGCTGCAGCAGTGCTCATAATGCCATATTTTGAGGTTGTTTCACAGAAGGCTAAGATCAGCCTTATTTTCCAAATAATTTCAGGAAATATAATGTTTGCTCCATCTGAGAATGAATGAGGAACTCGAGCAGAACTGCTAAACATAAAAGTTCCTGGACATCTGGAAAGGATTAGTCAGGAAGGTGCTTGGGACAAGGAGTTCAGGCAAGTTCAGGAGACACCTACTGTACATTTGTTTCCACAGAAAAAGGGAGGAGGAGAGAAAGGGTTGAGGGGAAAAGCAGGAAGGGAGGATTGAAATAAAACCTACACAGGAATGGCAGATAAGGTGGGAGAGATGAGAGCAGTCTGACTGCTGCAGAGGGTCTGCTAAGCAGAGAGGGCAGGGTGCAGCATCAGGGGATGGAGCACAGAGGCAAAGAACCGACCAAAGAGATTTTTGTGCCCATCTTTGCAAGGCCAGACAATGGGCCCTGAGCTGAGCACTTCCTCACCACAGGAAAGCACTTCCTTGCTTTGTAGCCAGATGCGTTCCCTTTCAACTCACGTCTATAGGATTAGCAGATTTTGTTCCCCTTAGAGCTCACCAGCAGCTCAACAGGGCAAATGCTGTGATAAAGTCAAGAGCACTCGGGAAACATTAAAGCGTAGACAGCCGAGTGCTAGGAATGAGAGCTGCACATTCAATTAATGTAGATGGGAGAATGTTTGTTTTATTTCTGAGTGGATAAGCACTCGAGCAGGCTCTGGGGCCCTGCAAAATCACAAAGGAGTGCTGCTCCAGGCCAAGATGAAAGTCTCAAAGAATTAGCATGGAAACCGCAGGGGCTTGTGAAACTCATGCTTGGTTTATTAAATGACTCACAAGGCTTTTTGTCACATATTTCTGCATCCAACTAAAATCAGACTTAAAATCGGGTGCCAAATTCTTTACCTTTTTTTTTTTTTCCCCCGCCTTGTTATGGAAATTTGATTCTGAAATCTGCCTGATAACCCATGAACTTACGCTAAAGGAAAGCTTTTGCTGTTTCCTGTGGAAGGCTGCAGTCCTGAATCTGACACTCCAAATCCATGGATGGACACTGGACAAAGATGTTGGGACAGTGGTATTTATCCACGTGCATGAGATGCTACCACTGTTTGGAGAGTTGGGAGGGACACAATGCATAAGAACATGCATGTTTTCAATACAATGGCAGGAAGGTCAGAAAGCACACCTATACTCTACTATAGAGTGAGAGAACGGGGTGATATAAATGTGTCTAAAATAAAATTACCCATAGACAGCCTCATTTCCAAAGCAGAACTTTGTAGAGAAGCTAACTTCCACCCTAATGAAAAAAACAAACCGACCAGAGAGAAGTCAGATGCTCCCTATAAATGTTTGTGGGTATTTAAATTTAGTAACTGATCTTATTTTGTGCCTTCCCCATAAGTGAAGAATAACTATTTTCAAATTAAGTTAGTAGGAGGTAAAGCTGAGAAATCAAAGCATGAGCTCTGTGTTTCCTGAAAACTTCACTTTAACAAGGTAGCTCCAGCTGCTAACTTTGTTTTATTGCATTCCTAAGAGACAGGTCTTCATGCAAGAACTCTTTAAGAGCTCTGTTCCAAAAATAAAGGCACTCAGAGTTATTTTTATGGCTAGGTGTGTTATATCAGTTAGTCTTAGGGCAAGCAATGCCTTTGGTGCTGCTGTTACCTCCTGACCTCACTGGGCTGGAGTCTCTGTCCACTCACACCTACCTGGTGTCCTTGCTTCCTGGAGCAGCATGCTGGGGCAGCACTGAAACAACAGCATCCGTTCTGCTTGGCTGCAGGTATCTGGCTCAGCAGTGCAGAGTGCCAGGGATAAAAAGAGGAGGAACAGCCTTCTCACCTGAGTGCTCTGAAGTTCAGCCTGTGGAGGCTAAATGCCCACCCTGACTGTCTTCATGGTGGGATGCTTTGAACCTGCAGATTCTCCAGCAAACACAGGCTGAAGGGAATCTCCCATCTACAAGGAATGACATTCTTGTTAACAACTGGGGATCTTGGCAGCCTTCCTGAGCTGCAACATACAGACCTTGAAACTGAACAAAACCCACAGTTGTATCCAATTAGAGCCCTCTGATGCAGAGGTTCATTTGTGCCCTTCCAGAAGGCTGCAGACAAATACAACTGATGACACGGCCTATCAGCCATAAACCATTCTTGGTAATTAATTGCACCAGAACTTCAACAAGCCCTTCCTTCACCCCACTTCAGTAAGAGTTGGATCATGGCTTCCCCTCTCAGCACTCCCACAGCACTGTCATGAACCCAAAAGACAGATAATAGAGAGCAAGGCTTCCAGGAGAAGCAGAAAGGCCACCACTGAACTGTTCTGAGGGCCTTCCAAACTTTAAATCCATTTGTTCCTTATGCAGCTCGAAGATGGGCTGCCAGAGGAGTATTAACAGGCTGTACAGCCTTTTGTGTGCACAAGTAAAGATAATTTTGCATCCACAAACAACACGATTGATTATTTTCTAATGATAAGATGAAACCTCAAGGCCCAAGGGAAGATGGTACCCCAAGAAACACCTTACAGTCATCTGTCTTTACTTGCTTTGTGCCGTATGTGATGAGCATAAGATCATACAGCTGTTCCCTATCAGGTTGTCTGCCCTCCCCTCTGGCTTTATATTGACATTTTATAGCAGAGAGGTTTCTTGTATCCTCTCTACACTGAAGTATAACAGCTCAGGATTGAGCTCAAGCTGTGGCAAAGGGACTGAGCTCAGAGTACGTCACTGTGCTTAGAAGTGACAGTAACAAAAACTCAGGCACACATTTGTTGAGAGGTCAGATCATTTTGGCCCATTCTTGTGTCACTGAGAGACTCAAGATGTTCGTGGGAAGCAGTCATAAGCTCAGAGCACCCTCAGACAGCAAACCAAAGACAGACTATCGAGAGTGGTGACAATTACAGCACACACCAGCCAGCTGCATGCAGAGTCAGGCAGTAAGCAGAAGCAAGCAGAAAAATGCAGCAGCTCACACTAAAGGAATGTCAACAGACATGAAAACTGAAGTCTCTTCCCTCCCATCAAAATGCTTACTGTAAATTTGCAAAGCAAACAGCTTGGCAGCACACTCCGAACACAAGCAATACATCTTCACTTCTGCCACAGGCTCTTAGCTATCAGAAAAGAGACAGGTAGATGGATAAGAGAGCTTGCTATCATCTTTGTTCTTTGCTGTATCCCAGCATAAAAACGTGTTTGTCACATGGATTTAGAGTGACAGTCTCTCCAGACACCAGCAGTCAGCTGTCACAAAAGAGCTAGGAAGTAAATCTACTGCAGCCTGTCATCCCCAGCAGACACTCATCCTTTCCTTCAAATCAGAACTCAGTTATGCCCCTAGGGAAGGTGCATGGGCTGAACACTCAGAGCAGGTGATGGCTAATAAAGTTCACCTAGGGTATTTCACTGGCCAGATCCTAAATACTGGGGATGTTTGAATTTCAATAACCCAAAGGTAGAAGGTGAATATCTGGAGCTGAGAGAGGAGTCTGTGAGCTGGGAGCAAAGTTTTGGAAATCTGATGAACTTCTGCACTGTGCTGTGCACAGGAAAATAGATGCCTTATTCTGAACCAATACTGTGATGCAACCAACTGCACCAGAAGCACTCTGACAAAAGGAGTCAGTGACAGGCCATGGTGAAACAGAGCTGCTTGAGGATGGGAAATACTTTGCACGCAGAAGCATCTGCATTGAGACTGCTACACAGCCATTAGCTAAATAAACTTCATTCTTGGCTAATCTGCCAAACCAGTATCTTCACTGCATCATCTGCTTTATCTTAAGCTGAAACAGTTGGAGGAGGAGCCCGTTTCTCACTTTCCTGGGAATGAGAGGGCCAAGTGAAAAGCTCCCCAGCAGCAGAAATTTGACTCGGCAGTTAAACTGCACTCTTGCACAAGATCTACAGGGGATGCACAGAGCAGAAGCCACAAGAGCCCCTTTCAGGGCAGGCTGGAGGACAGGATCAGCACCAGCAAGCATTCCAGGGCCCTGAAGCAATTTTGGGCTTGCAGACACAAAGAGGAATTGCCTCCCAGCCCCCACGGCCAGCAGATGCCTGGAACACCTGCCCTGTATGTGCTCAGAGCAGAAACTGCCTGGCTTTCCATGTGCTTAACACCCTTAGTTCGACAAACACTGATTTCATCAGTCATGACACCCTGAAGTCATACCAAAGCCAAGTGGGTGACGTGATTTTTTCTTTGCAATTAAAACTGCATATTAAGTACCATTCCTCTCCAAAGAGCTGTCAGCTGATGGGGAAGCACCGGCAGCAGCAGCCCTGCGCAATCGGCAGTCTTCAAAGGCCGCCGCGCAGAGCCCTCTGCAGGTCGAGCAGTGCCCTCAGGTGGTCGAATGGATTCCTCGGGCTTGAAACTTACTTTGTGCCCTTATCCTCCCCCCAGAAAAGGGGGAGAGAAAGACAGAGACAGCAAACTACAGCTGTAGCTTATGCTAGAGACACGAATCCCATCACTTTCTCAGAACGTTACAGAGCATCATTTTCACTGCCACCAAAAGGTGAACCTAAAACAGACAGCAGCTGCTGGCATAGAGCAGGAAGTTTTAAAATTGAGTATTAAACGTGCCCTTGTAGAGATATTTCTTTTCAGCAAGTGATTTTTTACTTACATAAACATGTCTTCCTCAGAAAGATACAACACACTTCAAACTGCCCACATCAGAACTCAAGTGTTCATGCTGGTTATGGTTACCTTCCTAACCACAGACACAAGCCAAATTTGGTCCTTGTTCCAGGAGGGATGAAAGCAAATATATTGCTCAGAAGGACAATGTACAAACTACTTATAGTTCCTGATACGACATCTTTTATTTAGAGGATGTTATCTAAAACACTTTTCCATCAAGCTGCTGTGTCTCACGTTACCTTTATTTGCAGCGCATTTCACCGCTTGTTTACAAGTTAGTCACAAAACTTTTTCTCAGCATACAAAACATCAGTGGGGGGGGGGGGGAAAGGGAAGACAACTCCCGTAGCTGAAGACAATTTCTTTCTATTGTCATGACCTGTTGAGCTCAAGCTCTTCCTCAAACACAATCCACCTCAGCTTGAAAATGGAACACTCCAAGCACTTCCTACAGAGGTCACCTCATCCACCTTCTAAACACTGCCTCAAATAATCTTCCTCTTAGTGGTTATCTCAGGATATACCACATGATCACACAAGCTGGTCAACATCAGTCCTGCATGCTCTCCATCTGAAGCCTTACCAGCAGCGCAGCTGTCACTGGTTGTCCAAAAAGAGAGAGATCTTAAGAAAAGAATCTGAGTTGGGAAAGAAAAAAAAAAAACACAAACACAGCTATTAAATAATACATTTTACCTGTATTCTGTATCAGCAGAAAATTATTTCTAAAATCACATATATATATATATTCATAAGCTTATATAAAGTAAGTTTGTAGACCAAATGAAATAGATTACCAAGTCCCTTATAAAATAGCAAGAAAGAAAACTGCTCCCAGAAGATCCTGGAATGCTGGCATTTACCACCAAATTGTGTACAAGACCTGTGAGCTGGTTGATTGCAAAGAGCAAGGACAGAGAGCACGCTCAGCCACTGCTACTGAGAGAAGCAGTACAAGCAACACAGGATGTAGGCAATATGCTGGCCTTGTACCTTCAGGGAAGAGATACCAGCACAGAGCTCAAAGAAACATCCTTTAGATCCAACATGTGAAGAACTACCTTGCACAGTGTCTTCCCCATAACGCTCCAAAATCCTCTCCCAGGCCTGTGGGAGGGCTTCCATGTCTGCCAGGCTGTCACAGCTGACGAGCAGGAGGAACAGTCTGATCTCCAGGTACCTCCAGACAGCTTAAGGACAACACAGAGAAAGGGACACCCAGCAGCCCAGCATTGCTACAAAAGGATACAGGTGCCGGTAGTAACGCTCCACATCCTGCAGTTCCTCCAGAGCATCGGCCAAAGACGGGCAGCGCGGCCCGCGCCGCAGCACCTCGGTTAAGCTCAGCTCCGCCGCCCGCTCCTCGTACAGCCGCAGCACAGCAGCAGCGCCGGCCCCCACCGCGTCCCTCACGGCGCGCAGCTCCTCCCTGCACGGCTCAGAGCTCAGCGGCGCCCCGCACCCCGCACCAGACCCGGCCCCGCCGCCTCCCCCTCACCGCCGCTCGCTGAGCTCCTCCAGCAGCGCCTCGACCGCTCCGCGCTGTTTCCGCCACAGCCTCTCCCTCAGCTCGCTGAAGGCGTCCAGCGGCGTTCCGCCCCACGCTAACCGCTGCGCCGCCCGCATCTGCGCCGCCAGCCCGGCCAGCGACGCCAACAGCGGCGCACAGGCGGCCACAGCTGCCCGCCACGCCGCGTCTCGCCGCTCCGCTGCCGCCGCCCACTCCCGCAGCGCCGCCACCATCGCAGCCATCGCCGCCATGCCGTCTGCCGACCCGGAAGCAGTCGCTGCGTTATGCGTCATCATAAACGCGCCAAGCTCCGATTGGCCGCACCGCTCTCCGTTGGGATTGGCTGCGCTGAGTCTCGCTGAGTTCTGATTGGACAGCGGGCGGGCGGCTGTCGGTGCTTTAAGGCAGCGAGGCAGCGTTGAGGCGATTTGTCTGAGCTGCTGGGCTTTTGCTCGTTTGCTTTCTTTTAAGCAGGTGGAGCAAAAGCATCTTTACCGCTTCAGCTAGAAACGATCATCTCTGTGCTCAGGGAGAGCTCTCTGTTGTCGCACTCAAAGTTGTTTGCGTTCTGTTAAACTGTGTTAATTTCTTACGTAGAGGAGCACCTGCTGCAGGCTTTACATATCAGCCATCAGAAGGCAGAATGTTCTTTCTCTGAACCTGAAATAAAAGAGTTTGACTAAAAGTGCATCAAGCAATTGTAGTAAAATCGTTCACTTTCGTAGCAGAGCTTTGAGGGCACTGGAAATGAATGAAGCCGTGCTCAGCGTCTGTCAGACCGTTGTTCATCCATTGGTCCATCCATCGTGGTCTCCATTTATCTTCCTTTCATTAGAATGTACATATGTTTTTTCCCCTGGATAATAATTAAAAGGCAGCTACATTATTTGCTCAAAGGCAGAGACCAATTGGGCTTGCAGACTAGCAAGCTGGGTAGAAAGGCCATTCTGATATCTTGCAGAAGGCACTAGCAGAGGACACAGGTGCCTGGAGTTTGCTTCTGTCTAGGAAAAGAAAGCAACAGATCAGATCTGTTGTACCAATTCCTCTGCTGAGGGACTTTAAGAAGTGATGACTCTCAGTGCAGTACCTGACATAGCTAAAAACAAGTTATTGGTGCCTGGGATTCAAATGGAAAGCTGCTTGGAGTTCATGGTGCTGCCGTGAATTGCAGTCTTTATGCTTTTGAGGTTTTAAAGTGAACGCATGCATTTTATTGGGTTTAAAGAACTGAAGATCTCAGGTGATTTGATAGCCTGTCAGGGAGCCCTCTGGCTGAATTGGCTCCTGTAACTTGGAGATTATTCAGTGATGTCTGGAATGACAGAGAACTTTCCTTATACACTTTTCAAAATTTTTAGAAGCTGTTCTCCTGAAATTGGAAGAAAACTTGGACATGACAAACCTTTGTTTCCCCCTTTCTGCTCATTAAAATAAAATTGATTCCCTACAGCTCCTTGACAAAGAAACAAATCCAGCAAATGCTGTTTAAACAGAATAAAAATTCCTCCGTCATTAATATATATATTTTTAACTTTCTAAATGCTTATTGGAAATTGAGACATATTTTTTCATTCCAAATTCAGGAAAACTCACCTTTAGCCCTTTCCTAGGCAGTCGGATTTATATCAAAACTCAAACAGGAACACTCGTCTACTTTTTTCTGAAGCGAGGCAGGACAGAGAAGTCTTTCATTTGCTTTTCCTGCAACCACCGCAGCCTTACTTTGGAACAGCCTGGAAAAGCAGAGCTCTCTGTAGAGCGCCAGGGCTGTTCAGGTCGTGGCAGCTTCCAGGTCTTAACTGCAGGTGGCAATATTGTGCACTACTGATCTGCTAGGTTTGCTCTGCTGAATTCTACGAACAGTCGTTTACAGAAAACCCAAACAACTGTAAATAAAGCCATGAAGCGCTTGGGTACAAATATGCAGCCCTAGATTCTGCTTTAAACATCTACTGGGGTTGGATCTAAAGTGCTTAGCTTGCCAAGAGAATTCTTCTGTTAATACTGTTGTCATTTAAAAGTTCCAATTATAATCCTTACGGCCAAGAATTTATTTGCTTGTCAGCCATTTCATTCTCCTATTTAACACCGAGATACGGTAGAGTTACTAAGTAAATCCATGCATTAATGCTTTTCCTAATAAGAGTGGTAGTACTCCTTTGGATCAGTGTAGGGTTTGATCTGAACAGTAAGGAAGCTTAATTGCTTCCTGAGCTATTTTCCAGCTGTGACTTTCTTGTAGGAAGAGTGGTTTGGGGAGTAATGGCCATGGTTTGCTAAAAGATTGCTGAATGCTGGTGTTCTTTAGATCGAGGCCATTGGCATGAACCAGAATTCTTTCAAAAATAAGTCCCCTCAGTGACAAAGCAAGCTGAAGAAAGATGAGTTTGTGGTACTTCCAGCAGCACAGACCCTGCGGGGAGCAAGCAAGTAGCAGGGTGTGCCTGTTTCACCAGGCTGAAGTAGTGAATTACTGCAGTCCTGCAGGGGAAATAACATTTGTTTTCCGTGGCTGGCTGAGCTCAGGCAGTCCTCCAGCCATGAGTTCCTGTGTGCACCAAGTGGGTGCAGCAGCAAGCTTTGTGTGTGAGTCTGCCCATGAGTCTCTGCTTGCACTGCAGCTCTGGGCATGAGAACTCCAAAGTTGAGCCCAAATTCATAATGAAAATGTGAAACTATTAATCTAGGGAAATAACGAGCAGAATGGGTACCAGCGTGGTACCTTCCCCGGGATGTGCTGACATTGAACTCCCTGTTCAATGGGACTGTGTTAGATAATGATCCTAATAGGTGGCTCTTCCAGGCAATTTGATAGATGTGCACTATCAAGCATTGTCAGAAATAGCTCCGTACACAAAGCAAGCGTTTATCATCATGGACACCTTGCAGGTGGTCACTGATTCAATGACATTGTAAGAAATAAATAGATAACAATTCCCTGCTTGCCGATGGAAGAGATAATAGTTTAGAACAAATTAGAGTTGTCTCCAGGCAATTCTTTTCGTGGAGGAGTGTTTGATTTGAAGGTGCAGGACAGCACGTGCGGCTCCTCCAGCTGACCTGTACGACTCCACCAAAACCCCATCTTTTCTGTGGTCGTCTGAAAGCACACGAAGGGAAAGCATTTCTTAGCACTGCTAAAAGAACAGAAGAGCTGTAATTCATTTCTCTTTTCTAAATTGGAGACTGGGAGAACCGCAGACTCAAAGGTGAAGTGAATAACTGGACACCCTTCCAATTTCGGCGAGTTTCATTGAACAGGCCGCATCTCCAAATTTCGCATTCAATGGCAGAAAAAATATCCTGCAAACCGAAATTTCATCCATTTGTGGAATTTGTGACTCATTTGAGAACCTTGGCATGCGGGTGATAGCCTTGGGAGCCAGGAAATAACGAAGAAAAGGTATTTTCAAAACAAACATTGTTTCACCAACAGCATAAATTGTCCCCTTATCAGGGTGTCCATGCAGTGAGGGGATGGGTTTGCTTTCCTCTCCCATCCCAGCCTGCTTTTCCATGCAGTTGACCTGTGCTGCTTGCAGCGGGGATGTTACACCAGCTCTGATCTAACTTCCAGCAGAGTTCACAGCAGTTTTTAATGAGGCACAAAGATCTTTTCCATTAAGATGTCTAGTCCGTGGGCTGTACTGACAGTTCTTCCTGGATCCCAGGCCCTCTGCTGCAACCCTGCTGCAGCAGGCTCCAGCCGGCACCGCTTGTCTGCTCATTGTGTTTGCTCTCTGCCTGCTTCCAGCCAAGGCTCTCTTCACTTTAGGCAGAGCCCTCCTGGAAGCGCCCAGCTGGTGTCCAGGGTCAGCTTCCAGCAGCTCATTGGGACTACTGAAATGCTCAAATATTAAATTCAGCCCAGATCTTGTGTTGGATTGCTTTACAGTGCAAAGTAGGGGTAGTCCAAAGACGAAGCATTAATCCAGATGTTCCCCCTTGATAAGGGGGCTGACTGCTGAGTCTTAAGTTTGGCATTTAATGTTAAGATGTGGGTGGTGGAGGGTGGGAGGTGAAAACAATTACTCAAATTAACAGGCTTGTAAGTGTTTCGCAATATAAGCTTCTGTAGCTTTGCTCCTTTTTCTCTGTTCTTTTTCTTTTTTTTTTTTCCCCTTAACTGGGACAGATTTAACATTAAATTAACCTGACTGGTATAATTTAGCAGTTGGGCACCCAATTAGGTAAAATATATTAATTAGAAGACTTAACTGATGGTGGCTTTCCTGGGCTGGCATCTGGCTGCATGGAAGCTGTGCAGTGATGAGCAGCGTCCCCTCCACTCCGGACAGCATCTGCTGCAATGTGACATTCCCAGTGGGACCTTGCAGCTTTTTATCTGATCCTGTGTCATGTGTCATGGGCTACAGGGACTCCTGAAAACAAATCAAACAATGTTGTTTGCCATGGATTTAGCTGCAGCTTTCTTTTTCTCTAATTGATTTTACCGCAGGGTTCTGGATGAGTGCTGGAGGTGTCTGCAGAGAAGAGCCTTGCTGTAATGCCTGCTCATCTCCTATGTGTGTGTGTGTTCAGGGGCAGAGTGGTTGCTCATATACCTGGCCCCTCTGCAGGAGCGTGTTCAGGAGAGATGCCTTCTTCGCTCTTACCTGATGGCAAAGCTGTGTTCCTGCTGTGGGTGACCAAAAGTGGCCTGGCAGGTGCTTCTCTCCACCTGGGATTACAGAAGTCAGCGGCCTGATGCTTCAGATGCACTTCTGGAAAGCTGCATTGCTCTGTGCGAGGTCCTGAGGTGTGCTGCACTCTGTCCCATCACTGTTACACTCCCACACAAGGAGGATGGCAGCTGGTCACAGCCCGTCTCTCTGGGCCATGCTGCCTGCAGCCGGCTGGCAGAACAACAAGGGCTTCGCCCTGCCTGGCTCTGAAGTGTCAAAACACTTCAAAGGAGAAAGGGAGAGGCCAACAGCCCAAGTAGACAAGTTCTCTGAAAAGGGAATTGTGAGCATAGCTTCTCTCCAGCTGGAAAACTGTCCTTGTGGGGCAGGGAGAGAGCTGGGTGCTCAAGCTGGGTGTGCTGAGCCCCCTGCAGCAAGACACGCTTGTGATGCTATATTGCAAGCCCTTTCTTGGAACATAAATCTAGTATTTCCTTCTGTGTAGGAAGAGAGGCAATCATGAGACAGGCTGGGTTTCTGCTTTTATAATCTCACAACAGCAAGTTTTAGCTGTCAAGAGTTCCAAATAAGTATATCCAATTTATTCATAGATGGTAGCTTTCTTAAAGGCAGGACCTCCTTCACAGCTGTGCTGCAAATCAGATCCACATTGTCCAGTGAATCTCATTTACTGTAAGATTATACAAAAAACTGATGTGGCTGGACCTCACTGTGGAATTGCAGGGTGCCACTGCTCTGCTGTCACATCTGAGCTGGGGGAAAGCATAAATGTCCTCTTAAAATACAGTGGTGGGAAACATAGCTTATGGGGTGCGGACTTCAGTGCAATTTTATTCCTGGCTCTGATGAGGGTGGGGATGAAATTCTCTTTATCCCAGAAAGTCAGTGCCTGTAAGCCATGCAGCTTCACCCATCCCTCGCCCAGAAGCATTATTACACTGAAAAATGGTATTAGGCAGAATCACTAATTTGAACATCACACAGAGAGACCAAAATCCCAGGCACCCTCCCCGTCTCTCCAGGGAAAGATTTACTGCCTGCAACAGTGTAATTAATCTAATTTCCATTAATAAGGATGAGACACTTAATAGGAAAGTCATGTCCTCAAAGTTGGTTGCCGCCTGTAAGCCTGGCTGGGACCAGGAGAGCAGCCAGGGCAGAGCTGTGCCCATCTGCATGGATGGAGAAGATGCTCTCATGGCATCGTCGTCTGCTGTATTGCTCGTGTCGCACTGCCTCACAGCAACTGGCTGAGAGCAGCTTTCCAGGGAAAAATCAATATTTACTAGTTATGGGTCAATCTTCCTTATAAAGTACAAAGCCTGCTGATTTTGCACAGTTCAGGGCTGCACTGAGCTGGGAAGCCGGTGCTTTTCGTACAAATTGAACTCAATTCCTTTGCTATGAAGTAGCAAGTGGAAACGTTAATAAGAACTCAGCTGCTGTTGTAGCTCTGCTCTGCCTGTGGGCTCAGTGCTCTGAACACAGCTGTGCCCCAGCACTGGTGGGGGGGGGGATGAGGGGATGCAATGGTGTCTGGGCACAAGGATGATGGAAAAGGACAATTTGTCCTTGTCCTGCATCACTCCTGTAAATAGCATCCAGGGATTTGTGCCTCTCCTGCCCACCATTACTCTGTTGTCTCTGCCTACCCTCTGCATCCAGCTCCTGTGGCATTCAGCCACTGCAGGGCTGTCCCCTTCTGCAAGGGGCCTCAATTCACCTTCACCAAGAACGCTAAGAGAGTTTCAGTGTGATGAACATCAGCTAATGATACCCTCTGCGAGCAGTGAGTGAGCAGTTCTTCCTGTTGCTGCAGCACACATTAAAGCTGGAGGCGTACCTCGTTCTGTTCCATCATCTTCAGAGTGCGAACGACCAGGGAAGAGCTGGTTTGCACCGTTCCTTTTTGCCTCTTCCTACTGTCAGGTGGCTTTGGCTCATCTGTGCAGTGAAAGCTGGAGCTGGAACAAGAGTAGGGTTCGTGTTTCCTGAGTGCTGGGGCTCTCTGAGCAGGCACATGGCTTATGGGAAACAGAATGGGAGGAGGGCTGGAGTAGGAGAGGAGAAGCTGCTGAGCACTGGGCAGGTCTTGATTTAGCTGTCCTGCTTTTTGCTTTCCTCTACATGTGTAGGAAGAGCTGGTGGATGTCCCTGTGTGCTACTGCACAATTTCCTGACAAAACATCGTGAGTTTTCTTCCCAGTTCCCCAGAAAATGTTCCATGTGAGAACCCAGCAGTGGGATGTGAGGGGACAGTGAGTGATGACTGCCGGTGTGCAGCTCAGCTTCCCTCTGCTGCCACGCACTGCAGTGAGGGGACGGTGGGAGAAAGGCATGGGGAGGGCTCTGCTTCAGACAGAAAGCTTATTTCCCACTGAGGGTGACCTTGTGGCCCGGGAGCCTGGGAAGCCGAATCCTGATGGCACTTGATTGATGGGATCTGAGGAGTCGTTCTCCCTCAATGTCAGTCAGCCTGCCTCTGCTGACTGCAAATGAAGGCACGAGAAATTGGACGGTAATCAATGCCAGATGGAAAGTGCAATTGAAAATGCCTTCTGTCTGGAGCGCGTGGCCCTGGAGGAGAGCTTGGCTGGGGCAGCGCTGAGCGCTCAGCCCGTGTGCACTCACAAACGTTCCTGCTTTCCCTTTCCCTTTCTGTTGTTCAATTATCACACACGAGGATGACAGGAGATGCATCTCCATAGGAACTCACTGGATGAAGAAACCGCTTGCCCAGCACTGCCAGCTCCGAGTCCTGCCAGCTCCGAGCAGCTCATGCAGACAAGGAAAGAGATGCTGTTATCCCACCAGGCAGCACGGGGCTGGAAAGGAATAGCTTTGCACTTTGCAGAGCATACAGAGAAACCCTCCCAGGAGCAATGTGTGCCCACGGGGAGCAGAGCTGCTCAGGGAAGCATCTGAGTGCTGTGCATCCCAAGGGGACTGGACAGCAGAAGGGATTTCTGTGCTTTGTACTGCGACAGAACATCACCTGCATGTGGTATGGGATTGTGCTTCTTTCTGGGACCAGGGCTTAAGATGTGGGAGAAAACCCACGGAAAGCTGTTCTTCCTAAGGAAACCCACAGAAATCTGTGTTTCCTAGGGAAATGAGGGCGTTTTTAAGAGGAATTTAGTGATTTAACTTGTCTCAGAGAGAAAGAAACAGGGATGTAGCATGTGTCAGCAGAAAAATAGTGCTGTAAGCGATGCTATTCAAGCACTGCATTTGAAATGCTTGTTAAAATTAAAGGCCCACATTAGTTTCTTATAGGGAATTGCCTCGGGCACGTTCAAATGCATTAGCTCCTGCAGCTCTGCTGATGGAAAAGGCCATCAGAGAGTGTCAGTGCCATGAAATGCATTAGAGGCACCTGATGGGATGGGAGTTGGAGCTGTCAGGAGCGGGGTTCCTCCAGCCTTGCAGATCACTAGTGATAAAGAGCCCTTTGATGGCAGGGATGCAAGAAGCCTTCAGAGAACAAAAACCTGCAGGATAACAGGAGCACACCCCCACCATCATGGCCAGCATATGGTAAAGCCAAAAAATATATGAAGGGGAGATCAGGTAGCAAGGAGCAGCCACGAAGAAGAATGGGGCTGCAGAAGGATTTTCCCGTAGATGCATGCAGACATTTGGCTGCAGCTGGGTTCTTCCAGTTCAGCATTTTATCATTAGAAGAGCTGAACCATAAATTGCTTTGGAATATATGAATTTCTTTTCCCAGCATGTGGATTAGTTCAATCCCAGGGGCAGAGGCAGCTCAGCCCGTGCAGGGCAGTGCTGGCAGTCACAGGGTCTGCTCGCACCGATGAACCCACGTGTGGGTCAGGCAGCAAACCTCTCGTAGGGTGGAATTAATGCTGAAAAGCAGCAAGGGGGGTTCTGGTATGTGGTAACCACAGCTGTTAAATGGTGTGATTAGGAAATGGTGTGATTAACGGGAACACAACGCCTGCCAGTGCTGGGAATGCCCCCTGTGTTTGCAGCCCTGCTCAGGAGCAGCAAGAGCAGGGCAGGAGAAGAGAGGACAGAGGATGCTTCCCATTGAGGTCACCTCATGCCCCTAGAAGGACACCTCCCAGTCCCACAACAGCCCAGTACAAAGCAGCAACAAGGCTCTGCTTGTTTGCTATAAATAAAAGCACTTGCAAGATAGAACCAATTTCCTTTTCCCCTTGGGACAATGCCAACTGATAGCAATCCCATTATTTTTGGCAAATAACACCCCTGGCGGTTTCTTGCATGTTTGAGGAAGCAGGCGTCTTGCTGAGAATGAATTACAGGTTCACTTTCTCATCAAATATCCAGCTCACCTAGAAACAAGGAGGCCCAATGGCACAGGGAGGAAACTTCAGAGACAAAGTGCATTGCTAATAGCCTACGTTAATTGCCGATTCTTTGGAGCCGGGCTCATTGGAGCCTACAGCTCACTCCACATAATAACATCTCCCTCCTTCGTCCTCACCCATCTGGCACTTGCCATCTGCTCTCCACAATGCTCCCTGCCTTACCAGAGCTTTGCTGCAGGAAGTTTCTCTGTGCAGAATGCTGGAGCCCCAGGCAGGGCACCGCTGGCTGCAGCAGCAGGGCAGCACGGGCAGGACAAGCACTGCCATCAGTGCAGGCAGTGCTGTGACCACAGCTGAGGGTTTCATTAACTGATTGGTGCAAGGCTGCAGGGAAGGTCTCAGCTTCTCTCCTCCAGCTCCATTTGCTAATGACCTGGCTTTACTTTCTCACCCCTTTTTCTGGCTGAGCCTTGATGCTGCAGTCAGGATGTTCTTCCTCTTTGTATCTATGATGGTCCTAAAAAAACCCAGCAATTTTCTTCAGTTAGAAGTAGAAACACTATTTCAAATACAGAACCACTGCTTTTCCTGCTTCCCAAAACCTCCTCACACAATATTCTCTCCCTCTTTGGAGACTGAAATTATTTGCTACAGTCATAATTTCCTTTCAGCTCCAGAGATTACATATGACTATTTCTCTGTGGGTATTCAGTAGCAACGCTCCTCTGACCACGGCAGAGCTTTCAGCAGAGCTGTGAGGTGTTTCCTTTCCTGGTGGAGCGGCTATAATCCATTCTGCTCCAACTCCTGCGTGACCGTGGGCTGTGGCAGTGCTCCCTTCCTGTGGCTTAAAGCAGTGCCCAAAGGCTCAGCTCTGCAGCTCAGCAGCAATGAGATGTTCAGTGAAGAGCCACTGGGGCCTGGGACATGGCCACACACAGAAGGGGAGAGATCTGAATGCAAACAGCAGGGATGGACCCAGCCCTGCCATCCATCCCTGCCCCTCCAAGGGAGATCTCCGTGCCCCAACAAGCAGAGAAGCGGCTCATGATGGTTTTAATCAGCCCGTGCAGTAAAAGGAAATCAGTCATGTTAAAGGAGAATCGTAAAACAGCTTTGAAAACCACAGAGCCGTGCAGAAGTGTTCAGCTTTGTTTGTTTAGAGCCCAGCCATTTTACGGTGTAATAAACCTCCCGGCACGTAGGCTGAGAGCGTAAATCCTGCTCCAGCTCCTTGGTGTGCTGCCTAATGGCATGGCAATGGAGCTGACACCGGGAGCTGGGGCACTGTGTCTTCGTGTCCTTGGGCTCTCCCAGCCAGCCTGCCTGGATTTATTTTAGCCCAGCAGACAACTCCACGCTCCTGGGACGTGACAGATGTTGAGAGCTTCACTCTCCCTGCAATGCTCATTTTAATGCTCAGCTTCTCCAGCTTTGGTGATTTTCCACTTTGTCACCGTTCTCCAGGTTACGTAGCTTCCTTTTCTCAGCTCGGGCCTAAAAAGATGATCGTTGCTCCTCATCTGCTCTGATGCATCGTCCTCTGCTTCCAGCAAGGCTTCCTGCACAGCTGTGCAAGAGGATCTGAACCCATGGGCTCTGCTGGCACAGCCCCCGCTGTGGTCCCTGCCCTGAGCTGAGGGCTCAGAGCTCTCCATCTCCTCGGGGTAGATGACAAATGGCACGTGAGGATGCTGTGGGGAATGTGTGCACGCAGTGATAGAGATGCAGTGAATTAAACACTGGTAAAATGGATGTGGGGCTGCTGTAATGAATGTATGCGTGTTGTGAGGATGAGGACACGGGTGTGATGAATATTGTCTATCAGCTGTGATAAAAAGCCCATCATCCTCAATACGTATTTTCGAAAACTAATTTAAGGCTGAGAGAGATTATTAAAAATGAGGAGAGGAAATTGTCTAGGATATATTTAGAGTCCCTTGGTAGGTGTGAAGTGAAAACAGTGCCTGTGGGGTGACGGGGATGGCTGTGGGAATGGTGCAGCCCACTATAAGAGGATGGGGCTGAGTGGGGCAGAGGGTCCTGGCACTGCTTGCAGGGACTGTGCCCACCACCAGCCTGCCCTACACTGACCTCAGCATCCCACTGTTCCCACCCTGAGTCTTGGAATGTTTTGTGGCTGAGCAAAGCAGATGTGAGGTGTTGTGAGCATTGTTTCCTTTGGGGAAAGAGGCTTCTGCAAAGGGAAGGCTATGCTAGAGGTGCTGAGGAAGGGAGCCCAGCCCTGCTGCTGGATGCAGTGCTCCAACCCTGCGTGCTGCCCAGCTGGGGTAGCTCCAGTGTAGACATGCATGTATGTGTACATCACCAGAAGGGTTCAGAGAAGCCAGCATAGAAAACAGGAGCATCACATGGGCAGTTCATTGCCGAAATGACAGTAAGATATGATGGGATTTAGTTGATGCACAGCAGACAACAGGAAGAGCTGCTATTGCTGTACAAAGAGCCTTGCGACTTCGCCTTAGGCACTCCCTGATGCTTGGCTGAATTTTTGCCATGCCCCTCTTGGTGAGATTTGTGCCCAATCCCCACTGGGGGCTGCTGTGCAAAATGCACGCCACACCTGTAATTCACTTCCATCTCCATAAATACATAAATGGCAACTTTTTATGGTACATAATGAGTTGTAAGAGGTTCCAGCAGGCAACGTGTCTCTCCTTCACTAACAGCTGAGCAGCTCTGGCAGTCTCAGCGTTGCTCTGTGCCAGCCCTGCAGTTGCCCATGGAGGTTCCCCACTGGGTTCCTGCAGCCAGGGTTGTCCTGCAGACCCTTTGGTAGGAGCTCCTGCCCCAGTGAGCAGCACCGACCTGCGGCTCCGTCCATCTGAAAGGCTGAGTTTTGTTCTTGACTCTTCCCGGTCTTTCATTTAATCTCGCTGCGGTGTTCACTATGACAAGATCATTAGAAACCGAGTTAATGTTGCAGAGCTCTTCCTCCCGAGCAGTGTGTAACCACGCAGACGATGCCTGCAAGACAAGAGACTTAATTGCGTTCTGTCAGTATCCAGGGGGATGTCAGCCCGTCGAATTTAAAGCCAGGCGGGATGGGGGTGGGAAACGCACCTCCATTACTCACCCAGGTTGAATGAGGTTTCGGTTTTATTATCTCCTGAAATAGCCAGTGCCTGGGAGGTGCTGATTGAAGCCATTTGAAAACATGACAACATCCTTGGGACAATAGGTGTCTAATCTAATGAAGCCAGAATGCATTAGCTAAGAGCTGCGTAAAGCGAAGAAAATGCAATTAAAGCATTCCTGAGGACAGATGTCGACCTACGTAGGGGACACTGATATGAGGACGTCGGCAGAAGTCTAATGAAAATAAATGATCTGTTTGAAGCATTCCTCAAATCAATAACGGAGCCCGAGGCACTGCTGCTCTGCCCCATTCCCCTCCGGTGATGCCGGCCCTGGCTGAAGTCGGGCTGGGGGCAGTGCACCAGTTGAGGAGAGGCTGTGGGCAGAGCTCCCCACCGCCCTGCTCTCCTCCTCCCCTCTCTCCCCACCTGAACCCTTCCATCAAAACCTCCATTTGTTTCCCAGCTCTGCCTGCAGGATCCCTCTTTAAGGACTAAACCAGAGAGGAGCACACAGCCATCTCCCAGCGCGGACATCCATGCACCAACCTGCATTTCAGTTCCACCATCAGTAACATCGACTTCGTGTTGCGCTTCGTATTTTAGGCTTCCAGACTGTCTCTGACTGATTTCCTTTCAGCCTCAGCTCCTCAACGACAGGGGAGCCCTGACAACATTTTGATGTGAGCCCATCCATCTCACTGTCTGTCCCCATGACAGTGTGAAGCCACTGTGCATCAGCTGCAGACTCTCCCATGGTGTCTGCTGCCAGCAGGGCTCAGCAGTGCCCCACACACGCTGTGATTGTGCACCTCTTCACCAACCAGGGCTCTGAGTGAGGGCTGTGACAGTTCACCTTCCCATTGCAGTCAGGCCAATGTAAGCAGCTCAATAATTCACGCCTCTCAAGTAAAATACTTCTAATAAAATGAAATAAAAGAAACTCTCCCCAAGCTCCTCAGTTTGCTGAGCGTGACCTGGCTGCAGTCCTGCTGCTTCGTTGACTTGTGGGCTGTTGTCCATGTACTGACAGTCCTGCTCTGCATTATTTCAGTTTCCACCTTTCTCCTTTTCTCATCACCTGGGTTGCGCTTTGGGCAAAAGAAAATGGGCAGAAAGCAGGAGCAGAAACTGCCAGGCTGTGCAGCAGTTCTACAACAGAATTCCAGGCTTTATGCAGGAGCGGACTGCAGAAGGGCCATCTGCTGCCACCTCCTAATCCCACCATCCGGCACCCTGCCTGCACCCTAACCCCAGCCCTGCCTGTTCCCCGCTGCTCTGGGGCTGCAGGGGACGATGCTCAGTGCCTGCAGAGGCACAGGGAGTGCTGCTGCTACCAGCCCTCATGTTTCAATAAATGGGAAGGGAGGAAACGTTCCTTTCCCTTATTATTCAACACAGGTTGTGTTTCGCTCTCTCTCTCTCTCTCTCTCTGCTATATTGGAGCTGTGTCAAGGATGTGGGTTTTCCTGTTGTACTGCTATCACGCACTTAGATAGAGACACCTTCCTCTCCAGACTCCTACCCCTGTTATAAATAGTAATTAAAAACACCCACTTCTGTAACTCGCATTAAATCACGATCCCTTGGCAAAGAGTTTTAATTGACAGCCACGAGTTTATTTCGAGGCCCAAGTTGTATTCTTGGGAGCTTGATTCACTGTGCCACACCACCTCTGGCTGCGGTGCCGTGCTCCCTGACACACACGTTCCCTGCAGGATGAACTGATGCACCAACGGGAGGACCATAAAGAACCTCCCTGCACAGCACTGGGGAGCAACGTGCAAGGAGATGTGCGTGCTCAAAGAGAGCAAAGCCAGAATGATTGCGTCAGGATCCCTGGTTATGAAATGATGGAGAGGAAATAACCCTGACGCCGTTTCTCACAAGAACTACTGTAATAATTCTGGTTCTCCTGCAAAGCTGCGTTACATCTTCACTTCATTCGACTTTGCCCAGAAGCAGCAGCCACAGCAGAAGCAGTGCGAGTCCCTGGGTCTGCTCATCCCCACAGACATTCAGCATTGCCCATTTACATACCACTCACCCAGGGAGCTCATATTTACAGTCACAAACTGCTATTTATCCAGCATGCCAACTGCCATCACCCCAGAGCACCTACAACTCACAAAAAGCATTTTCATTGCCCCGTTCATTTCTTCCTCTCCTGTTGGTTAATAGAATTCACTTTGAAATATTTAACAGCATAAACGCCCACAGCTGAATGCCATTCCTGTGGCTGCTGTGTCTCAGTGTGTGTTCCCAGGGCTCTGCCCCAGCTCCTGGCTGCACACTTTTGCTTTGTTGCAGGCCAGCAGTGCCCTGGGGAGATGCTCATGCATCATGGCATTGGGTTGGTTTCATGGTGCCCTTCCTCTGTTGCTCATCTGGCCCTTATAAGACTGTGCTGAGCTTTGCTTCTTGCATCACCAAATGCAAAAGCCCCAGCGATGCCCCAGCACTGCCCCGAGCACCCAGCCCACAGACACAGCATTCCCCTAGGGAGAGCATCAACCAGAACAGACCTCATTACAGAGAACATGCTCACAAAATAACCTGAATTGCACAGTTCTAAATCCTTACCCAAATGCGCAAGGCTTCTCCGAAGCAGGTCTTTGTAACAGATGATCTAGGGCTCTAGAGGGGATAAGATGCTGCTGCTTTATTTCAGCTCCATTATGGAATTTAAATACTGTGCAAGTTAATGGAGATGTTTATGCCTGCACATAAAGCAGTGAGCTGTGCTCCATCCTGCTGTGCAGTGACAGCAGCTCACTCCCTGCTGCCAGGGCTGGGGGGAGCAGTGCCACGCAGCCCCAGGCACAGGGGGGGCCTCTCCTTGCAGAGCTCCGTGTCTGGGGGAAAATATAAAATTGATCATTTGCAAAGTGTCACTTAATGACCATCCGTGCTTAGCAGCACCCGCAAGCCTCAGGTGGAAGCACTGCTAATGATTGCCTTTGCTCAGCTGTCGCCAATTCCCTGCACTTCTTTGTGCAGTTCCCCTCATGTAATGAGCATTTGATTCGGTGTCATACACACATGCATGCACCCACGGGGGCCCTCCAGGATGGCTCAGTGCTTTTGCAGATCAGTTTGAAACAGGAACTCCCTGGGCTGTCCCAGGAGGTGCCAGCACTGGTGACCCTCACGGTCTCAGTTGGTCCCTCGCCCCCAGAGGACATCTGTGTCTGAGCAGTGCCAGGGCTGCCTGCTGCAGCAGCACAACGGCCTCTGCACAGTGTGTGAGGTGCTGAGAGCCAGCGGTGCTGTGGCCCTGCTGCTGGCATAGGGAGCTGCTGAAAGATACTGCAGTCCCAGGGGATACATCACCCACAGTGATGGCAGTGATGGCACCCACATTTTGTGCCTCTTCTTTCTCCCTTTGCCACCTGATGTGTGTCCCCAGCTTGCAGCAAGCAGTTGGAGGAGGATGCGTGTCCCTGTGCAGCCCCCACCTCACACGTGCTGTGCTTCCAAACGCTGCACCGAGCTGAAAGGCCACGCTGGGGGCACGACTGGCACCCCATGGGCTCCTGTTGTCAGGGCTCATTGCCTGGCAGATAGTTGGAACGCAGCAAAGAGCAAGGCAGGCAAAGGGCCAGCGCTGATCCCCGAGGTGCAGCCGTGCAGCAGAGCCCAGGGATGCAGCTGCACCCCCTGACCCTGTTCTGCTGCTTTTGTTTGTGCCCATCAGCCGTGGGACCGCAGGCCCTGCGCCGAGCGATAACGGCTTCGCTTTGTCTGATGCTGAAGGTGCTTGTCAACCTCAGCGAGATAAAAAGGCCAAACACATTTATAATTGTGTAATTAAATGGCTCCTGTGCCTTCCAGGCGTCTCGCGCAGCTGGGCAGATGGTTCAGCGCCAGCACTGACAGGCTGATGGCACAGCACTGGGATGCATGGCCAGCTCCTGCTGTGGCTCAGCCGGGTGGCACTGTCCCCATGGGTCGCATCCCTTCTCTGTGTCCCTGTCCCTTTGCTGTGTCCCTGTCCCAACCCCAGCATGAGGGAGAGGAGCTGTGGGTCCTTGCAGGCTCTGCTCTGTGCTGGGTGGCTCAAGCACTGCGCCTGCATCCCTGGCTTCAGTCAGTGTAGTGTAAGCAGGCTCTGCTGGGAAACAGGGAAGAAAAGGCCGGGGCTGATGCTACACAAAGTGCTGAACAGTGGAACAGAACCCTAACAGCTCTCTCTTTGACTTGCTTAACACGACTCCACCGACTGTGAGGTTAATACATTAACAATGCATTTTCTACGCTTGCAATTAGCAGAATAGAGCACAGGAGCTGGATGTGCTGCAGGGAAGAGCTCCTAAAGGCAAACCCCAGAGCTGTGGGATGTGCACCCCACATGCAGACAATGCCCAGAGCTGCTCCTCTGTTTGCAGGGCCCAGGCACACAGCAGACCCAGATGTGCCACGGCACCAGAGAGGGAAAAGGTGGAGGAACAGAGGGAGATTAATGCAAGGAGGGATGGTGCATCCGTTCCTGAGACACTTCAAGTGGCAGATCACTGATTATGATGATAGATGGCACCGGTTCTTCCTGATAATTAGCAGTCGTTCTTATTTAAATGAAACTCTCCCCCCAGAGCCAGGTTTTTTCAAATGTTCCCTAGGCATGGCTCTCCCCTGCCCTCCCCAGCCCCTTTCTAAGGCTGCTTTGCCATTCACCCAACAAACAGACCTCAAAGGGGAGCAGAAGGCAATGGTGGTCCAAAGGGAGGCAGGACACAAGGCGAACAGCAAGGTGACAGATGCTGCTGTCCTTGGAGAGCGGGGACATGATTTTCCAGATGTTTTCCAGAGCTTCCTCAAAGGCACTGCGTGTGTCAGAGGCTGACACACGCACTGCTGGATATACAGACACACACACAGCTGCAGCCCAGGCTGGAAACTCCCCCTCAAACCTCTGAGGACTGGGATTAGATCATGAGACGTTTGCTTGTGTCTGTTGTGCGGAAAATATTCAGCCCACTCAGCTCCACCAGCAGAGGATGAGGGGGAAGAAAGAAGCAGAAGCTTCAACGTCAGCCCATGCAATCCATCACTGCAGCAGGACAGGCGTAAAGCAGGGAGCAATAAGTCATGCAGACAGAGCTTCCAGCTCAGAGCATGACATGCTGACACCACGCAGTGCAAATGTGTGACCCAATAAGACCAAAAATCTGCCTCCCTCATAGGTAACACATGGACCTGGCACTGGGAGTGACCCAGGGGGTGATGGAGTCCCCTGGCCCTGCTGCACATCCCTACCCCACGCTGGAAGCATCCCATCCCCACCCCAGCGGCATGATGGTATCCAAACCCCATCCCTACAAGGAAAGTCACCCAAAAAAAGGGAAAACATCCCACACACAGCCCCAGGAGGCAGCACAGCAGGTAAAGCCTGAGCAAAAAGCACCTCTGATGGCTGCGCTGTGATCCGCTATTCACAGGCCCGCTTCAGAGCTCTAATTAGTTCTTTATAGTGCCAATATAGCCCTGGCCGGGCTCCTAGTGAAGATTGGCTGAATTAATTGATCGACAGAAGGCAAATAGACTTCACCCAGTTTAAGCACCCATTCAGTTCCCTTTTTGGAGCAGCTGTCACTGCTGTCAGCACGCTGCAACGAGGCTTTGTATGCACTCCTTGGCATTAAGCAGCCTAAGAAAAAGAGAAGGAATGGGAACTGCTGAATTAGACACAGTGAATTATTTCTTAATATTACTATTTGTGCAGTGTTTGCATTTAACGTGCTGGCCTTACACTGCTTGCCTTTTCCCAATTAAACAATTTGTTTCATGCCTTAAGTGCAGGAACTTGGCGGCGCTTCCCTTTGCTCCATGTGAGCTCCCTGGGCTGTGGGGATCCCTGCCAGCCCTATAGCCTCTCCCTCCTCAAAATGCACCAGCTGCACTCATTAAACATTATTTTTCCCCTTATGGAAATATCAGAAGCAAGAAAGCACCACTGCACCCTCAGCAATAGGAGCAGGAGCTCACTTGCTGTTTAATAAAACAGGGCATCGTTTTACACCTGGCTACTGCTTAAGCTCTGCATGACCTGGCACCCCTGCTGGCACTGTATTTTCCATCAAGACACCTGAAATAACCCACACAGACAAGCCAGGACAGAATTAGTGTTGTTTTTACTTCGGTATTTAGGCATCTCATTATTGCAATCTTCAAACGTAGTTCAATAAATACAAAATTAACAAAAATGTCAATAGATCTTTATTTCCTTCTATTATTTTTATTATTATTCCAAACCAACAGTGATTCCCTGGAGATGTCTGACTATAGCTCAAACATTGAATGCACACAGTGTTCCCTTATGATCTTATATTACATTTGTTTCAAGCTTATAAAAATATATATTGACTTCTCAAGTATGTATTTACAGTATATAACATGTGGTTAATGACTATCAAAAAGCAGCTGGAGGTGAACCAACGTGATCTGGACTGACTCTGCCTCAACTCCTGGCTGCAGGAAACTGCCCCAGAGAGGAGCACTGCTGGGAGCTGCCCTTCTGCCCAGGGGGAATGCATGGCTCATTGCAGGAGGGGAGGATTTGCAGAGAGGAATTTCTCCACGATGTGCAGAGAACTCCCAAGGAGAGGCTGTGCTGTGCCTCTTCTCCCTGGCCAAGAGGAACATCTAGTGGAGACATCCTCCTTAGGAATACAGAGAACAGCACAGCAAGAGGAGGCTGCGTGAGAACAGAGCGTGCTGGGAACAAGGAAGGGAACCAGATCCCAGAGGCATGTGGTGCTGATGCTGCTCAGGGTGGGATGGGGGTCTGCGGACACCGACCTTGGTGAACTCCTGCATGACTTCAGCAGAAACCTAAAGATACCAACCCAAAACACCCATCAGCTCAGGCAGGTCACCTCGTGCTGCTTCCTCACCCTTCTCCAACCCAGTCACCAGGTGCCAATGGTGCAGGTGGGCTGAGCTCTGCCCCGTGCCCTCCTGAGCACCAGCACAATGCGTTTGGGGAGCTCTGCCCACATTGCATGGATGGGCTGAGAGCATCTCCTCTTGAGGTGTTTCCCTTGGCTGAGCAGCTGCACAACAGTACTGCTAATTAATTTAATTATAAGGCATTGAATACTTCCCCAAAGAGGAGGTTTAGAGGGCATAAGTTAATTTTGAAATCGTAGCAAGAATTTATAACTTAATCTGCTCAACTGATTATCTTCAGGGCCGAGAGAGCTCAGCTACAGGTGTGTTCTGATGCCACTTGTGAGCCATGAAGCATGGACCAGGATGGCAAGCACTCCTTGCTCCTGCCCTGGTCACAGAATGATGCTGTCAAGGAGAAACAGCTGTGAAACACCACATCCCTCAACCACAGGAAGTCAGGAAAGTAATTAAACACGGAATTTCTTTTGGGAACAGATAGAGAATGCAGTACAGGAGCCTCATTCTGCAGGGGAAACGCTCAAGAAGTGACTGAAAAATGGTCTCATTTTTAATTGAAGTACTCCAGCACAAAGCCAGCATGCAAGTGCTCAGCCATGTGGATCAAGAGGCTTTGTGAACTCACTGATGGGGAAGGATGAGAACAAGGACTGCCCCTTCTTCCTCACCCCAACATCCCCCTCTGCCTCTGTAGGGAATGCAATCATTCCCTGCACTGGAGCTCGCCAGGTCTGTTGCTTTTGTCAGCACTGCTTTTGGTTGTAGGTTCTTAAATGATAAAACCCGGGAGCATTCCCAAGGAATAACATTTAATCTGTCAGAAAGGAAACTCCACTCTCTCATCCACTTTTTGCCAAGAATTCATTGCTCTCAGGCACTGCTGTGCAGCTCTGCACGCATCCCTACACCTGACCTCACTCACCAGGCATACAGGGATCTGCACTGTCCCCTCACAGTCATGGGGACACTTGTGCAGGAGCACCCAGCACCTCCCAGCTGCTCCAAGGTGCTGCCATCAGAGATGAGCACTCATGGACTGGACTCCACACACAGCTGTGGGCAGAGGCTTCAGCCTCCTCAGCCTCTTCAGCAGCTCCTCAGCCTCCCCCAGTGGGTCAGATGGGTGTTAGAGAGATTGGGGCACCTCCCCAGTGATTTCCCCAGTTGCTGATTGCTGTTCTTATTGCCATAATTTCATTCCTTTTTGCTAGCTTCACTTCCTCGCCATTGCACTTGTGATGCTCAGAGCCCTCAGCACCTTCATAGAATCATACAATCATTCAGGGTCAAAAAGACCACTAGGATGATCCCAACCTTCCTGCACACTGCAGACCCAGAGAAGGCCTTCTGCATGCTCAAGGCCAGCAGTTTCCCAGACCAGGGTGCCCACCACGGCACCACATCACCCTGCACCCAGCCCATCCTACAGCCGCCTCCATGCAAGAGGGACAGGAGTGGGATCAGAAATCACGTTGGTTCAGCTCCCTGCCCAGAGAGCTCTTAATATACTTTCTCTATAGATAAAATGTAAACATAACGAGCATACAAATTGCACTTGATCCTTGGGATCTGGCATTTCTACCAAATGAAGGTTTCAGTTCATAATTATTACTCTTTTGGGTGTGATATGTCTGGATGCTGGCAACGGACCCAATAACTGCAAAACCTAAAGGCAAATTAATTCTGTAAACAAACAAACAAACAAAAAATGACCTCATGGCATTAGGGAACGATGTCCAAACTGCAGGAGAAGAGCACCGAGAGCTGGTGGCAGCTCACTGCAGCTCTGCCTTCAAATGGCAAGATGAGGCAGAAAAAAAATATACTTAGCCAGCACCTTCTTGACTCCGCTTGTTGGAGTTCAGCCAAAGAGCTCTGATCTCCAATGCAATCACATTGAAATAGCTGAACAAAGTTAAATGTAGTCCTGAGCACTCACAGCCCTGGTCTAAGAAGCCAAGCCAGAGGGCTCTGAGGGCACAGCACTGTGCTGGTTTGAAGGAACCCATCAGGAACGGGGCTTTGCTGGATCCTTAAAGCAACTGTGAAGGCTGTGGGGCCAGGACAGATGTGACCTCATTCTGGGCAGGTGGGTGCCATGCCAGTCCTGCAAGCAAGCTGTGTCAGTGCCCTGCAGCTCATTGCCTTTTAGTGTCCCCTTTTGTGTCCCCTCGGCACAGGTTAGCTGCAGAAGATCTGAATCCTACGCATACAGATTTTCAACTGCACTGAACACCTTCCACAGCACTCATTCCTTTTGTAAATCTTTGTCTTTCATCATTAATAATTCACTCGCAATACATACAGATGATAATAAAAGGCCTACAAAGCTCTGTACGAGGCTACAAAGACCCATTTAATTAACTAACTTCAAAGAATTGTTAAGCAGATGCTATTTATGCCTTCTGTCACAGATTGGGCCTGTAGCAGAAACGCCAGCGCACGAGGCACGCTGTGCAGGGCTGCTAGAAAACAAAGTGCTGTGTGCCCACCTGGCGCCCAGCAGCACCCCTGGCTCCATCCCTCAGCCACACAGCAATGCTCTGTTTCTATCTGCAGGATGGGTACCACATCCAGCTGTGCCCCCCGCCGCCCCCCTCCCCTTTCCCAGTGGTTATTTCTATACCAGTCCCCTAAGCTATGGTGCAGTGTTGGGATTGCAGAGCAAATGCAGCTGCTGGCAGACCTCACGGGGTCTGTGTTAGTGCTGGGGGTAACCAGACACCTCCACTTTTTCAGGACTCCTAAAGATGTCTCCTACCTGCAAGGAGCAGCTTGCCACACCTCGCTCCCACTGCCTTCCTGGATCTCTTGGTGCCATCACGCTCCCCCACTGCCAGCGAGGATACAGGATGCCTGCAAGACTTTGCAGGGCAAGAAGCAGGGAAAAGGGGCTAAAGGAGCAGCGGCTGCTTTAGCATCAGCCCTTCAAGGGCAGCAGGTTCCTGCTCACTGCTGCTGCTCTGTAACTCCATCCCACTTGGTGGGCTCACGCAGGGAAATGATGGACCAGGACCTGCACAAAAGGCTGAACGTGGGGCAACCCAAGGCTTCTCTACTTGCCCTCTCTTGGCTGTGGCTATCTTTACCAAAGCCTTCCATTCCCTCCTCTGAAACTGTCTTGTCAAAAGCATCTTCCAAACATTCAGCACTGCACTTCGGCAGCGAACATTTGTCTCTTGTTCACTGACAATGGTGTCAGAATTCAGCAAGGTGACTCTGAGCGGAAGGGACATGGCTGGGACAGAGCTTCCTTCCAGCGTGCCAGATGGGCAAAGTCACCTTCCTGAAGCTGGGTGTGAGCCTCTAAAAATAAAAGCAATAAAAGCTCCTGGTGGGGTTGGTAGAAGATGTCAGCCTGTATAAAAATACCCATGGATTTCACCAGTAGGATGCTAGATAGGAAAATGCTGTCAGCTCTGGATGAAGACAGCACAGAAATGTTCATCCACCCTGTTAATCTAGTTACCATGTGAAATGGTGTCATTACAGTTTGACTCATCTTACAGAGCAGCAATGGGGAGAACCATAGCCACCCAAGTACACTGTACCTGGTGCCTGGGAACACAGCTTCCCCAGCACAGGGGATGGCATGCCCTGCCCTCTTATGACTTGGAACGACACATCTGGCAGCAGCCCACCAGATCCCACATCCCACCCAAAACTGCAAGGCTTCCGAATTTGGTCCAACATGGGCCAGCACCTCCTTCTGCTCCATTGGTCTGTGCTCCACGTCACACCTGCACGCCCCTGCCATGCATCTGGATCACCTGGGCCCGCAGGGTCTGGATGCCACTCAGGATGGTCTTCTGGTGCTCTGCCTGAGTGATCCCCAGGCTCAGGACGTCTCTGCAAAATACACCCCATGATCAGGGGAACAATCCTAATCTCAGCCTCCCGTGCTGGCTGCTCTCCATCAATTAGCAGTATGAATTTCAGGCCGTTGGGCAGTAAGAAAGTCCCCAGTGCATTGTCCCAGCTGAACAATACCGACCTTGGTAATGAGCTTGGGGGTGACACAAGCCCACAGCACACAGCAGTTCCCAACACAGCTCCTGGACATGGAGGCCCCATGCTGCCCACAGTACCGCCTGTCAGCAAATCTCTGACCCCATTCTGTGTCTGGGCCAGGTAACATGTTACTGCTGCTAGAAATTATGGGTTAAAATTCCAAACCACAGCTCCAAAACGCAGCAGCTGAACTGCACAGCACAAGCAACCAAAGCCAGGCCAGCGAGCTTTCAGCAGACACATTTGGGAAGATCTGCCTCCTCCATTCGCCACAAGAGGCTGTAATTTAGAAACCTTACAAATTTCTGCTTAAACTGAACCCAGCAACACCAGGCTGCAGCCTAACGCTCTCACTTACTGCGCTGTCATCCTGGCCACGGACTCCAGGTAGCAGCAGCCTGCAGCAGTGAAGTTATCTCGGTACCTGCCCATCCCTATGGCTTCCAGCCACTCTCCCACAGAGCTGAACGCTGGGAAAGCCACGAAGGAGCGCTCGGTGAGGGGCACAGTGCTGCGGGACCTGCGGGCAGAAGGGAGGTGAGGGGCAAAGTAGGGACTTATGGCAGGGTCCCAGCCCCACGGGGACAGGCAGGCACCTGGTGCATGGAGGCGGCTCTGGGCTCTGCAGCATCTTGCTGAGGATGTCGTGGATGTGGGAGAATTTGGGGCGCTGGCTGCGCTCCTTCTGCCAGCAGTCCAGCATCAGCTGGTGCAACGGTGGCTGGCAGTGTGCTGGGGCAGGCAGGCGGAAGCCATCCTCCACTGCCTTCATCACCTGCACAGAAAGGCAGAGAGGTGAGGGGGATGGTGAATACAGATTGCATCAAATATGGTGAGCCATACAACGATATCAGGCACGCAGCTGGGGCACTCACATCGTGGTGGGACATGTCCCAGTAGGGTCTCTCTCCATAGGACATCACCTCCCACATGACGATGCCGAAACTCCACACATCGCTGGCTGGGCTGAAGTGGTGGTACTGGATGGCTTCAGGGGCTGACCACAGCACCAGGCTCTTCCCACGCTGCCAGGCAGAAAAAGGGCAGAAATGGAGTTGTCACATAGCACAGAGAGTGACACAGTGATGCCCGTGGCCATCTCATGCATCTTCTCCCCCTGCATACCACGTGCAGCTCTGACAACTCGTGCCTCCATTTATTTTAAAATGGTCATGCAATGGTATGCTGCATGGGAAGGCGAGTCCTGAAATATTAATGGCAGGGAGAATGGCTCTGGGAAAAGCTGATGGCATTTTATACATTAATATTTAACGAAAGCCATCTCAGAGCTGCACAAACACACAGCTCCTCCACCCCGGCTGCTCTCCTGTAATTAGCAGCCCTGTCCTCCACCTCTGCAGAACCCTCTGGATGCACCGGGGGAAGCAGGTGACAGACACTGCAGCTAATTGTAATTAACAGCAGAGAGACCTCAACCCCTAAGCTACCAGCTGGGCTCCTCGTGCCACGGAAAGGTTTCTCCCAAACTCTGTGAGTTGCTCAGAGCTCGGTCCCATTTCACCACACTCTCTCTAGGATGGGGATGCTTTCCCCAAGGTCTCCTTGGAGCCCATGATAAAGGCTGAAAAAATATTCTCAGAGATTTTTGCTGCTATCTGCCAGCTTAGAGATGGCAGCAAAGTGCAGCTCCTGACAGATCATGGGCTGAACCCCACACCCAGACCTTTCTCTCCCTGGCACAGCAGTGCCCAGCACTGGGGCACAGCTCCAGGTACCTGCAGCCAGCACACCTCCTTGGCACTGCCTGCATGCTCCCTGTAAACAATAAGGGCTCAGCTAAGTGCACACAATCAGGGCTTTTTAAAACCTCTGTGCCCAGTTAATGCAATGCACTAACAGGTTCAGCTGCGACAGGGTGAGCTGACGAGGTGCAAGCAAGCACCAAACAAGCAGGACTTACGTTCTTAACTGAAAACTATGAACCTCATTATGAATGACAAACTAGAGCTAATGATGCCCAAGGCTGCTCGCCATGCAGAGGGGCAGATCCCCAGCCCAACACATTGCATGTCCAAATCCCATTCCAAAAGGCACCTTACCATGGTGGAGAAGATGGTCTCCATCTTATCTTCCTGCGGCCGTCTGAATCCGGTGATTTTGCAAGCCAGGCTGCTGTTCACCAGGACTTTGTGGGCAGCCAGGCTTTTGTGTATGTAACCCATCTCTGCCAGGTATTTCATGCCAGCAGCGATCCCCAGCAACATGCTGAGGAGCTGGCTGGCCGTGAGCTGGCCCTCGTGTTTCTGCAAATAAAACCAAAAAGAAGGAAAGAAAGAAAAGAGGAGGAGGAAAAGCTGGAGCTGAGCGATGCCTGCTGAAGCCTGAGCAGGTGATGGAGCCCAGCAGCCAGCACACAGCACTCACCCTGAGGAAAGAGTCCAGCACTCCGTTCCCCATGTACTCCATCACTATCATCATGGTGCTCCCTGCATGGACAGACAAGGAGCACTGCATGAATGCTACTGAAGGGGGAATGGAAGCACCGAGCACAACTCCCTGTCCTCAAACCTCCCCACCTGCAAATACAGGTTGTTTGATAGATTTTCCACGTGGGATTTTTGGTCACAAACTCCACCGGTGAGGCGACGTATGTGACCAACAGGGATGGGTGAGGGAGGCTTGCTGATGGAAAGCAGCAGCGCTTTGGCACTGCTGAGCACATGCACTAAGAATTGTGAAGCACTGCTGAGGGAGGACCTCATGTTGGAAGGTGCTTCCCAGCAAAGATGTGATTTTCTTGTTCTGAATGATCAAAACCTAGAGATGCACAGAACTCTGGCACAGTGCTGGGCTTCCTGCACCCCAACAGTGTGGCCACACAATGAGTTCTGCCAGCATTAATGAAGCTCAACAAAGGGAAGATCTGGCTAAAAGGGATGGAAATACAATTGGCAAGAGGAAATCAGGTGAAGAGCTTGTCCTCATTTCTCCAGCTGTCCTGGAAAGCCTGTTACAAAGTCAAGCACTTTCTTCAGAGGTCGTGATATGGGCACAGACTCACATAACATGGACTTATCCAAGAGCAGGACAAGATGCTCCTGGGGAGTCTGTGTCTCTTGACACAAAGAAATCATTTCAAATAAACACATTACTTACAGAATTACACAAAAGCAGCCAGACTCAGGGCAGAGATACTTCCTTGTGTCCTGAAGGGCTGCTTCAAGTCACCACACGTGCTCACATGCCTTTGGATTTACACCAATACCCACTTATCACAGAGCAGCTCACTGCACACTCCCATGAGGGCTGGGAGCAGTTGGCCTCATCTGTTTCACCGACACCACCTCCCTCTAATTTGCTTTTATTAAAAGCACACTGTTGTACTGCTAAGCCGGTCCTACTCCTTGGATTTATTAATCTAGCTGTAAGCACTTTATTAATCATCAGAATGCTAAAATAGCTAACACTTGATTTTCAGAGAACAACAGCATTGCGCTCACAGCACCACGGCATCTCCAAAGCATCAGCTTGAGCACACTGCCCAAAATCTGCAGTGCATCACCAACATCAGCATCCTTGCACTTTGTCAGAGGGCAATCAGGCTGCCATTGCCCCCTGACACCACAGTGCTGCTGTGAAAGGTTCCAGCACTCCTTTCTGTGCTTCTCCAGCAGCACGAGGCATTTCTTGAGTACAAAGTACCTGGCTCCATCATTTCCATGCTGATGGAGTTCCAGAGACCATTGGCATTGTGCTGTGCAGGGCACTGTGGGTCAGCAGCACGGCTGCCACCATGCATAGACACTCCTACATGGGAACATTGTCAGGAAAAAGGAAAGAAAGGTGCAGAAATGCCTTGCATGGTAAAACTACAGACTGGTTTGCACACTGTGCCTTCATCAGGCAGTGCTGACATTGTGCCTCCTGCAATGTTGGATCAGCCATGAAAGAAGGGCGCTGCACACAGGGTGACTGCATGGCCCCTGAACCCTGCAGGCTGCTGGAGGAGCCACAAGCACAGCATGCAGGCAGGGCAGAGCATCCACGCTCTGCAACCTCACTCTCCAAAGTGAGGAAGGAGCAAACTGGGATTTGGGGGCTGAAAACGAGAGGACAGATGGTAAAGCCACCTTAGGTTGAACATACTGAAAAAAAGTTTACGTATATATACACACACACATGCATAACAGTTGAAATGAAAACGCCATCCTACACAGAAATCCCTTGCAAACGCACTGCAACAGCCAGCACTCGCCAGCAGATACAAACAGGGTGACAACGCAGCACAGAGGTGGGTTTTGCTCAGTCCCTCCGTGAAGCACAAAGCCCACCACTGCCCCACGCAGCCCCTTTACCTCTGGTGATGACTCCCTCCAGCCGGATGACGTTGGTGTGGTCGAACTGACCCATGGTGCACGCCTTGGCCAGGAAGCAGCGCTGCTGCTTGGCAGAACAGCCAGCCCGCAGTGTCTGGATGGCCACTGGCAGCTCCCGTTTGCTGGGCAGCTTCAGGCAGCCCCGGCAGATCTCTCCAAACTCTCCTGTATGGCACAAAGAGGGTAAGCAGGATCCCCACTGGGACATCCCTACGTTCCCAGAGGGCCCCTTGCTGTAGCTCGCACATCGCTTGCACCAAACCTTTGTTATTTGCAGACCTGTGCAAGGGTGATGCTGTCACAGCGTGCTCTAAGGACAATTTACAGCACCCACTGCAAAGCAGAGGGCAGCAGTCCTGAAGGATTTCCCTGTAGGAGTTACCTCCTTTGTTTTGGGAACACACAGTGCAGTTCTCCAGCACAAGCCAGGAGCCTCACAAGACAGACCTTCCCATCATTAACCAGAGGATTTGCCAGACCTTAGCCATGCACAGAGCACTGCCTGGATGCAGTTTTCCCCCTGCCGTCCTCTGTGCTGCCTTCCCTGACCCCACACAAGTTCTGCATCAGCATGTGAGACTAAAAAACACAAACACAATGTCTCTTCTTTCTCAGACTCCAAGCTCCATGCTCACAACGCTCTGCTCAAGGGCATATTGGACACTTCTCCATGAGAAGATCAATCCCAGCCACCACACTCACACTCTCTGGCTCCAGCCCCTTCTGCATCCAACCATAGCTCTGCTTTGTGCAGCAAAAAAAGCACAGCAGGACCTGGAGCATCCAAGCAGCACCTGGGGTTGAGCAACCCGCTCCTCACAGCCACGTGCTCAGAAACAGGAGCTACCCAACTCATAGCAAAAGGCTTTACAGCAAAAAAAAAAAAAAAAAAAAAAAAAAAGAGTAGATCTGAAAAGCTTTATCGATCTGAAAGCCAGGTGCTTGTTAGGTCAGCAGCGAGACTAATGCACTCTTAAATTCTTTATATTTAAACATCTCCCCAACTAATTTCTTTCTTGATCTTCTCAAACACCGATCTGTTTCTGGAAGCGATGTGGGACTGCGGGCCCAGCAGCACCCAGATGACTTCTGCTGCTCCTTCCATCACTGCCCTCAGAGCTGGAGGGCAACCCCCACCCCCAAATCTTCTTACTCTGCAGCTGAATTTATCTTTAGGGGAAAAAAAGAAAAAAAAAAATGACAAAGAATAATCGTGTTTCCCGTGTTCTGGTGCACATTAGCAGTTAAAGCTCTAGGGCCCAGCGTGGGGATTTTAATTTGCTTTTAAGTTTTAGGCACCGACGGTGATGAAAATCAATAAATCATTAAGTTCACATATTTATAAATAGCTCTTGTGCTGCTGTCATCCTGCCCAGATGCAGATCACTGCTGATGGCTCTGGTGCACGCCTCACTCTGCTGGCTGTACGTAGTGCCACAAAACAAAGCAGAAGGTGAAATCCAGCTGCAGGAAAACACACCAACCCCATGCCCAGAGCTGTGGGAAGGGATGATGGTGATGGAGGGTGAGGAGCTGCCCAGGACAGCATTGGCAGGCAGTGGCCAAGCAGGGGATGATGCACAGGGACACAGTGTTAGAGGCCATGGGGGAAACCTGCCTGTCCCGATGATCCTCTCGATTTTAATACTGGCATTATCCAGCTCTTTGGCAAAGAGGTGCACAGCCTGCATGGGATCTTCGCAAGTGTCCGGGTCAATGTAAGTCCTCCTGGTCGGTATTTTAACTGCAGCAAAGGAGGGAAATACACAGAGCTAACAAGAGCGACGCCGTGCTCCCCAGGCTCTGCTCTGCACAGAAACCCCCCATGGGCAGCATAAAGATCAGGAGAGAGAAGTCCCAGTGCATCCCAACAGCACGTGGGCACCTGAAATGCTCCAGGGAGCAGAAGAGCCCGTGTGTGCCGAGCAGGCATCGAAGAAATCCATTCCAACGTTGGAATTTCCTCATCTGTAAAATGACTGCTGCTCAGTCACCAGGAAGAGCCCCAGAAAACAGCGCTGCATTCTCCAACAGCCATTTAAGAAAAAAGCTGATGGAATAATCCATGTGACCCAAGGATTGCCAAGAGCATCCCCGCCCCCTGGGCACACCAATGCCCTGCTAGAGGATGGCAGCTGCTGAGCCCACTGCCCACAGAGAGCATCACTGTGCTCAGCCCTGCGCTGGGTAATGTGAGTGGGAACACTTAACATCAAAGGGTCAGGGCTGCGTGGTAGAGAGTTGGGTTATTAATAGCAATTAATTGCAGTAAATATGGGGACCCCACTGGCCATACTAACCATGCTGGCCAGACTGTACTTACAGTGGAAGTAAAGCTCCTCGTCTCCATCCTGGCTGGCTTTGCTGTACCCACACTGCCTGCAATGAGAATTAGGATACATGTCATTGCCTGGGGCAGCCTCCCATGGGGCACAAAAGTCAACAGAGCCCAGTGCCCATGCTTAGAGCCAGTGCTGCCCGGAGAGCTGTAGGTGCCCCATCCCTAGAGGTGCCCAAGGCCACGGATGGAGCCCTGAGCAGCCTAAGCTGGTGGGGGCAGCCAGCCCAAGGCAAGAAGGTTGGGACTGGATGACTTTAAGGTCCCTTCCAACCTAAGCCATTCTATGAGCCTGTTGCTCAAGGAACAGCTTTGGACAGCCACCAACCCACTCACCTCCTCCAGACCATCATGCCAACCACCATGGACACCAGCACCGTCAGCCCTGCGATGGCCACCACTATGATGATAAGGACAGGATTCTGCTCATTTGAGGCCACTGTCACTGCCAGGAGGGAAGCAGAGCCATCAGCATCATGCCTGGGGCACGTCCCATGTCCCACACCTCTCTGTGCCAGACTCTGTCCTCCAGTAAGGCTGGGGATGACCCGCCTGCAGTGCCAGGCTGCTTCTCCCCATCGTCCCAACAATTCACACTCTGGGTCAGGACACCACTTAATACTGAGCGAAGAATCCAGCTTAGTAAGAGGGAGGGGGAGAACAACAGTTTAAAATTGATGGCTATCCCACTGTTTTCCATTCATCCTTCCCCCTTCCTGCTTTTGCAAACAAGAGGGTATTAGAAAGCTACATTCTATATAAAATTTTCATTGGCTTCAATTCATTCCAAAAATGTCTTCTGTGTGGTAAATGGATGCAATTTAAAGCCCTGTTAAACACAATCTGTGCGAGTCGTAGTGAGCCAGCCATCTCAGGGCTTTCATTTCCAGCCAGGGTGGGTTATTAAACTGAAACCCTACCATCTCTCCAAGCCCACTTTTAGTCAGTGAAATAAGATGCTTCTGGACTATAGTTATGAATGGAAACTGTGAAAAGTAAAACCCAGCAAATAACACCGATGCTGGCTGACTCGATCCAGCCACAGGATGGAGAAGTGCCTGAGAGCCAGGGGGCAGCGCGTGGAGGCAGATGCCCCATGTGTTGGGCAGGCATCCAGGGCCAGAGCTGTCTCTGAACTGCTCCTGTCCCCTGAGACAGCTGCCCCTACAGATCATTGCCCCCACTGCCACGACACCATGCTCCCTTCTAGTGCTTGTTTGCAATTGTCTTGCAAACAGGACAATGCAATTAAAAATAAGCCTGGAACAGACTGCCCAGAGAAGCTGTGGCTGCTCCGTCCCTGGAGGTGTTCAAGGCCAGGTTGGATGGGGGCCTGGGCAGCCTGGTCTGGTATTAAATGTGGATGTTGGAGGCCCTGCATGCAGCAGGGGGTCGGAGCTTCATGATCCTCAAAAGTCCCTTCCAACTCAAGCCATTCTATGATTCTAAGTCCTGGGAAGAACCTGCTCTGAGATTCAGCCTTCACATGCAAGACTCACACTCAGCCAATGTCTCCACTTCAATGCTGGGGCTGTAGTTGCCGTAGTCCTGTGAGGAAGATGTCCGGATTTGGAAAATATAGAGGGTGCCAGGCTTCAGGTTATTGACTGTCACGGCTGTTGAGGTGGTTTTCACAGTTGAGTAACTTCGATCTCTTTGATCCTGTGAAATAAAGAGTTGCTTGAGGTCAAAAGGGACCAACGGCTGCACCACAGAGTCCCACTGTCACAGCCGTGCCCCCCCCTCCCATCAGCTCTCACCAGCACAACCCAGCAAACAGGCAGCCTTCACCAAAAAGGAAACTCTTACCTGATCTTTTGGATTGAAATTACACGGATAGGTCACATGAAATGGCAGCTAGAATCAGACAAGGCGCTATGAAGACAGGCAGAGGGCAGAGGTGTGGGGAGGACCCCAGCATGGCTCCTGGGGATTCTATCCACCTGCCCAACAACATGCAGATTCCTCTGTGTGACAAAGGGAGGTGGCATCAAGCACAGCACCCACGACTCAGCGTGCATTCAGGGCTGGGGATGGCACCACCAGAAGGATTTTCTGCTGGATGCACTCCTCGCCTTGCATCTCCATCACTGAAGTATGGTTTTAAAAGTGCAGATTAGGAACCAAGTTGATTTTCCTGTCAGCATCAAGAGCCTCATTCCAGCGAGTAATTGCTAAACTACAGTTTAAATTCTCCACCCAAGCAGGATGTCTCCTCGCTGCACGTACCCTGAGTATCTTGTTGCTGCAGCCCATTTGCAAAGGAATTACCGTATTACTCTCAGCATTCGCCCTCCCCCACAGATTCCTCCTTTCAAATCTATCAGATGCTGAAAATCACATTAATATGAATCAGCTTCAAGGTAGCTTGTTTCTAAATACAGAATGCCAACGTGTCACCTGCACAGTTTGCTTGACATGCAATCAGTTTCATAACGAGCCTGAGCACACGCAGATAAGGTAATTTGCGGAACTGTGTCATAAAATGCATTTATTTTGATTTAGAGCTTTGTCTCTGCTCTCTGCCCACTGGTATCTCTTCTAAAATTCTCATCCCGCTGTGTCTGTCAAATAACAGCTATTTTTTGAATTAAGAGGCTGTCATAGAAATGTTTGCTGGTGGGCTTTCCAGCGTGCAAGGCCACTCACGGCTTACTGAAGTCTGGGGCGTGTGGCACTTGACCCTAAACCAAAGACCACTGGTCCAAAACTTCCCAAAAGAGCAGGCAATGAACGTAGGTGTCACCTCTTCACAGCTCAGGAAGCACTACATGGTTTATAGTTCCTGTCTAGCTGGGTGATGGCAAGCACCCAAAGCTCAGATTTCTATTCTTGAAAAAAATCCATCCAAAGAATGAATGAATGCAAGTTATTGGCTTTACTCTTCTTCCCAGGGAGATGTCAACATTAGGACTGGAAGAAATCTAGCTGAACAGATGGGAACAAAAAAAAAAAAAACCACCAAAAAACCACCCTAATTAAAATAAACCCTCCGAACAACCCAAATTTCCAAAAACTTACATAAGCAGATTTCATAAGGCTGGTGGAGAGGAAAAGCTTTTACAAGCACCCACTGGAAGCGCTTCTGCCAGTCCCAGGTGCCAGTAAAACCCTCAGCATGCATTCACATCCCTTACTGTCCACCACTGAGCCACGGGGTGCTGAGGAACAGAGCCTCATGGGTGCTGGTTCCATCCCCAGAGCCATACCTTCTCGTAGTACTTGACCTCGTACTCGGTGCTGTTGGTTGGGAAGCCTGGCTCCTGCCACGACAAGGAGATGCTCTTCTGCTCGACTTTATCGGTGCGGATGTCAGTGACAGGAGTTGGCACTGGAAGGGCAGAGGGGAAAGCAGGGGGTGATGGCTGATGCAGAGCATCCCTCTAAGCCCCCAGCAGCCACCCCACAGCAGAGCCTGCCCGCCTGGGGACCCTGCCAGCAAGTCTGGGGCACTGCAGTTACCAACAGCCACATTAATAGCTAGGAGAGCATGAGTTAGAGGGGGTTTTACCACTGTCCTCACATTCGTGGTCACTTTGTTTCTGCTTTTGTCCTCTGATGCCAAAGTAAAAGCTTTTAATAATCTGAATGGCTGAAGAGCATTCATCTTGTGCAGTTTGTGGTTTCCTCTCTCTGAATCAGGACTGAAACAGGGCAAACTCCAAGCTGGTGATCATCCAAAATACAACTGCTTTGTGATCTGGTCAGCTAGCAAGGCTCTGTCCTAAAAGAAGCAAAAAGCCCTGATTGCACCCTCTGCCACAGTGCTGCAGGTGTCAGGTGCTCTGTGCCTGCTGCTAACGGTGTGTGGGAGCTGCAGGACACTTTGAGATCCCCAGCACTGCCCCACTCACAATCCCATCCCATCCCATCCCAACACTGGGAATCGGGCAGAGCTGCCCTCCCTGCCTGCTGCCAGCACTTGAGCTGTGCTCCAGAAGCTGCCTGGTTATTTCTGCTCAGCACACACTGCATGCTGCATCGTCCTCCTTGGCATTTCTGCCCCTGGTTCGCTCACCTCCCTGTGCAGGCAGCCCCTGCTTTCACCATGCCATATCCTGCCCAGAATAGCTGCAGCTCATCCCAATGCCCAGACTAGCAAACATACTGCAGGTTCTCCAGCAGCTCCAGCTGCATCACAGGAGCTCACCAAGGAAGCAATGCTCCCCCTGAGTCAGGAGCAGCACTGCTATGATGCTCAGCCCAAGGCAGCGCCCACCACTCACTGGGCAGCAGCAGGGAGGAGGTGGGAGATGCTATGACAGCAGTGGCTCTGGTGCTCTTTAAGACAGACAAGAAATGTTCTAGTAGGGAAAACATAATGTGAAAAATGCTTCTGCTGGATCTTCTCATCCTGGATTGATCAGAAAGCCCAACCTCCCCAGGCCAAGGATCACACCACAGCAAAGGGTCTGCAGCAATTAATCCAACACCTGCACACAGCAGCACAGGGAAAGCTGTGCAGGGAATTGGCTGCTCTCAGCCCGTGCTGCTTCTCCATCAAACCAGGACACGCACTGAGCCCTGACTGCTCCAGCAGGACTCCTGCAGAGAGGAACAAGTCCCTGGAAAGTAAACTTAAGTATCTGTGAAATTTTGTATTTATGACTTAGCTCATTAATCTCCACTGCAGAAGAACGTCCTGCTGATGTTTTATTCATGATGATTTGTTCCTTGATTCCAAGTCCTCTCAGCTTCTTCTGAGAGCACGAGGATGCAGAATACAGCTGGGCGCTCCGAGGGCATCAGGCTCAGCCCTTGCACACTGCTTACCCCCCACTGCCTAAATGTGGGTTGATATTTTAAGGAATAACCCTCTGTGTCCACACACACTGGCCCCAGAGCCGACCTTTAAGGGCATATCAAATTGTTCATGCATAAAGGAGGAGGAGCACAAAGCAAGACAAGAAGTTTGGCAGCAGCCCTGCCGGTGCATGCTCCCAAATCCAGCCTGGGCTTTGCTCCTGTAAAGGGAGCTAAGTGCCCCTTGCTGTGCTATATGATCCCCATCAATAAGATATCACACAGATGTCTGCCTGTATCTCTGAACCCAGCAAACAGACTGACAAAACATGAACAAGCTTCTCCTGACTGTTAACAGAGCCATCAGGAGAAATCATGCCCACCGAGTGCCTCACTGGAGAACAGCACACGTGGAACATGCCAGCAAAGTGAGCACCAGCCTTCACTATGCTTAAAAGGGATTAAAGAAAATCACACAGACTATAAAGCATTTCACACTGTGGGAAAAGAAAAAAAAAAAATAAAAAATAACACAGCTATGTTTCCCATCAATATTTTAAGCTTCCCTAATGTTGTCTCTATTCTGAAAAAGCAAACTTTAAATTATTCAGCGCTCTGCCTGGTTTTATAAACTCCACTCCATTGCATGTGGGTGTGCTCGTCTCCATTAACAGCACAAAGGTGCTGTGCCCTGAGCACCCCAGGTGTCTAAGCAGGCATCCAGAGGGGACGTGGATGCTCTGAGGACAGATGGACGATGGGTTTGCAGCCCATTGACTGATATTAGTATTAAGAAATGAGCTTGAATTCTTCAATTTAAGTGTCCATTCTGTACCCATTAATTACACAGTAATTCAGTATCGCTCCCTGCGAGCAGCAGATCGGGCTCAGGAGATGAGTGCTGCCAAACCTACAGCTGCAGCACGGGTGAAGGTGATGCCCAGAGTCAGAGACAGTGAGGAGAGATGGAGTCAGAGCACAGGAGTGGGAGATCTCCACCTGGGCAGAGCTCGAGGTGCACAGAGACACAGGGAGATGCTACAGCTGACAGAGAGCAGCTCTGCTCTGCTGCAAATCACTTTTCTTCTCCACCCCACGATGCAATCAGTCACCCCAGGGCCCTGATTAGTGCAATCAGCTGCTGTGATAGAGCCAAGACAAAGCCCAACCGACTGCAGGGTCACTCAGCAGAGCAGAAGCAGCAATTTGCACCTGTTAATTCCTGTGAACTGGAAGCACAAGCTGTAGATCCAGCATTTGAGGTGCCCGGGCAGTTGGAACAGCCTAAGCACAGGGCAAAGCACTGAGAGTCTCACAGAGCAGGGAGCTTCCAAAGCAGCCCATACTCAAACTGCTGCAAGGCTCCAATGCCACCACTGCAGGCAGCAAAGTGTGGGCAAGCCAAAGGAGCAGCAGCAATGTGCACACAGAGCAGCTGCTTCAAAGCACCTCATTCAGCAAAAAGCACTTCCCAGTCTCAGAGAGCAGAATGCATTCCGGCACTGGCTGCATTATTAATCTGCAACAGATTTAAAAGCCCTTTAAGACAGGAGCTGATCCCTGCCAGGAATACAAATGACATTGTCCCACGCTGTACATTTACATAGCTGATGTTGATCTGCTCCTGCAGGTAAACAGCTCCGTTCTCTCCTCAAACACTTTTGTTTAGTCCCATGCTGGGGCCAGATTAGAAAAAACACGGTATTAATTTTGCCTCCTGCCGACTAAACAGCATCTTCTCTTTTTCCTCACAAATACAATGAGCAACTGCTAATTCCCTCTTGTGAATGCTGAAGGGGAAGGGTAGCGTGAAAGATGCACTTAGAGCTATATTTAGAGGAGCTGGGATCTGACAGCTAAATAGGGTCTTGTTTCTTTGTTTAATTTTTCCTCTGAATCTGCATATCTCCAGCCAGAGCTTTCCTGATGCTGCCAAAGACATCCCCAAGACCATCATATCGCAGCCATGAAAGGAGCTGCCTCTGCTCCAGGCATCCCTGAGGCCTTCCTCTCTGCTTATCTCTGGCCCCGCTCAGCACTTTGGTGATGGATTTGAACAAAGGGGCCCCAGCACACGGGGAGCAGCTCCAGCCTGGGCAGGGACACCTTCAGAAGCAAAACACTCGAGGGTTTCAAGCAGTTTCCTAAACCTCAGCTGCTGAGCTAAATCTGTGCCACCATCTGCATCCGGAGGCTTGACAGCTCGACAAGAGACATTGATTTTGAGCAGATTACAAGATTAATTATGCCGTATTCTTTATGCATACTTCAATTCCTTCAGGAATACACAGCGTGGAGTAAGGGGGTGAGATTCCCACTTACCCAGATAAAAACTTGCATCGAACAGACTTAGAGATTCGGCACAGGCTGGCACCACGGACTTGTTGCCATGTTCACTTTGGAGCACGGGGACCTCCTGCCTCAGGCTCTGCCCCACCACCCACCTCTTCCCCACCACCCACATGGGAACCTCTGCAGCGACCTCTCATTATCAGCTATAATTAAGCTCCCACCCTCCCCAGCATACGCTCTGCTGGTTCAGGACTAACCTGAGCTTTGGGACGGCTCTTCCCAGCCCTAAATTCATCCCTGAACAGCCATGGCCCTAATGTGGAGTGACACCTCTGCTAAGGGCAGTCTGTGGCACAGCATCCATTGAGCGGATTCACAGAAATTGGGATAGGAGAGAGAGCAACAACACAGGCAAAACCATTTGATCAAGTGGTGGGAAAATTATTTATAACAAGATCAAAGTTTAATCCTTTCTGATGAAATTGTTGGCCAACTCCTGCCAAGAGGTATGTGAGGATCATCTGTCTCCATTAACCGTGGCTTGGCAAAGGGCTTTCATGCAAATTAATAACGTAGCCACAGAGGAGCAGACAAGGACACAACAAGGCAGTGCTGCACAGCCCCAGGACCATGACAGCATCTTCCCCTCATGCTAAGGCAACTCAAACCTAGAGCAGAGATGTTAGAATGGCTCCAGAGGGGACCATGAGGATGCTCAGAGGGTTGAGAGCTGTCGTGCCCCATCCCTGCAGGTGCCTCTAATGCTATAACGGGATGGTAATAGCAGGGTGGCAAAGTCTTTGACTATGGTAAACAAGAGCAAGGCCAAATGCAGCAGCTATGGGTGCAGAAATGAAAGAAAAGAGCTGCTTATCTTTGGAAGGCCTCAGGTAGGCAAGGATCTCCAGCAACAGATACCCCCACCTCCACTGCCAATCCTTAAGTGAGGTCTGGGAAGGGGTGGATCCTGGCTTCACCCCTTCAGTCACTCAGCTGCATTGCATGCACCTGAGCTCCCCTGGGCTGGCCCTGCCTTCTCACCAGGTGCTCCATCACTGTTTCAGGTTGTGACTTAGCATTTCCACTACAGTGTCCAAGGCCACAGATGGGACCCTGAGGGGGCAGCCAGCCCAGGGCAGCGCTTGGAACTAGACAGGCTTTAAGGTCCCTTCCAACACAAGCCATACTGTGAATGTATTCTATGATTCTATTATACGATCAAGTAGATAATTACAGTCAAAAATCTTGCTGTGGACCAGCACAGAGAAGAGATAAAATAATTTTGGTTTCCAAAGCATAACCAATATTCAAAGAGTCCTTTTATAAGTGGCACATCTCTTTGAATATGCTTTCCATGAGCTGCAAACCCAACCTACAGCTGCTCGAATGAGTTGTGACTCCCAGCCCAGCCCCAGCCACTCCCCAGAGTGCCTTTGGGATCAAGGAGAGCAGCAGGTGCCACAAACAAGCCAGGAACCCGCAGCACACGTCACATCCCCACCCCACCAGTACCTGCAAGCCCAGTGGAGACGTTGACCTCAGCGTAGGGCTGTCCTGCCAGCGGGCTGCCAGCCGAGACGCCATTGAGGGCCACCACGCGGATGGTGTAGTTGGCGTGGGGCAGCAGGTTGACCAGCGTAACGGTGCGCTCCACCAGTCCCGTCTGCTGCGGCACGAAGCCCACACCATTGCCACACTGCTCACAGCCACCCCTCGGCGCCGGGCAGTGGCTGCACCACAGGCTGTAGGTCAGGTCGCTGCGGCCGCCCGCGTCGGCAGGAGCGCTCCAACGCAGCACCAGCGAGGAACGCCGCAGGCTGTACACCAGGTCCCTTGGGGCAGATGGGGGGCCTAGGAGGAGAAGGGTAGCCATGTGCCTGAGGTTGCTCAGGGCTCCCATTGGTAGGGCTTGGGGACGCAGGTGATGACGGAACAAGGCCTGGGTTCAGGCAGCTGCCCCACGGCAGCTCACAGGATGGGAATGCAGGACATAGGACTGCACAGTGGGCTTCTCTTTGGAGGAGCCTCCCACTCGCATCCAGCCACAGCTCACACAAGGTGTGAGGAGCACCCACAGCACCTCTCCCTGCCATCCAACCCATGCCTGAGCTTCTCAATGCCAAGCAGGCACTTCTACCCCCATCCATCACAGAAGGAGCTGAGGTCCAATCCAATTAACTAGAGGCCAACTAATTAAAATCTGCAAACTACATTGAACAACTAACCGCCCTAGTTTTACCAGTGAGTGCCTGCATGTCTGACCACATGTGGGATGTATTGAACCCCACACCCCCATGGAACAAGGAGAGCCCATCGCCCTCCCCAGGCCCAGCCCTCCTTGGTGCTACAAAGCTGCTGTTTCAGTGAGACATACGTGTGCAGGAGGCAGACAGAGGGTCCGACGGGGACCTGGAGTAGTTCTTCTGGCAGGAGCAGAAGGTGGAGGCTTCTTCATGTGTGAAGCTGTGCTCAGGGCAAGGAGAGCAGAGAGGGAGGCGGAGGGAGAGCTTGTAAAATCCTGGAAGGCATGCTGGAAAGAGAAAAAGGGAGTTATTGAAAGAACAGCACAAACAGAACAGGGCCACAGCTGGTGACGGCACCATCCTGCTCCCTGGACTTCCTCTGCCTGTTGCTGGCCAGAGGACATCACCCTCCAAGCTCCTTGCTGGGATCCTGGCACCAAGGGAGATGTCCATTTGGTTTGACCCAGAATGGACATTTTGATGCTGTCACTTGGTGCTGGTTCCTCCAGGGCTGTGGGACCCTTTCAGTGGGCTGTGGAGGCACTGAAAGAATGATGGCTATTGGCAGGACATCAGCCAGAGTGATGCTGGAAGCTATAGAGGGATTTGGAGGAGGAGGTGGCTGCAGAAAAATATGGGATACAGAAAGCCCACAGTTTAGTTGTCAGTGCCAGGTGAGCAGAGCAAAAGGAAGTGGGAGTCACAGCAAGACTTAGCACCAACCCAAAAAGGGCAGATCAAGAAGCTGGAGAACTCATTGGCTACCAGAGCTACAAAGCTGTGCACGAGGCCACGTGCTGGCAGCTGTGGTGCCATCACTGCAGATTGACAGCAGTCACTGCAGCCACTGGGGTATGTACTGAAGTCAAACAGCAGCAGCAGCAATTTACTTTTACAGGCCATACACACAGGCTGCCTTTACCCTTTGGAAAGTGTCTTTGATATTCAAACAAGAAAGTGGTTCATCTGCTGGTCGAGGAATTGCTTGATCCTGACCACAGTCTGCACAGTGCACAACCTACCAACCCCAGCAGGACACCTAGGAGCTACTTCTGCATGAAAGACACATTACTTCACAAGAAACAACAACAAAAAAACAGGCTGTAAAACCCCACAGAGCAGTTCACAATAGCTTCACTTTAGCCCTAAAACAACATCTGAAAAAGCAGCAGCCTGCAAACAAATACATTCTGCTTGGCTTCATCTTCTTGATGTGGGGCTGCTGCCTGCTGCCCCTCCATCAGCTCCCTGAGCACGCAGCCTTGTGAAGTCCCCACACAAACAGCTCCCCAAGCACAGTCCCCTCTCTCATCATTTTTAAGGAGTTGGCTGCTGAGACTGTTCCTTTTAATGAAGATTATTCCACTGCACTCCAGTTCATTACTTTTTCTCATGACACAAAACTGGCAGCTCTGGCTGTGATCTGAGGACAAAGCACCAGGCATGGCACCGGGGCAGAGAAGACTTGCATGGGATGCTGAAAACGGGTGAATGTTTACAGGGGACATTATTTCACTGCCGTTAAATAAATCCATCTTGCTGTGATTGCATCTTGCTGTGGGTGGGATTGCTTTGTCCCAGCACACGGACAGCCAGCTGCAGGCAGAGCAGCAGCACGGGGAGATTTCTGCTTTCTCTTATGTCACAAAAGCAGCCTTTCAAGAGTCACCTGAAAGCTTTGCTCCTTTCCACACAAGGTCTCTGTCACACAGTGCAAGCAGACAGAAAGCAGAAGGTTTAGCCACCTCAAGCCCATTCCAGTTGTGCCCAAGCAAGGGGTTTCCTGGTATCTGGAATGAAAATCAGCATTTGCCAATCATAGAATGGCTTGGGTTGGAAGGGACCCCAAGGATCATTAAGTTCCAGCTCCCTGCCACAGGCAGAGCCACCAACCTCCAGATCTGATACTGGACCAGGCTGCCCATGGCCCCATCCATCCTAAACACCTCCTGGGGTGGAGAATCCACAGTCTCTCTGGGCAGGACTCAATGTTGCTTTTCTACACTAAAGATGAAAACCGGTAAAAATGGAGAATCAGAAATGAAAAGCCCTTAAAACCAGTGGGACTGGACAGTCTGCAGCTTTGCCTTTTCCTCTCCCAGTTCCCAGCACAGCTCCAGGACCAGATAACGCTGATCTTTCAAAGCACAGGCTTGGCACACAAACAGAGAAGCAGCAGAGAGGCAGTGTGCAACACACAGTAAATGCCTTCCCCTACTTCAGGCACTGGATAACACACACACAAAAATAAATAAATAGTGGGTGTTCAAACTACCTCCAAAACTTCCAGCCTCCCCTTTGTATTTGAGAAACCAAAGCAAGCCTACTGTTACACCAATACGTGTGGCAATGCATTCAGCTTGCATTTCCTTTTGTACTGCCCACAGCACAGGGCAGCAGGACTGCCATTGGCACGCAGAGCTTGCAGGCACATCCTGAGCTCCCAGGGGCTCCTCTCCTGCTCAGCCATCCCAGCCCAGAGCACGGCATGTCCTGCTCTGCAGGGAGCAGCTTCTCATTACAGCATCAAAGCTCCAACGCTGGCACCGGGTTCCTGCTCGTAGCCTCTGTCAGGCAGAACAGAAAAATCAATCTTGTTTACAAACTTGATGGGACTCGAGCAGTAAAACCAGGGAATATACTGCTGTCATCCCCCGGAGCTAAAGGCAAGCCCAGCAGTCACATAAATTTGACATCTCATGGTAGGAAATTGAGCGTTTTCAATTAGAAGCATCTTTCAGGCAGTTCCTCCCCGTCTCTAATAGCTAGGAGAAGGAAGTTGACAAAACAACATTTAGACATTGCCTAATCCTTCACTGAAATCACAGCCAATAACAGGAGTGCTGCAGCCTCCTGGCTTTCTGCACGTTGTTGTTTTTAACTCTGTTCCCTGGTTGTCCTATTCTGATGCTCCAGAAGGAGTGCAGAAGCACCCCACGACATCTGATGCATCACAGATGCATCTCAGTTTCTGAGACAAACTCCCCCTCTCTCCACCTCATCCCACAGGCGTTTTCCTTGGTCCCCAGTTAGTTTACAGGCAATTCTGTTACTTTGCAGTGCTCATTTTTGCAGAGGGTATGCGGCAGCTCTCCAGCAATCAGGCCATCCACTTACAGAATGAAACTCTCTGTTTGCTACACAATTGCCTCTCCGGTACCACCACAACTGAATTATTAAATAATGGAATCCAATAATCCCTCATCCTGGAGGAGGAGCAGCTGGGTGGGCCAGACAAATTCATCACCTCTCTGCGTTTCCATCACTGGTGCCCACGTGAGATGCTCCCCGTGCCCCCCATTCACTTCTCCAAGAGGGCACACTCCCTCCTTGTCACCACACTGCATTGCCAGCAGCAGAACCCCATGGGTTTCTCACACAGACACATCTGCTGCCACTGTTGGACATGAACAGGTGACTTCAGAGAGCAAAAAGCAGCATCCTCTCCCACACGCAGTCTTAGCCATAGGTAGATTGGAGCAATTAAGGATGCAGAGAGGCACGAAAAAGGCCTGGTTTCTGATTAAGCTATCACAGGACAGCTTTAATTCCCCCTCCCCAGCAGGATCCAGCTTGCAGCACCTCACTGCTGCCACTACTCCTCCTGCTGCAGCCCAGGCTCTGCCCCACACCCCCAGGGGCTGCAGAAGCCTCTCTGTCACCAGCACGGATCTCAGCATTCCACAGGCAGCAGCAAGCTGGGCATAGATGTTTCACCTTAAAAAATAGCAAGGGATCCCTGGCTGAAACCCTGATTTATCAGCTGTGGGGCATCAGCATCCAAGCAGCTTTATCTTGTTAACTGATGAGCAGTGATTAGAGGCAACTCGCTAAGTGCACCAAGCAGGACAACTGACTGCAGCTCTGCAGCTGATTGCATTTCTTTTCAAGTGAAGCACGGCCAGGATTTTGCATGCAGCAGTAAAATGAAGTTATTAATCACCCCAGCTCTATTTACCAGCTGGCCGGTAGCCTGGGTGATGTTGACATCCATCGCTGCAACAGCTGATTACCTCAAACAATTCACTTAACCTTTGTTTTCTTTTTGAAGCATGGGAACGTTGTCCACACTCAAGCAGGGAAGATGGGACAGGTGGGTTTGAACAGGCAAATCCAGGTAAGGAGATGTTCGCTGACACTGCCCCAGCCACTCAGCAGGGCCTGAGGAATCCAAAAATCCATTTCCTGCAGCTTATCGGTGCCTAATTAAACAGCGCTCATCATTTTGCAGAGAGGATGGGGCTGAGACCTGAGCAAACACCGAAGCTTAGCATAAAATATTGAGGGGATGAGCACAGATGGAAGATTAAATACGAGGTGGAAATTGCACTGTATCGCGGATTTAGGACTAAAGCTACTTAACCCACACAGCTTCCAGGTAGCATCAATACAGAAATCAGACAGAGCCCATCAAACACCTCCTGCCTGCCTCCACCACTGGGAAACACATGTGCACACGTGTGCCCGTGGCTTCGCCTCTCCAATCACACTGAGCTGTGCCAGACCACGAGGAAAGTTCCTTTGCAGTCCAGCAGCGTGTTTCTGCCCCCCACCTGAAAGCTTTTGATGAGTTCTACCTTTTGGTTTTCCTACCCAACTGTTTCACGCCAGCTTGCTGATTCACACACCTCACAGATCTCTGAGAACAAAGGGAAAACAGGGGGGACGTTGCATGCACGAGCACTGCTGAACTTATTCATGCTGCTGAATTCCTGCAGACGGCGGAAGAGCCGTGTGCTTGCCAGCAGGAATCAATAACGCCTGCAGATTCACCCAAAACGCCTATACAGTCATTTGTAATTAACACTACAACTCGGTTGTCTTCCAAAATCAATTCCTTTCCTTTTTTTTTTTTTTTTTCTTCCTTTTTTTTTTGGTCATGAAATTGTATTTGACAAAGTCCGCTCTCTTTTAATGCGCGTTAATTTTCTCTGCTGGAACTGCCAACCAGAGGGGCTGCGTGTGGATCACAGCACTGGGCTCCTCTGCGGCCCCCGTTCCCTGCAGACCTTCACCAGGATCCAAGCAGACATCATTTCCAGGAGCACCAGGAAGAAGCAGATCCGTCTCTGTGCCTAAAGCATATCAAGATGTGAAGGAGCCCTTCTGAGCACCGCGAGCCCCCAGCTCCCAGCACAGGTCATCGGCCCTGCCTGAACCACATCAGTCAGAAAGTGCTGCCTCACTTTCTGTTATCAGCAATGGGATATCTGTTATCAGCAATGTTATCAGCAATGGGATAAAACACAGAACTGCCCACACTGCTGTCTCCCACAGCAGCTACAGTGATGCTGACCCCTCGGACCAGGTGTGCACATCCAGCTTCCATCCATCCTAATGCCATTATCAAGCCAATGGTTATTACATCCTAAATGTTTCATTGAAATGCTGGTGGAAATGCACTTGGTGTCAGCAGTTCCCATACCCACGGCTGACCTCAGGGTCTCACACCAGCCTCCCAGTTCTAAAGGAGCGCAGAGAACATTCTTCAGGAGGGCGAAGGGACAGCGGGCAGCAGCCTGAGCTCAGCCTCCACAGAGCTGAGTTTTCTGCTCATGTAAGCACATCATTTCTCCTGTTTTCTTTATCAGATGATCTATCTGTGTGGGCAGGGTGGGTGCAAGACGTGGGATGATGCCTGCCTGCACCCTGCCTGCCCCAGGGAGCCTCTGGCTGCTGTGACATCTGGCAGCAGATCTCCAAAAAGGGAACCCTAAAACCCTCATGTTTTGCCAGAAGAAGGAAATGGGGCCCCAGCAGAGCAGGGCTGCTCAGCTTGGAAGAGATTCCCAAAAAGACACCGTGCTGAACTCCATCCCATCGCTAAAAGCGTGGAAAAGAGAGCATTGTCACTTGTCATTTCACAACACACAAGGCTGCGGGTGCAGCTAATGAAATTATCAAGCAGCAGGCTTAAAGCAAACAAACAAAAATACTCTCTTCATATAGCATGTAATTAAATTAAACCCCAGACACAGACTTCAGAGCTCCTCCTAGCTCAGACCCAGCTTCTCCAAGCACTGCATCATCCCCCAGAGCTCTGCAATTGCTTTTTCTTCCCATCAGAATCGTGCTGGTGCCCTGGAAGGACAGCTGCCACCGAGCACACACAGATGAGGACAGGTAGCCCCAAACCAGACAGGGCACCTTGTGCAAAACATAGCATCAGAGTAAAGTTCCGGGAGTATATTGAGCTGGTGAAAGAGCCTTGTCAACAAATGTCCTCGGGTAATAGAGAGGCTCCTGCCTTCCCGTGCACGCTGGGTTTGCAATCTTGCCTTGTCTTATTGCAAAAGCTGTAATCAATACTTTGCAGGCAGCAAGCGATACCGTTACTGAGCCCTGCCGTGATGAAGGGAAAGAGACCTTCTGCAATCTCTGTGCCCGTGCAGGAGGGACAAAGTCAGCAGGAGGGAGAGATCAATGCGGCACCGCATCGGGTCTCTGCTCCTCTGGGCTCAGTGCTGCCCACCAGGATGGGCATCTCAGGCTGTGTCAGCTCGAGGAGAACTCAAAGGCAGTTTTCCTCCTGAAAACTTCTTTTTTCATAGCCATTTTTTCAGTAACACTTTCAAAAAGCCCACAGTCGTTTCCAGCATCCTTGAAAGCTTTAAGACAACGCTACTCTATGATTTCAGTCCTCGCTAAATAATTGGAGAAGTACTGAAATGAAAACCTGTGTCCAGAGGGTAGATCTTTGTGCATCTCCAACAATGAGCTCTTAATAGCCGAAATTAAATTCTGTGATTTAGTCTAGAGGAAAATTAAATACCCAAGTATATTTAGTAAGGCAGTCCTGAAATATCAAAATCCATTCAGCACCAAGAAGGCATTCACTTGAATTCAGTGCCACAGAACCAAGCAGAAACTCATTGCTGTTCACGCAGGAATTTTCCTCAAGGACACATCAATGCAGGCACATCCATGGAGCCAACTGCTGTTTACTGCTGTCCCTTACAGTTCCCCAGTACAGCCAGCCAATTCCTCCCATGCTGAGGGCTGGCCAACCCACACCTCCAGCTCACCCTGCTTGTGTTGAGTGTGTGAGTCCCTGCAATGCCCCCTGAGCTGGGGGCAAGATGGGTTTCCCTTTGTATTTCAGCAGAACAACCACCGTGTCCATCCAGCAGCCAGGTCTGTATAACCTTAGGCCTGACAAGAATGCTGCAAGCCAACTGTGATGCTTGCAATTTTCTGAGTAGTTTGGTCTAAAATTAAGTGTCATAGAGTAATTTGTGTCTGGCTCTGCCACAATTTCCACAGCCATAATTATTTCAGACACACTATAATACAGCAATATAACATGCAATCCAGAATAATAAATATCTCCGAGCTTGATCATTACTCCAAAAAGAGACCAAAGAGAAAGCATATTTCATATGGGTGGTCCGTCTGCAGAACTTAAGGAGAGCAGCATCTACCAAAGGCACTGCGGGTTCCCCAGGGGCTGCTGATGGGCAGATACTCAGAATTCATTCAGTGCCACGCTCCCCACACCTTAAAAACCAGTCACTTTGCTCAGGTCAAAAAGGGGCTCCAGCCACACTCTGCAAGAGCACAACCCCCAGGAGGAGAAAGCCAATAATTCAGAGAGGAAGCCCAAATCTAAACTTCCTCACCAATTAGTCCTCTAACTGCAGCACGGATTTACTCCCTCAGCCCCTCTCAATGTGTCCTCATTTCACACCACTATGGCATGCCCAGCTCCAGGCCCAGAGCTGAGCATCCCACAGGCTGCACAGGATGCTCTGAGGATGAAAGGAAAGCCTGGTGCTCAGTGCAGAGTCCCAGGAGAACAAATAAATTTATTATGCATAATACCCTGGCATCATTCAGGAGATAAAATAAACTCCAGGAGTGCACACAGGTTTGTAAGCTAATGTATAAAAGATGAAACAAATCAGGAGCCCCAAGCGCTGAGCATTTAGATCCATCTTCTTTGTACTTAAATGGAAAAGGAGACCTTGGGCTTCAGGAGGTACCTTTGTAACGACCCACAGAATATTGCAACTGTTTACTCTAAATTTCTTTAATTCCCACTCAAACTTTTTTATTTCTCAACTACTGTAGAGACACGACGTTCTGATGGGGGCATAAGCCACAGAGGAAAGGATCTTCCCACCACCCCCAGTCAGACACGACTGCTGTATCACATCTGGGGGGGGGGGCAGAACACATAAATCAGCCAGGAAAAGGATGCACTGACACCACAGCTTGCAGAGAAGGGCAGCAAACAGCTGAGCAGTGGCAATATTCCAGCGCACTGCCATCACAAGATGCTGCACTGGTTCTCAGGATCACTAATTTTGATTTTTGCCTTCGACGCAGCCCCTCTCTCAGCATCCCCATCCTGCATTGGGCAAGGGGACTGGATGGTTTCGTTCCCTTCTCCCAAAGAAGAGGAAGCATGAGTGCTGCCATCCAGCACGAGCAGCTGGCCAACAAAAGCTCTTTATGGCAGTCCCAGGAGATGTGTGCACAGCAAAAAGGGGCTGAAGGCAGAGATGGCATTCCTCCACCCTCAGCCCACGGCACTCAGCAGCACAAGGAGCAGAGGGGAGGTCTGGTGGGACGAGAGGTGGAAGGCTGCTTTTATGGAACAGTGAATATTTCCTCTATTGCAGTGCTCCCCTTTGGAAAATCAAATTCAAGGACTACTACTGCAGCCTTGCTTTTTGCAAAATAAGATCCATTCTCATCAAAACTGGCTCAAACAGGCATTGGGGCAGAGGCACTGCTCTGCTGGTGGATCCATCAGGACACCCCAACGGGCAGATCCTGATGGATCCAAGCAGAGCTCACTTGCTGCTAACTGCACAGCATCCAGCGTGAGTTAGGCTTTGCACCACCAGTAGATGCCATTAGCAAAGACCGTGTTCTTCTAGCAGCTGCTGACCCCTCGCCTCATCTCTGCATTTCAAGACCACAGAGACAGCTTCTCACCTTGTAAAGCCCCCGCATCCCCCTGCACACCACCAGGGATGGACACTCCAGGACAACCCTGCCTGCTGCACCACAGAGGGCAAAGCCATCCCTTCCACCCCCATCAAACTCACTTGAGAACAGACTCTAAAAACCCAGACAAAGCACTAGCAACTGTTTTCTCCCTAAAATTAGCATCAGCAATGTATGATCCTCGCACAGAAGGGACACAGCCGCCTGACCTGATTGTCACTGCCACCGAGCCCCATGTAGGTGACAGCAGCACTGCTGTCCCAGCAGCTCCACGCCAGCTCCCACCACTCCTGTCAAAAAGCAGAGGGAAACAAATGGATGAGACTGAACCACAGCACAAATTTACGGTTCTGTCAAAGAAGAGTGGCTGACAGCTATTTCTGGAAGCGGATCTCCGTCACATTAATTCAACGTCTGCTTGAAGTTGTCTCATTTGCAACAAAACTGGCTGGTAAATATTAACCTTGGGCTTTGTCGAAATTCTCCTTGCGGGTGTTGCAAGGGATTGGATGGGAAAGATGAAGCACAAAAGACAACTTCACAGCAGACGTCAGGCAGATCCCTCACATCGCAGCTTCATTTTACACAGAAGCTGTTGCAAAGTGAATGGCGTGGAAGGGCTGCAGCTCACACCTGGCAAAACGAAGGGCAAAAAGACATCAGTGCTGAGAAGCCAACTGAAAACAAGATAGGGATGGACAGGAGATGGCCCACAGTGCTGCAGCACCTTCCACCCGCCCACCGTGCATCTGCTGGAAATAGGTTTTAAGATCAGGGTAAGCACAGGCCAGCAGCTGGCTGGAGGTGTATATTAGACAAGAAAAGCAGTTTAAATGTATTTACAGTGACAGAAGCTCTCCTCTCATTCGCAGGAAGATGTTAAGCAGATGCTAAAGCTGCTCACTTCCACCCCAGAGATGGCTGCGTTTCAATGATCACCAAAATGATTCATCAGAAATGTGCAAACCCAGGAAAGCTGTCGGGTGCTCTGGGATTTCTTCAGAGGAACGGTGCTATGTGGGAAGACGGACAGCAAAAAGGCTTGGCTTTATCACAGCACTAATTAGCAGCGCCGTAAATCCTATTAGTCTTTTCTCATCTCTCCTAATTTCAGTGTGAGGATACAAACGCTCTCGCAGCAGCAGGGTGATTTCAGCACCTAAATCACCAGAGCAAGGAGGTTGTGTGATTCAACTCGAAGCCGCATTCAGCAGGAAATAAAGCTAATTTCCCTGCCTTTCCTTCACCTCTAAGCTCTGCCCTGCATCACTTCTGCCATCCCACTGCCAAGCATGGGACAGGTTATGAGGGGCAACACCAGGCTGGTGCCCAGCATCCTGGCTGCACTGCTGGGCACAGAGCATCCCCAGACAGCCCTTCCCTTTATCCACTTCCAATTCAAGGGCTCCTGTCCTTGCACAGCAATTTCTGCAGCCCGGAAAGGCTTTCATCACAAATCTTCTACAGTTATTCAAAGCTTTAAAAAAAAAAAAAAAAGAAGGAAATAAGACACACACGAAAACTTTCAACTCTTAAAACTGTTTTCTGATATTTGACCAGACATAAGATGCTGCTCCGCTGAGAGTGACTAATGACCTGCTTTCTGTGCGAGGGGGGAAAAACTTAATTACGTCCATTAAATTACTTGAGATATTTTTCCTTAGAGAATATGAATTATTTAAACTCAACACAGAGAAACCTGAAACATTAGCAAAAGCCTTCTGGGACTCGCTATGTAAATTCCCACTCCAAACAGATGGGGAAAGCGTGGCGAGCTGCCACGCAGCCACTGAAGCAGTCAGCAATGATGAGATTTCAACCCCATAGTTTTAATAAGGTCTTTTGGAGGAGGGCAGCGCATGAAGAGTCACTGCTGGGGCACCATAAAAACCCCTCCGGGTTCAGGGGAATGTCTGAACCGTTCACATCCATAAAGCCTCAAGCAGCGCCATCGAAGCACATCTTCTCCCTCTGGAAAACCTCACTCTCCTACTGCAGAGCTGAAGCACTTGGGCCCTGGCAACCCCTGGCCTCGGTGCTTCTTTGCCCGCTTTCCAGCAGCCCCAGGCTGTGCTGCTCTGAAGGCAGCAGGCTCCATGCTGCAGAACGAGCACCGATGCTACCCAACATGTGAAAACAAGAGCTTTTCTCACACCGAAACCCATTCACACCAGGACAGCTCAAGCTGCTCCACTCACACGAGCCCATGGCAATCCCCAGGGACACATCAGAGATGTGCAGACGGATGCCCACATTCGCCTCCCGCAGCTCCCAGGCATCCCCCGTACCCACAGCCACCACCTCTCCTGCTCCAAAATGGTCCCAGCACTGGGTTCATTAAGAAGACCCCAGGGAAGGTCAGGGTTATATTCATTTTTACAGCTGTCATTAAAAGCAACCTTGAGAGCTGTAAAGTCACCAAATTATTAACTTGCGTCTAAAGCACGGCGATGGGGATATTAACGACAGGGGGTAATTTTAGGGCTCCAAATAAAGCTGGGGGGAAATGCTGGTGGTATTCAGAGCTCTGGCACGTCCACCCAGCGCTCTCCCACAGCCAAAAAGATGCAAACAGCCCCGTTACCTCTGCACCTCCCGTCCCTCTCCTCGAAGCCTGGGCTGCAGAGGCACTTCCCGACAGGCACCAACCACTCTCCCTCAGCACTGCAGTGCATCCGGGGGGGATTATCCACATCCACCCGGGCGTGCTCGACACACGTGCCCTTCACCTCCACCAACGTGGCAAAAGCCGTCTCTGCCACCGTATCTGGAAAAACCGCCAGGTTCTGAACGGTGCTGAGGCACTTCTTGTAATAAACCCGCACGGAGACCAGGGCCACGCAAGCACCCACGTCCTGGAAGCCCAAGTGGAAGCCTCTCTTGCTCAGATGCCCGATCTCCCGCAGTTCTGTGTTCAGCTTCATCTTCCTCTCGCCCAGGTCCCCCTGCGTGAAGCTCTCGTCGGCAGCAATGGTGTCAATCTTGGTGTGTTTGCTCTCGCGGATGCTGTGGCCCAGATCGGCGTCGGATTCGGCATAGTAGAGGTTGAAGGTCTCCTTGCAGGTGCCTGTCACACCTGGGATGCTGTTGCAGTCCCGCAGGGTGAACTTCAGCTCGATGAAGATCCGCTGGCCGTCGCGCCGGGCGATCCAACCCGTCTGCAGCCAGTTGTTCTGGTTGGGCTCCATGACGTTGCACACCTGGTAGGTACGGATGGGTTTGTACTCCTCGTCCACACCACTGATTTCCTCCCACTGTGAAAAGAATATAGAGGCCGAGAGGCTTTGGCAGCTGGAGCCAAAGCCTGAGCAGAACACAGCCACCACTATAAGTGCCTCCCCAGCTGCCTCACCACCTACAAACAGCACAGCACAGGCACTGAGCATCCCTCAGCCACCCAAACCACACGCTGTGGTCACAGGGCTGTGGAACCATCCCACACCGGAGCTCCTAGAGCCACCCACAGAAGGCACAGATGGTTCAGGACACACAGAGCCATCATGCAGTGACAACATCACAACCAGCAGCAGCTCCTCTGCTCGGAGAAATTAGAGCTGGGACAGGATGAGTCCTTTGCCTGCAAGTGCAATCAAAATCACCAGCACAGATTCTGAGCAAGCTGGTGATTCAAGCTTTAAGGATGCCCTGACACTTCCCAAAGCAATTCTTTTTGAGGGTATATTTATGCCAGCTTGCTAAATGCACCCAAAACACTGTTTCTTCTGCAGATTGACAGCCAGGGAAGGTAGACGACTCCAGGATGCTTCACTTTCCCCTCTAAACACTCTGTTTGCCTTCTGGAAAACAAAGCTGAAGCAGTGAGGAACACAAACTTTGACTTTGCTGCCATACTCTGCCAACAGCAGCTCCTGCTGCAGGGAACGGACTGGAGCTCACCCCTGTGCCACTCAGATTGCTGACAATTTGCTCTATAGGAGCACAGGGTGCATTTTGGGGAGGTGTTCGCCTTTATCACTCCATCCCCGTGGCCACGCCGGCTCTCTCAGCCCCACACAACCAAGGATTCCCATGCAAGCCCCACGCAGCACCCAGGGCTGCCCTTACCCCGTTGGCAGGGTGTGAGGTCCAGCCCAGCTCCGCTTGGGATTCTTTCGAGTCCATCAGGACGACTGCGGAGAGGAACACAGGTTAACGAACCCGCTGCTGCCCGATGGACCCCGCAAAGATCTCAGCCCGAATTTCCTTTAAATAATACATCCCAGCTTCTAAGTCACTCTTCTCGCACAGAACAGCCCGTTTCTTTCGGCAGGACGGGGCATTTGCCCACGTTCTCAGTTTCAGGAGTCGCTCGCTGGCAGCAAACAGCAACCCGGCGAGCCATGCCGTGCCCGCACTGCGCCCCGCACCGCCCGTGCCTTCCATCCCAGCCCGCTCCTCCCTCCCTTCCTGCGGATACAGCGGTACCCCGCGCCCTCCCTCCTTCCCCATCCCGTTCCTTTTAACGAGCTCACGGCGGATCCCCGAGGGCTGCACAGGGAAGGGAAACCCACAGAGCGGCACCGCACCGGAGGCGAAGCGCTCAACCCGACGGGCGGTGCCGGGGATGCGCTCACCCTGCTCGGCGGCGGCGCGGGGCAAAACCGGCAGCACCGGCAGCACCAGCAGCAGCAGCGGCAGCGCCCGGGGGAAACGGCCGCCGTCGCTCGCCGTCTCCATGACGCCCCCGACTCCGCTCGCCCCGCGCCGCCGCCGCCGCCGCCGCGCTCCGACCGCCGCGCTCCGCCCCGCTCCCCCCACCTCCAGCCAACCCCCGCCGAGGGGGCGGGGCTTAGAGCGCCCAACAGCCAATGGGGGTCAGGGGGCGGGGCGAGCCGCGTTCACTCTGAAGCCGACTGATGGCGCGGCTGTGCGTCGCGAGGCTCGCGGGGTTGGAACGGGCAGTGGGATTCCCGGCCTCAGTGTGAAGGGCAGGGATCGTTGTCTGATGTTAGCTGACGGACTGCTTGGCCATTGGGGAAGCTGAGATGCCTCTGGTCGCAGCCCTAATGCAGCAGGCTTTCCCGTTAGGTGATGTTTGCCTCCTACTGTCGTGTTCCCATTGCTCAGCAGTGCAGGAGGGCTGAGGGGTTGGCTTCACTCTGCACCACACAATGGGCGGCCCCAAAGCTGTACAGCCATGGGGGCAGGTGAAAGCAGAGGGCCTCAGCAGGCAGCAACGCACCCTCCTGCAGCCTAGATGGACAGACTGGGAATGAATGGTGTCCCTGTCCCAGTACTGCCACTGTCCTGTCACGCTGGGGTGGCTGCACAGCCTTGGCCCCCTGCAAACTGCTGGAGAAATGAGAGGTGTCCAGCAGATCACAGAATCATAGAATGGCCTGGGTTGCAAAGGAGCACAATGCTCATCCAGTTCCAATCCCCTGCTGTGTGCAGGTCGCCAACCAGCAGACCAGGCTGCCCAGAGCCACATCCAGCCTGGCCTTGAATGCCTGCAGGGATGGGGCATCCACAGCCTCTTTGGGCAACCTGTTCAGGGTGTTCCAGATCCCTCTGTTCTGACCTCCTGCACCAGCACCACAGTCCCATGTTGCTCCTGAGTTTGCAAAGTCTGTGCTCTGCACAAACCTGCAGACCTCGTTCATGCACCACCTGAGAGCCATGCCTGGGTGTGCCAAGTTCACCTCGAGCCTCAGGCTCTGCCTCTCCAGGCTGGAATTGGATTCTCAGCTGTATTTCAAGGTGCTGTAGATGCCATAAATTTCCACTGGCCAAAAGGAAGCACCAGGAAAGCACAGGCCATGGGTGTGCAGCTGCCTGTGCCCAGGAGGAAGGCAGCGTGCTTCAGTTCCTGCTAACTGTAGGTGTTACAGGTCCCTGCAAAATCTCAACAGGCTGAACACCCGTCAGCCTCCCTGATGGCTGTACAACCCAATGCTGAAGTCTGCTTATGTAGCAACACTTATTCCTGTGGGTTGTTCCCCACGCCGTAATTATGTGCTGTCAAATGTAAAACATTGTAAGCCTGGAATAAAAACATTGAGTCTGCAGCTACGGCAGCCAGCACTGGGGGCTGGGTTGGGCATGAAGGGAGAGGTGTGGGGATGTCTGTTGGAGCAGGAACACAGAGATGATGCCCGTAGGAAAGGGGGCACAGTGCTGCAGGAAGAGCAGCGGTTTGTAACCACAACAAATGCACAGAAACATCTCAGTTCTGCAGTGCCTCCTTCATACATGCATAAGTTTACTGTATCCCATTGAAGCCTGCTGCCAATCAGACTCAGATTTGCACACTGCATAATTAGATTAATTAGATATGGTGATTGCAGTTCATTTGCCTTGTGCCCTGGCTTCCAAGTATGCCCTTCCTGAAGTCAATGAGACCACCTATGTGAGTAACTTCAAGCAATCCCTGCAAGATTGGGAATCCTCAGCGACCCGAGGACCAGCTCAAGACCCTGAGGGCAACGTTGCTTTAATCTCATCTTTCTGAGCGTTTTATTTTAAACACCTAAGGCACATTTGCTTTTTGAGAGGTTTGGGAAGCATTGCAATAGAGAACCAATCTGCTGGAAACCAGGGGTTGTTGGGAGGTGCTGCTGTGGCCATTCTGCACAAATGGAGGGAACATTTTTCCTGCCCATATTCACACTCAGGTTCAGCAATACAGAGCTGTGTTTCTGATTGCCTGCCAGCAATCCCCTCTCACCCCAAAGCACCGACCCCACAGTCAGCCCTGAAACCCAGACCCTGGGGTGCAGAATTGTACTGGTACAGACATCCCCACTGGGTGCCCCATCTCTCACCCACACCAGGCACACATCGACTGCCTTTTCTCAGCCCTGGAGTCAAGTAACAACCTGATTAAAATAAATCTCCCCTCCATCACTTTACAGGGCAGGGAAGCAAAGGACAGGGTTTATTTATAATCTTCCTCGAGTGGAAACCAGAAGAAACGTCCCATTATTACTGGAGGTTTTGCCAGCCACCCAGGAAGGAAAGTGATATTTAGTTGTCGTTAAAGACTCATAACTGCATAACAATTTCATGCTATGTTAACTTCTAGGTTTTCTTTCGCATATAAATTTTTAAGGAGTAAAATAGAAAAACCCAGGCACTTGACCTTTAATCACAGTTATTTGTGTGATCAGTCAAGTGTGAGAAAAAGCTAGTTTGTGCCTGAAAGATGCCCTTTAAAACTAGATTGCTCTAATATGACACACGACTCACGTGGTGTAATGTATGGGATCTTGCTTACCCATCTCTGGGGAGCAGCAGCCGCCCGCTTAGCATTCATAGCCCGGATTTTGCTGCTGGTACACTGGAAGGTATTAATGTCATCCACCGAATCAATATGGACCCTTGGGACAGCTTCATTCACCACTGAGAGCCCTGGGGAGGTGTAGGCTCTCCCTCCATAGAGGAAGCCAACAGGGAAGGGTGTCCTCCGCATACACGGAGGATTTGATGCTCGAGATATTTCACTGGGAGAAGGGTATGTCAATGCTGATAGAGTACAAAGCTCTCCCATTTCTCTGAGATATTATTCCGAGCACTTATAAAAGCTCAATATTAGAACAGCCAGAGGTATTTTAATTACGGGTTTGAAGCATCGTGTTGTTGTGGGGGAATGATCTCATGAATTTTTCTTTGGCAAGACGAGATGACTGAAAACCGTCGCGGGGGTGAGGAAACGGAGCAGCTTTTTTGAATCAAGACTGGGATTTATTCATTCCTGGGCGCAGACGTGGAACAGGGAGAGTCCCCTGAGCCCTCATGGGCTGCACTGAGGGGACACAGCCCCACCAGGCACAGGGATGAGCCCCACTGACAATATGGGGACAGCAGACCCGGCTTCAGGCCACCCCAGGAGCTTCTGCAAAGAGCTGGGACCAACACGGCCCAGAAAATGGGTAATTCTGCGAGCTGAGCTATTACTGACTGTAAGTGGAGACAGAAGGATGGCTCTGAAACCACGGTGAAAATAACACTCCTGGAAAAAAAAAAAAATCAATACAAACACCAAGGAAAGAGGATCAGAACCCGAGACCATCAATTCCTGAGATAAAGAGTTGAAAGTCTCAGTGGGAGGACAGCCAGATCCAGACTGAAAAACAAAACTTTGCTTCTTTTGCTGACAAATGACTTTTTATTCTAAAGGACAAAGGAGCAGGAGGATGCCGGCCTCCATGCGCGGCTGCCAAAGCTGCCCTTGAAGGAAGAAGGAGCAGCAAAAAAGCTCACCGATGCTTTTCTGCGCCTTCCCTTCCCCTTCCACACTTGAAAAGATTTCCCTACAGCTGAAAACAAGAGATATGTGCGATTTTGTGCCGTGTGAGGCATTGCCACAGGAATCTGCTCCAGCACAGCTCTTGCTGTCCTGCTCCTCGGGGGCTGTGCCCAAGCAGGGACCACGGATTGCCAAGGGGTTGCTACTCAGTGTGCTCCCTGCCTTCACCTTCCATGTTGTTTGTCTGGAAGTCGAAACGTTTGTTTTTGAACAGCTTAATTTTTCTGTCAGATGCGCCCTCCTCGCTTCAGAATCTCCGGGTTATAAATGTTTTGCAGCAGCTCTTTAGCTTTTAAGGTAATCATATAAAAGATCCTTGACTACATAAAGGCAGCTAATCCGGGTAAATGCCTCTAAGCATCTTTACATTCCATGCTAATGGATTTCTAGGCAGCCCACAGGGATCCGCGTTCTAGAAAATAATGTAAAATATAGTAAGCGTCTCGTTTTTTTTTTAAATGCCTCAGATTTGTCATATATTGAGAAAATCCAGAGCTCCAGGCAGCGTAAATCATCACACTTATATAAGTAATACTCTGTTCTGTCATAATCAGCGTGAAGCCCAGCCTCTTCATGGGGGCAAGCATCCATTTAGCGTTCAATTCCAACTCAACTGGAGACAAATTATCACCTACCATTAATTAGAGCTGGAGAGGAGGGACCTGAGCTCTGCAATCGGTGACAGAACCAACCTGAGCACACAGAGGGCGATGCCACCGTGGGGTTTTGCTGTGGGAAGGTCAGAGGGAGCAAAGAATGTATTTTTAGGAGCAGCACCTCCCCAGGACTCAGCCCTGAGCCACCCCCAGGAGGCACAGCACCCTATTTTAAGAGCTGTCTGATGCAATTAACTTAGTGGAGGAAGAACCCCGAGGATGCACGAGTGCAGTGGGCCATCTCCTTCTGCAGATTCATTACGTGCCTTAATTAGGCTCCCAGCTCCCGGGGATGGCTCTGTTCTGGTGGCACGGAGGGAAGACCCGCAGCCTGGTGGGCAGCAGCATTGGGATCAGAAAGGAAATTTCAAAGGATGGCGGAAAGAAAAGAAAGGGAATGGGTGATGTGAGAGGAGCTTTAAGCAGAGGCACACCTGGAGCATCAATCACTGGTAACAAAAGCAGCACCAGCGCAGTCCCAGCAGCAACACAGATCCACACACAGTGCTGGGCTGCAACGTGCACAGGAGAAACACATGCTGGAAAAACACTCACTTTTTTTCTCCAGGAGAAAAAGAGGCTGCATTCACGCACCTAGTCTTGCTCCAGCAAACCCGTGGCAGCACACAGGCTCCGTGCTTTGGGGCATTTTGGAAGCAGTCACTCACTAAGCAACAGCACAGGAGATGCCAACTGCACACATCACTCCCTGACGACTGAGGCTCTCACCCTCACCTACATGGCATCAGCCCAGTGGAAACCATTCAGCACCAGCAGCAAAGTTATCAGAGCTCCAGAGGAACCCACGTGTAACTTAGTGATAATTAGCATCCAACAACTTAAAGCAAATAGACTGAATTTAGATCTGAATACTCTCCCCCTCTTCCCCCCACCCTTCGATCCAGTCTGTAGGTTCAGAAACACCAAACTCTTGAGCTGAGATTTGCTGCCCCATGTTTCGGGGGGAAGGGAGCAGCATCCTCCTCCCCCCAGCACCAAACCCAAGGGGAACGGCTCAGAACACAGACCTGCAGCCCTCCCTGGGGCAGAGCCCTGCAGAGATGCTTTGCTGGTGGTGCTGAGCATGGGACAGGACTCAGCCCCCCTGCTCTGCACAGAGAGCCCTCTCTGGAGGCAAGCAGACCCTCTGCTTTTCCTCACCCTGGTTGAAACACAGCATTTCAGGTGCCTGAGCCTCTGAGAGCTCAGCTTTGTGATAGAAATGATGATACACCTCAAGTATAATGGTGCAAACAGCCATTATCATAATTTTGATACCAATTACACGTAATTTGAACAAAGGAGTTGTCCTAGCTTTGATTTGCTCTCCTTGTATTCCTGGCTGGTTTCATTAAAATCACTTACAGAGATTTGCAGCAGTTCTGTTTGAAGTGTTGTCATTAGGATTTTCATTTCAGTGGCATCAGGAATAATTTCCCACTGGGCTGTTTATGCCTCAAAAACGGCTCTGCAGAGTGTGGGCCACCATCCCCATGCATTTTCGCTTGGATGGGGCACAGAGCAGACAGTGAGCTCCAGGATGGCTGTGCTCAATGTTGAACCTTTCTAAATCAGAAGGCAATGGGCCAGGCTGTCCCCTGCACTGTGCCCATTTCTATTGCGTGTCCCCCACCTGGGGAACCTCAGAGTGCCAGCATTCACAGGTCTGGATGTCCCTTCCTATGGTGTTTTTTAACAGCTCCTTCACCTTAAGTCTGTGCACTGCATCACCGTATAAAATCAATTACTGAGGTTTCCAACTTCATTGGCCCCTCAGGAACGTGAAGATAAATGTCCCCTTAACAACAGGACTCTGCAGTCCCATTCTTTGAGGTGAGCGCTGCCTTGGCTGCTCTTTGCCAGGCCATGGATGATGCTGAAGCACGATGCTCACTCTGTGGCTCCATCAGCACCAGCCTCACCAATTATCCCCCAGTCACAGTGTGAGGGTAGCAGGGAGGGCGTGCAGAGCGAGTCCTTTTCATTTGGGCATTAAAAACAACAACAAAAAAAAGAGAGTAATACACTTTGCAAATGACAATCAGCAATTTACTGCAGCTGGGGCTAATTCCTAGATGCATTTTACTCTCCAGGACTCAGCGCTTGGGCAGACTCTAAATCAGGCACCGGCACGTTATGTCCAGCTCCATTAAAGCTCGTTGCTAATTGCAGAGCTCTGGGTGTGCAGTGTGGAGCTGGAATCCTTCCCGAGCCCCCAGGAGCTGCTCTGCTGCCAAAGCTCTGGGCTGGATCTGGCCCCTGAGCAGGGACGCCCCTCCATTGGTCCCCACTGCACAAGTCCTGCTGGCTGCATCCCACTGATGGAGCCACCCAGCTCCCCAGCCCTAGGATAAGGATGCAGAGTGATGCCAGCAGCCCTGGAAAGCAACAAATCCTCATTCACTTTGATAATAAGGTTGCATTCGTGTCCCAGAGTGAGATTGCCATGTAGGTTTGCAAAAATACTGCTTAAATAAACAGAAAGGGAGGAAACGCGGGAGAGAGCGTCCAATCTGCATTATAATTAAGGGAAAGAGTAACAAATAGGAGAAACAACCTGTTCCCATCTGCAGCTGCAGTTTGTTCCGGGTGCATCTGAAGGGCCACGCACCCCCCGCACCGGGAGCCTTCGCTGGGAACGTGTGAATTGAGAACGAGTGGGGAAAAAGAACAGCTTTCTGCCTATATGGCAATTTTTCCTATAATGAGGCATCAGAGGGAATTTTGTCAGCCCAGACACTTAGTGCTATGCTCGATGCTGAGAGCCCAGAGGCAGGAGAAGAGGCCTGGACCACACCAAGGGTCACCAGGAGGAGAAACCACAAAGGAGGAGTGGTTAGCAGTGGGGCAAGGCTTACCTTGGTCCCAACAACGCTGCAGCTCAGAGCCACCATCGGGGTCCCCCTGGGGCCACCCCCAGCCCAGGGCTCAGCAGATGCTCTTAGGCTTCTGTTTCAACCCTATCCTCATTTATTTGTAAACCATCCTAATGAGGCCGATAGCGTCGGGATGGCGAGGAAGCAGCGTTATTATCTGTAAGCAGCAGAGACTGACAGCGTGTTTAATCATGGGCTGCGCAATGGCAACATCAGTAGAGGACAAGATTAGACACTTCTCCAATTAGTCATACATCAGAGGCACAGCCTGAGGGTCACTGAACCCAGCAATAGAGGAGCACAGATCCTGGAGGCTGGCAGGGCTGGATCCTCCCCCCAGGCACCCTGCATCCTCCTGGCTCTGCCAGCTCCTAACACGATTTTGCAGCCTGTAGTGGATGTGCTAATGGGATCGAGAGGTAAAGAGTTCATCCTCCTCCCTTTTCTCTGCTGCTTTCCTTTTTTCCCCTCGGCATCTCTCTCGTCCTGGCTCACCTCCCCATGCCTGCGTGCTCCTGAGGTCTGCGGATTAAAAGCACTAATAAAAGCCAGAAATTATTACAGCAGTCCTATTTATCACCAAGCAAATTGTATCCAGCAGCCTGCAGCAGCCACTGGTCTCCGAGGAACACCGTCACAGCAGTGGGGCTTTTCCTTCCCCACTCCATGGGGATGTAATGGGGTGAGCAGGCAGACTCTGTCCTGACCTGGGGGTAATGGGGCTGTGGCATTCCAACTGCCAGACGTGCTCCCAAGCAGCGTTCAGCACTTGGTCCCTCCTCAGGCCAATATCTTGGGGAAACCTCTCTGCAGCAGTGTCCTGATTTATCTGACACATCTCATTATCAGCCTTTGCCACAGAGGCTCTGACCTCTCACTCCGGGGCCTCTTTGAATTTACTCCCTGCCCCAAGCTACAAAAGCAACCGTGAGAAATCCATTTGCCTTCCTCAATACCCCCTGGTTCTCAAAGAACTTCCAAAGGGCGGAGGAGCCACCAGTGGGGCACCTCAGACCCTGGCCAAGGTTCTCCATCACATCACACACTGATTAATCAGCCCTCAGTTCTCCCTCCCCTTCTGCTGGGATCTCTGGTGTCCCTCCAGCCCCACAGAGGGACCCGTCCCCATGGAGAGACCCATCCTATGGCCATTCCCAGCACCAGGCACGCCGCTGCCACGTGGATCTCAGATATAATATTCATTTAGGACCATCTGAGCCACGGTAATAAAGCAGCCATTATGACAATACAGATCAATACGTCCGGAGACGATCCTTTGCTGAAACACGCCGCAATTGTTCAAACCAAGTCTTAATTGTGACAGGAATTGATTTCCTTTTTCTAATATCTCTGACTTTTAATTAAAAGGCAGTTAAGCGGGCGATACATTTCCAGGATCATTTCGAGGCAGAACAACATTGGGGAGCACACACTAAACATGCACAAACACTGCCCTGTCCATACAGTGTGGGTGCAGGAGCTGCTCCATCCCATCTCTGCTGCACGGGAGGGATGGGGTCATTAGGGACACTGGGGCTCCTTGTGCCGTTCCCATGTCCCAGAGTGCCCACAGCATGGAGGGAGATGATGGTGATGGGAGGAGCCCCTCCAGCCTATGCTTGTTTTAATTTCCAGGAAGCTCCCACTGGGCTGGGCAGCACGGCACAGCCAGACGCTCCCCATCAGCCCTGATTAGACTGAAACAGGCCAAAGCGACTTCGTCTGACTGGAGAGAGGCCATTAAGATCGCAGACTCCATTAAAAGAAGAAATGGGCCTTTTATCTACTCATCAAGAATCATAAAAGAAAAGAAACGCTTGGAGCCACTCATAAATCCCCCAGGAAACCCCATCTTGGAGCGTGGTGCAGGGGCTCTGATGCTATCCCACGAGTATGTCTGAGATACAGAGGTATGGCACAATCTCTGATGCCCATGTGGCACAGCAGCAGCTTCACCCCAGGTGCCTGAGCTGCCCTAGCTGTGCCTGAGTGGTCCTCCCAATGGGGCAGGGTCCTGGGACAGCCCACAGCCCCATGACCCTGCCTGCAGCAGCCCCAGCCTGGAGGCAGAAGCCCATCTCCTACCTTTGGGAAGAGGGGCTGCACTCCAAGCTGGAGCTTTGCCATGGGCAGCACTGTCTGGATGTGCAGCAACATTATCTGCCATAACATGGGCTTTAACAGCAGAGCATTATCAGAACTAATCAAATCTCCCTTGCATTACCATCCAGGCTGGTTTCTGCCGGACAAACACGTGTGATGCAGGCAGCAGAGTGGCTTTAGGACCAGGTTTAAGCGCAGCCCCCAGCCCCCATCTGCCCATCCTGCCTCCAGTGAGGTCTGCACTCTGCCATGACCTCTGCAGTTGCACTAAGGGGACAAATATCACGGTTAGCATTACCACAGTGTGGGCCATGGGAGCACAGAGCTCCCCAGGAACAGCCAGTGGGATGCTGAGAGCCCCTGAGAAGCAGAACTCCATTCCCAAAGCTGACATTTGTAAGCACTGTGGCCACAGGCACTTCTTATTTTTTCCTATGATTTCAAGCAGCTGTTTGCATCCTTTGAAAATCCTTTTCCATTTGCCTTCATAAATGAATACAAGCACCAGTAAAGAGCTGTACGGTGAGCTGCTGTATCAGCTTTCATTATAAGGTTTAGAGAAAACAGGAATTTCATCTCAATATGGAGTTCCCTGTATACACATCCTGCTCGGTGCAGAGGAACATGCAGTGCCTTGCACCAAGCTGGCACCAACATGGGACTGGGAATTCTCCCCACCCTTCTTCTGGCTGTTCAAGCCAGTCAGAAATGTGGCAGCACCACGACTGCTAGCAATCCAGTCCATTCATTTTTACTATCTAGGTCCATCAAGTCTGCCTTCCCCTAAAGCCTCCTGCCTAGAAAGAGGGAACCCAGGCCATGAGCTCTCCCTCAGGGCAGTGCTGCTGCCTGGCAGTGACACCAGGCAATAAATTCAGGCCCTCTAGCAATTAATCCAAACTCATCAGCAAACTGTCACTGTGCCCTGGGAAGGCTGCTTCTCCTAGGTGAGCGGGACGCAGGGAGCCTCAAAGCAATCTCACCAGCCCACAAGCCATGGGGAGGAGCACTGCACCCTGCCAGAGCGATAATGTCGGCACCATAGCAAAAGCAAAGTGCTAATTAGGAACTTATCAACAGCCAAGCCTTTTTGTAAATGACTTCCTGACCAAATAAGGGACCTGCCCTATGTGACAGCAGATCCCCACTGGGACCCCACAACCCCCAAAGACCCTTTGCAAGAACCCTATACTAACGCAGCATATGCATAGCGTTGGATTTTAACATATAGAGCACTTCTAGGAGTAGGCAGGCACTCCATAGAAGTTGCATGAACATTCACACATTAAAATGGATACAGTCTGTGTGCTTTAGCTCCTGAGGGTCCCTGTTTGGAGGAGCGATGCCCCACACACCCAGTGCTGCAAGAACATCCAGTCTGCAGGAGCAGAACAGCCCAGACAGCTCCAGAAGAGCCAGGGCTGTGCTGTAATACCTCCTCATGCTGCTAAGCTTTTAATTCATCTGGCTTTGTTACCTTGGATATTTTGTTCTCTAAATCAATGCAGCCCCCAGAATGATAAAAACCCTTCATTAACACCACTGGGTTATTGCCTAAAACAACAGCACATGATCTGGCACTTTTTAGTTTGATTTCACTGTCACTTGGGATGGGATTAGAGGGAAAGATATCTCCTAATTCTTCCAATATCCTTCAGCAAGCATTGGTTCAGACCAAAGAGGACATGAGATGCCAGTGTCAGTAATTGGAGAGAAAACTCTTCACTTGCAGATGGTCGGAGACCCTTGATGGCACCTCATGCTTTGACATAATGATCACAGCCACAGAGCAGCTGCCAAACAGCGCAGCACTTGGATGAAAAGGAGGAGAGCTGCTTAATCACACGGCCTCTCCTCCTAAGAGGGGACTTTCAGCCTCTCTAAAGCCCCTCACGGTGGGTGCTGCATGAGCCACAAATTGAATATCAATGATGGGGGGTTACGTGCAGGTTCATCTCCTAAGGCCAGAGTCAGAGCTGGGGACATCATGGAGAACCACCCCATGCACTGACAGCCTCAGATCTGCCTTCAGCACAGCAGGTTCTGGCCAACGAACTTCCTTTGCAGCAAAAATTTGTTGCCAGGCCTGAAGTGTGGCATTGCACTTCATAGCAGATTTCATCCCATTTCCCTCACTCCTGCTTTTTTCCTCCTAAGCCACCAGCACCTCCCAGCCCTGCCTCTGCAGGTCTTCCCCACTCAGCTCTTGCTGCTCTCACCTTTCTCTTTCCAGTCTCACTTTGCTTGGCTTTACCTATTTATTTCTCTCTCATTTGACAGGAATGCATGCAGTTTGCATCTCCTGTTCTCCTGTTCAGCAAGTCGCTGCTTCCACACCTGCCCTGCCCTGCTGTGCACAGGACAGGCTGTCCAGACTGCGTGCTGAGGAACTCGCAGTACGTTTTATCCCACTTTCCATTTACTGCTATTTTTTAATAGCTGTTTATAATCCAACCAGCTCAAGCATTGCAGTGGCCTTTCTCAGAGCAGCCAAAATTTTCTGGCCGGACACCGCTGGCGCTGTGTCAAGCACTGTTTTTCCAGCCAGCAGCTCCCACTAACTCCACTCATTAGAGCTCACAGCACTGCCTGTCCCTCCAAAGCAGCACAGGATACCTCTTGGAGCCCTGGGACTCCTGCAGGAAGCCTTGGCCTCACCACATGAGAGTGTGGAAATCGAGTCCGGGATGGCTGTCCATCCATCCATCCATCCATCCATCCATCCATCCATCCATCCATCCATCCCCTGTCCATAGAAAAACAGGAGGAGAACAGCCTTTGTACCATTACTACATGAACATTACCAATACAGGGCATCTCTCATCCTGCATCTCTCATCCTGCATCCCATATCTCTCATCCTGCATCCCATACCCCCCATCCCATATCCTGCACCCCACGTCCTGCTCCATCGCAGCACAGGAAGGACCATCCTTGCCCCAATGCTCGCCCGAGGACCACGTTTCACATTTTGTTTTCTCTTTGCAGCTCTGTATTTCCAACCTTGAGGCTGTTAATTCTCAAATCCTGACCTTAAGACTCGCTAACGAAATTTCGCCTCGCTGTTACCGTAAGGGCTGCACAGTGCTGGGAATGATGCTCCATCAAGGCAAGCCGCAGCAGCAAGGGGCACTCAGGGCACCACTGCTGTGGTTTGCTTTACCAGCACAGCCCAGCACCTGGCAGAACCTGAACCTGGGCGCATTGGGCCCCAAAACACAGCGAAAGGAAAAACAGAGCTGTGGTGACATAGGGATATGGGGATGCAGGGACATGGGGATGCAGTGTGAGCAGCTCACAACCACGCAGGCTTCAGAGAGAAGTAATTAAATATTGACTGAGAACGTCCTAAGTGAGCCCCGGATGCACATTACGTCCTGCTTAACTCAATAATTACCGTATCTATTATCCCTTTCCGCTCTCTATCTTTATTAAGCTAAAAGGTCTGTAATTAGCTACTTGGTTTAAGTGTAAGATTTCAATTAATCCACATTATGAAATATAATTGCTCATTAGAGGTAATGTTGCACATTCTATCACGCCAGTATCTCTTTGTAGCTTTTTAACCAAAATACAATCGTTTATGTCACAGTGGGCGAGCAGCAGTTTCACTCATCAGGCAGAGGGATGCCAAACAGCCTCTCTGAAGCCAAAACAAAGCAAGAAATCAGCACACGGAGCCAGCCTTGCATCTGCCGACCCATCCCCAGCACCATCCACCCACCCCAAATCCTCCCTTGGCCAAGATCTGCAACACTGCACGCACTCAGAGACACCACCACAGCCCTGCAGAGCTGGGAGCTTTCCTGGTGATGCTTTTAGAAATGAGCAGGGCTGACAACGCCACGAAAAGACATGGGATGTTTTCAGAGCACAGCTCAGGAGCAGCACCGACTGCAGAGGTTCCACGTGGCAATCGAGGAACGCAAATAAAAAGGGAGCCGTGCTGTTGGCCGTGAGACCTGTTTGCACAGCCTTCAGCTGAGCTCATTCCTGAAGTTCTGTTCTCTTTCTGTGTTTGGAGGGATTCAGCCCATGGGGCAAGAGTGACCATCGGGCATCCTGGGTTGGGAGGACCCCATAAGGATCTCACTGCAGGACCCCGTGCCATCATCCCACCACCGTGCCCAAACCAAGCTTTGATCCTATTCAATTTAGACATTAGAATAGCTTTATTATTGGTTTTTATATCATGCTGGTGAAGGTGGATACGTCCATGCAGCACAGCCAGCAAGCAGCTGTTGCTGCTTTGGGACGAGGCGCTGTGTAGGACAGGACAATCTGTCTCACTGTGTAAAGTCAATTCCTCAGCACTTACACAAATGTAAAATCACTACAACATTAGAAGAAGGAGGAAAAAAATAAAACAACAGCCACACTAGAGACTGAGAGAAATACCTTGTAAAGCACGCAATGAATTATTGAATTTACAGCGTTTGGTGCTGAATTAAAATGATAAACCGAAGTTTTTATCCGCCGAAAGCTGTTTCCATGGTGTCGAAGCAGCAGATGGCCCTTCCTGGAGATAAAGGATTTCAGAGCTTTGCCAGTGCTGAGAACTGGGGCTCTGACATACGTACTGGGAAACGGGAGAGGAGAGCACCTGATGGCACAGCCCCAGGGTGGGCAGAGGGCTGCACGCCCCATCCCTGCTCCTCAGGGCCCCTCCAGATATATTCAAGGGGGAATGGCCAACAGCCACAGCTGCCCCTTCACCCACACCAACCGCCTGCTCTGGCCCTGTGTTCCGAGTCATTAATTCCTAATAAGTAGAAAACTGCACGATGAGCTTTGGGTACGAATAGTTTACCGTATCAGAGACAATTCGCCATCCAAATTACCAGCTATAAATCAATTTTGGAATGTTGACATATCTTTAATAATGATAAATGGAGAATTTATGGGTGCCGCTAAAGTTCACGGCGAGATTTTGATTTATGAGAGAGCGGAGCTCAGGTGGATCCACCAACCCTTGGCCCAGCACCGTGCCCCAGTGTGGTCACCTCTGTGCCTTCACCTGCCCTATGGTGGCCATGAACCTCTGTCCCACTCTGCTGCTGTCCCTACGGCCTCATCCTGCAATAGCACTGCGTACAGCCAGGGTTGGAGCTCCTTTCTGAGCTGCAAAGCAAGCAAGACCAGCAAGCAGATACAGACGTGGGCACTGCACCCCTCTGCCTGCTGGCTCTGTTTGTCCCAGGACAGCACCCCTTCCCCCCCCCGCCAAGGGCTGCTGCTCTGCACTTGTGCCAGGAAAGCGGCTTTTCATTTGATTTCAATTTACTGGTGGAATTAAGCTGGTGTAAAACAGAGTGTGGAGGGAAAAAATTACCATGTCTGTTTAGAGAGCGTAAAATAAGCACTTGACTGTTTGACCACTCGGATGGCAGGGTCCAAGGTAATTCTCACCCAGCTCACGTCCTACCACCTTTATTAAGCTGAAAATGATGCTTGTTAGGAACAAACAGTAAACAACAACTAGCTGCAGCGCTGTCCCTCCTTCAGGGCTGCCTTCCTCCCATCACATCAGCCATCCCACCCACCCCAATCCCACCATCTCCCACCCCTGGGACTCCCCCATCCCCACCTGTGGCAGAGCCTGGGAGCCACGTCCCCCAGCCAGAGCCATGACATCTCCCCAGCCAGCCACAGAAACATTAATTGCTAAGCGAGTCATTAGTGCCTACAAAATGTGACCAATATAATCACCCCAAGGTGGTTTTTTTTTCCCCTCTCTCTCTGTCCAGAGCTGTGGCACTGAACGGTCTTATAATGAGATGACAAAACTGACAGGCAGCTCTGGTGGAACAGCCCGTCCTCGCCTTTTGCAGAGACTCCCCAAGTGTTCTGCACCAATAATCACTAATCAAGTTATTCCTCACAGTATTAAAAAGACATTCAGCACAAACTGCTGTAACAGCAGGGCCTGGAGCTGGCAAGCAGCCACCGACCCACAGAACCCAGCAGCTCCGGGATGGCTTCAGCCCGCTCCATCCTCTCCCTCACTGCACCAAAGAAACTCCGAGAGCTGCTCAGATTGGCTGTTCTTATCTCAGACCCAAAGCAGACTCCAGCACCCAGATGCTGGAGGTAATTTAAACGTCAGGGTGACCCTCACTTGGGTAAATGGACCCCAAAGCCATCACCCACTGCTGCAGGGTCAGTGCTGCAGCACCACGCAGGCGCTGCCCTTGCGCCGCAGCCTTGAGATGGTTTGGGTTGCTGCGATCTACAGCCACGTTAGCGAGCAAATTCCATCCCAGTTCCTCACTGCCGAACTTAGAGAGGCTGAAAGTCTTCTGACACATCCCAGTGCCTTAATCTCAATCCATCCTGCTCAGAGAACAAAAATCACGGGTTTGGTATGCAGAAAGGAAGCCCAGCAGTGATGGTTAACAACAGCTTTCAGCCACAGTCCCACTGCCCCGGCTCTGCTCTCTCATGCCCTGGCTCAGCAGCACACGACGTTGTCATCCATCCACGTTTTCTAAGACTACTTGGGGAAAAAAAAAACAAATCTGTAATTTGCCATTATAACACAGACCTGGAGAACAGCTGAACAAACCGCTAATATCGAACAAACAAACAAACAGACGATGCAGCGCTCCAATCGAGCGTCGCCTCAGAGCTGATGGATGACCTGCAGCAGCACGGGAGAACTATTTGTGAGGGGCTATTGATTTCCAAAATCAAAATGTAAATGTGGCCTCAGCTCTGAAGTTTTTCTTTGAGAATCTCCTTTTTTTTTTCTCCCTGCGACTTTTTCTGGGGAGGAAGCACCACGACGCAGCCAAGTCCATGCTGTTCCCAATAGCACAGAGCGATGCAGTGGAATGCAGATGCCCACATCACAGAATCATAGAACGGCCTGGGTTGAAAAGGACCACAATGACCATCCAGTTTCAACGCCTTTCTATGTGCAGGGTCACCAACCCCCAGACCAGGCTGCCCAGAGCCACATCCAGCCTGGCCTTGAATGCCTGCAGGGATGGGGTACCCACAACCTCCTTGGGCAACCTGTGCCAGTGCCTCACCACCCTCTGGGTGGAAAATTTCCTCCTAATATCCAACCTAAACCTCCCCTGTCTCAGTGTAAAACCATTCCCCCTTGTCTTATCACTATCCACCCTCACAAACAGCCGTTTCCCCTCCTGTTTATGCACTCCCTTCAAGTATTGGAAGGCCACAATGAGGTCTCCTCGAAGCCTTCTCTTTTCCAAGCTAAACAAGCTCAGTTTCCTCAACCTAACATCACCATGCTTGGGACAGACTCAGTGTGTTGCTGTGAAATAGAAGCCCACTGCACGCCACAAGCAGAGCTGTGTCATTAACAGAACATCTGGCACATACAGCAAACAGCAGCTGCAGAGCTTCTGCCATCACTTCTCACTAACAGCACTCATCTCACTCCCGTGAGCAGCGTGCAGCAGCAGCCCGAGCCGATGGAAACCTCTCTCCTTCACAGTGCAGAAGAACCACAGTGAAATCCTGCCCAGCGCTGCAGCCCACAGCATTTCCCACATCAGCAGATGCTCCTGTTGCCCAGTCCTGGTGCATCCCTGCTCTGCTTCCAGCACTTGCCTCCATCCACAGCCTTTTATCATTATCTAACCCATGACAAACCTATTATCATGCTAAAGATTGGAATTGCTCTGATCCCAGGCAGATGCCCAGGATCCGTCCCTGAGACACAGCAGCGCTTTGCACGAGGCAGTAATAAATTACTGAAGGTCACCTACGATTTATCACTGCTTTGGATTCCAGACAGTGACACTGGGAAGCAGCCTCATGGGTGCCAGAGCATCTGCTCAGCCTGAACCTCTAATAGCGATGCTTTTGCTTCCATTATTGGATTGGAAACATCCCCAGCAGCACCACATGCAGTTGAGCAGTTCCTTTACCCACAGACTCCTGCTTGCTGCCCCCTATACCTGCCCAGCACACACAGAGGTCACAATGGGACACAGCCATCCACGACATCCCTTCTGGCCCCCTGTCCCTTCCATCTCCTCGGGAGTTGCTGCACTCAATTCCCCACACTTTGGTACAAAGATCGGGTCCCTTCCAGAAAGCAATTTGTGTTTCCCAGAGCAGGCAGTCGTAACATTTCCCATTAAAATGTAAATGCGGCCAAGTTTTCTGGCATCTCTTTTCCTTCCTTAAGGTAAAAAAGAATATGAACTCCTATTATTTTTTCCATCAACGTTATCTTCCTGCTTTGTGCTAAGTAAAAAAGCTGCCCGATATACACCTTCTGCAAATTAAATTTGAATCGAGTCTGACAGCACAACAGGGATCCGGATTACAGAGCTGCGCCGGCCTAATTGGCATCATTTCGAGGAGGTTATTTGCAGAAGCACTGAGCAGAGATGCAGGAGCCACGGGCTCAGCACTGTGCTGGGCAATTGCCCTGGTTGAGCTGCTCAGGACCACGCAGGTGCCAGGGGTGAGCAGGAGGAGGGTTTGGGGCAGCTGGGTGCAACCTCTATGGATCACTCAGCATTAAAGCAACCACCCTGCAGGCTTTAGATGAGCTTCGTTCATTAAGGTTAAGCATCTCCTTGGCCTTGCTGCCTCTTCTCCCTTCTGGTACCTGGAGCAGGGAGCTGCTCTCTGCACCTCGAGGAACTTGTGAGGGTCTGAAGGGTGTTTAAAGAGTAGGACTGCAGAGCAAGGGAAAAAGGCACTGAGCATCACCTGCTGGTAGGAGCTATGCAGGAGGCACCGGGCCCTGTGGACACCTGCATTCAGCCCAGGGCTCAGCCTGGCACAGCTCAGCCATAGCACGTCAGAGAGAGAGGCTGTGGAATTAATTAAGGGAGCACGGTGAATTAATTACCATCTCCAGCCGCATTTCTAGTGGGGATAATTTCAGGTGCAACCGTTTGAATGACATCTTTTCAAAGAAGAGCCTCCCATTCTCCTGCCTAATTTGAGGTTAACTAAATTTGCATCTCACTGGGAGAAAGCTCAGCCCCCAGCAGAGATGCAGGCTGCTGCAGGTCCTTGGGCTTGGGGCTCTGAAGGCAGCAGGAGGTAGCAGTGCTCCCACAACCCCATGCCCAGGTGCTGCCTCACACCCTGCACCTCCCAGGCACCACCACTGTTTTCTTCTTACACGTATAACATAGTGCTCGAGCTGCACAGCTCCTCCTGTCCCAGACTTCTCCAGTCCTCCTCGGGCTGGTGACAGTCTGCATCACTGTGTAACGAGGTAATCACACTTGACAGAGGTACAGCCAGCCCACTTCCCAGCACAGAGTCAGCAGAGAGCATCGTTATGCACCCAGGGGAGGGATGGCACGTGGATAAGAACTGATAACTGATTGCAAACAGAGGGCTGAGCCCCTTCCCTGGAGGCCCCCCCCCTTTCCTGGAGGCAGCAGGGGGGGAGTCAGGCACTGCCCTCAGCCCTCTGTGTCCACAGCAGCAAGGAGGGAATTAGCAGCATCAGCCAGCATTAATTATACAGAGAATCATTAGCTGGTGAAATTAAAAAAAAAGAAAAAAAAAAGAAGAGAAAAAAAAAAAAAAAAAGAAAGAGAAAGGATCTAATTTAATCACAATATAATTAAATGAATAGTTAATTTAACAGTTCCACAGTGAAACCCCCCTGACCTCTGGAGCCATCCTGCCTGCAGGCACAGCTCCGCGTGCAGCCCTGTCCTCATCCCCTCTGCTCTGTGAGCACCAGAGCACCTCACAGCATCTTACACTGAGGGGAACAAAAGCAGAACTGCAGCTCAACATCCCTCCCTACGTGCAAAAATGGCCTAAACGGACAGGATTGACTATTGCAGCTGCAGCCACCAGTGACAAATCCTCATCCCCAGCTCCAAGCATCTGGCGAGGCGGGCCATGCTCCATCTGGAACCATTTCCCCACACATTGGGTTATCTCCTGTGTGAGGCATTATGAGAAAATAAATCAGAAGGAGATTAACATAAATATTGTTTGAAAGATTTAATCAGCTACAAATTGTAACGTTACATTTCTATCTTAATTAGCCCAAGCCTGGTTGTCTTTGCTCTGTATTGTGAAATGAGGGTGCTGAGAAGCAGCATTTCAGGGCTTGGTTGGTGGAGGAGGAGCAGAACTTCTCCATGGACAGTGCTGGCAGCTGTCTGGGACAGCAGGACCCAGTCAAGGCTGCTTCCTTCTGGAAGCCCAGTGTTGCTGAGCACTGGTGGCATTGACACCAGGCAATAAATTCAGGGCCTTCAGCAATTAATCCAAACTTGTCAGCAAACTGACACTGTGCCTTGGGAAGGCTGCTTCTCCTAGTGATCAGGACGTATGGAGCCTCAAAGCAATCTCAACAACCCACGAGCTGTGAGGAGGTGCACTGTGCCCTGCCAGGTTGATAACATAGGCACCATAGCAAACGTTAAGTGCTAATTAGAAACTTACCAACAGCGTCGTTATTCGTAAATGATTTCTCGACCAAATAAGTGACCTGGCCTGTGTGACAGCAGGTCCCCTTTGGGGCCCCACGACCACATAAGACCCTTTGCAAGACCCCCCATCTATTAATGCAGCACAGCATGCTCTGTGGCTGCTCTGCCTTGAATGCAATTGAGGCTTTGCAGAGCTGCAAAGTGAGGCCTTTCGCCTCAGGACCCCCATGCTGCAGTGGTACCTCACACCCCCACTTCTGCCATCAGCAGGGCCAGAGCTCAGTGCAGCTCCTGCGATCTCTGCTGGATAAGTCTGAAGTTGCTCTGCTAACGAGGTTCCGAAGATGCTTTTTTATTTGGAGGTCAAGTGCTCATTAGAATGCAAGCTGAGTACTTCCTGCTCCGAGTGCTCACACCAGTGTGATTTCAACAAGGGTTGCAAACACAAGAGTCACCCTGACTCCGCACAGCTCCCGTGAACAGGGAAATGTTTATAGTTCCACCTACAAGATCTAAATAAGCAGCTCCCCCAACTGCAGCAGCTGTGATCAGCGCTTCCTAACCGTGAAGAGAGCGTTTGCACAACGCATCTCATCACCTGCAGTGCTCTGATCACCATCACCCCACGTCCCCTCACCTCCCAGCACCACGGTTTGGCTGGAAGTCAGCCTGCCCAGCAGCAGGTCCCTGCTCATGGATGTACCAACACCACTAAATAAGCATCGAAACCAATGCCTTCATGCTGCCCAGGAGCAAAACAAGGGCTGCTCCCCGCAGCCTCAGCTCAGTGCAGAGCCATCCTGTGATGGGAATCCCCACGTCTGTATGAAGGCAGCTCTGTCCTGCACAACCTCGTGCTGAGACACTGCAGCCCTCTGCACTGCCCCAGCTGCATGCATGCTCTGTGCAGCACCCCCAACCTCACACACAGCCCTGCAGAGGCGACACCTCCCGTCCGTGGGCTCTGAGCTCTGCTACATCTCCTGCAATTACATCGCATCATCTGATTTCATGGGAAACCGCTGAGCCATTCCCAGCCAGCAGCAGCTCCTGCTCACATCCACCTCCCTCCATCCCCGCCCCAAATCTGCCTGGCTTCACTCCGTGCTGCTGACGGTGCCCAAATGCTGTCACAAGGGCCAGCTGCCTTAGCTGGTGCTGAGTACATCATCATGACAGCCACGATGGCCTGCGGACACCCAGAAGCCAGTAAATTGATAGTGCCTGCATCTCCTGCGAAGGAGAGGGGTCACCAACCATCCCACCCTCCTGACACACAGCTCATCCTCCTGCTGCCAGCAGCACAAATAAAGCTGTCACTTGCAGGGACGCCGAGCACCAGCAGCCCGGGATGAGCCACAAACAGACTGACATCAGTATGTTTCCCTTTGGCTCTCACAGAGGCCAGGAGAGAGGGACAAGGCTTTGGGCACCTCGGAGCAGACAGCAAAGCAAGGATTTCTCTAAAGTTTGCTCTGTCTCTTGGCTTTTCTACAGCTCCTTAAAGACCTCCAGCTTTTTGGTCTTGGAGGAGCAAAGGCACCTGGCACTCAGCACACAGCCAACACACGTCCTGCACCCAGGGGATGTGGCTCAGCTCCGTTGACCCACAGCTCTGTTGGTCCGTGCCAGTCCCAGTGCAGAGGTCAGAGCACAGCTGCACCCCGGTTATTGATGGCACAAGATCAGCTTGTCTGAGCAGGGAAATACATCACTGGAAAAATAGGAAACATTTGGAAAGTGGATGGCGGGTGCGAGAGTGATGAATGAGCGCTGGAGGAGGCTGGCAAGGATCAATGAATAGCTGAGGAGGTGAGAAATGAGAGTGGGGGAGGGAGGGGGACAAGCTCCCTATGCAAATACAGAGAGCAGCAGAATTAGTAGGGAAGAGGAGAGGGTCCTGAGCAAGCAGAGCAAAGAGAAGCGATCCCTCTCTCTTTTCCCTCTGCTGCAGGGACCTGATTTGTGAAGAAGACAAGGCAGAGGAAAGGCTCAGAGGAGGGGACCCCTCACGCACACGCTCAGCAGATGGCAGCCCCTCACATCCCTCTGCTCCCTGACTCCTCCAGCAGCAGCTCGGCAGACAGCAATTTCTCTGAAGCCATCATTTTGGGGTCAGCTCTGTGAGTATTACAGTCCATTAGCAGCAACAGAGACAGCTGCTCGTGAGCAATGAAGATACATAACCACAGCATTCAGACACCGGGAAAAATCATCGCAGCGTGGGCTCAGCGTGCACCAAGCAGAGCTGCTGCCTCGTGCTCCACTCAGCGCCCACTGCTCAATGCTCTGAAGCACGGAGCACGCTGCTGGGCTGCTCCAGCACTCCCTCGGTGGCCGAGCACTATCTAGTGGTCAGACAGAGCTCCAGGGAGCAGAAGGCTGCAGGCGCGCTGCACAGATCCATCTACAGACGGATGGCATCGGATGAAACCAGCAGGAAAGCTGGCCAGGACAAGCGTCATCACAGCACAGTAGTAAAAGGTGCCCTGGTGAAATCGTTTTGGGGAATTTGGGAACCAAAACCCACCGGGAGCACAGAGCTGCTGACTGTGCCATGCCAGAGCTGCACCACATGGGGAGTGGCAGTGGGAGCTGAGCACCCCGACTGGCACATCACACCTTCCTATCATTACTTCCAAGTATTTGGTCTCTAGATGGTTCTGCCCCACCTGCAGATGCCATCTCAAGCAGGTGGCAGCATGTGAGGGGCAAAGGGCAGACGGGGGCTCAGCGTGTGCCTGCAGAGCCCAGGCACCCATCAGCTGGCAAACAAGCACAGAGCATCAACCCCGAGCTGAACCAGGCCTCCCAAATCACAACACAAAGGGTCCTAGAGGGATCTGAGAACTAAATGCCTGGCTTTTATTCACCTTGGAGTCTCTAAGTCACTAAAGTACACTCAGCCCATGGCTTCCAATCTCTCCCTGCAACCAGGAGGTCCAGCAACTCCCTTAAGAAAACACAGCTGCATTTCTGCTCTGAGCCAAAGCAGAGGCCAGAGAGGTGGGAGCCAGGTGGGTCAGGTGTGTGCCCTGCTGAGTGATGCTCAGCATCCTGCACACCAGCTCTGCAGTGAGTCCTCACCCCCACCTGACCCAGCCAAAACCCACATCCAGCTCTGAAAGACAAACTCCTGCTGCTCACCCGCAGAGCACAGCCCCACGCAGGGATGGATGGAGGTAAGAACTGCTGCCAGAAGCTTTCAGTGCCGTGGGGCGGCACGAGCTTCAGCCGAGCGAAATAATGGAAGGCCTAACCCTGCTGGGGAGCCTCAGAAACCCATTTGTGGTTTACGGGCAATTTGTTCCCTCAACAGGTTTATCTCATTACTGGGTTTCCATTTAGCAGGAGTTTTATCGCCTGTAACGTTTGTGCATAACAGATTCACCCAATTAAAATGTTATTTCCTTTAGCAGCCCGGATAGTCACATCTCAGCGTTCGCTGGGGCTCGTTCACCTTTCCTTAAGTTTAATCCTTCACCAACCATTCGTTTCAAGTGTTTCACTTGGAGACAGATAGAAGCCGTGTCCTCCCGCAGTGCGCGACAGCCGCTTCCCCACCCGGGGCTGCGATCGGAGTGCTGCATCACCACCACTCCCAGCACCACGGCAGTTCCTGGGTCACCCACATCTCCGAGCGGGGGATCCAGGAGCTCCCGGCTCCTCGCAGGGCGGCGCGGGGTCCCGACGGCACAGCGCGGCTGGCGGCGGCCGAACCGAGGCCGGGATCGAGCGGGGCGGAGGCGCTGCAGTCCCGGCCGCCGCCAGCAGGGGGCAACAGAGAGCACGCAGCCACCCAACGGGGCCGGGAGCCGAGAATCTGAACGGCGCCCGGCCGGAGCGAGGCGTCCCCCGCCGTGCCGAGCATCCACCGCGGGGCCGGGCCCGAGCAGCCTCCTCCGAGCCGGGGATCCGGTAGCGGGAGCTCAGGCGATGCGGAGACGGCGGCGGCGGGGTGGGCTGGCCCTGCTGCTGGCCGCTCTCTTCGTTTTCGGTACGGTGCTGGCGCTGCGCACGCTCCGCGCCGCCGATGCTCTCCCCGCCGGAGCGTCGGGGCTGGCAGAGCCGCCCGCTCCTCCCGGAGCCCGCGAGCCGGCAGCGGGGATCGGCCCGTCCTACGACCTGCACGCCTTCTATTACGCCTGGTACGGCAGCCCGCGCTTCGAGGGCCGCTACCTGCACTGGGATCACGCCCTGGTGCCGCATTGGGACCCCAAAGTGTCGGCCAGTTACCCCCGGGGCCGCCACCGCCCGCCCGATGACATCGGCTCCAGCTTCTACCCCGCGCTCGGCCCTTACAGCTCCCGGGACCCCGCCGTGGTGGACGAGCACATGGGTCAGCTCCGCGCTGCCGCCATCGGTAAGCACCGGGACGCACCGCAACCCGGATCCGTTCCCGCAGCGCCCCGGGATGCGGAGTTCGGCCCCCCCGCCCCGCCCCGGCTCAGCATCCCGTTCGGCCGCTGCCCTCTGCCACCCCATAGCCAACAACAGAGCAGCGCTTAGAGGCTCTTCCAAGCAAACCTCGCACGGCACGGATCGCCTCAAGCATTGCAGTGCCGTGAATCAGTGACCTCGCTGCCGTTGCACGGGAGGAGGCAAAGTTGAGAAACAAAACGTCTGAGCAATCCGTGATTGTGTTCCCACAGGAGTGCTGGTTCTGTCGTGGTACCCACCCGGCCTAGCAGATGACAGCGGGGAACCATCAGACAGCCTCGTGCCATTCATACTGGATGCTGCACAACGGTATGCCATAAAGGTAACGCTTTTGTCTGCTGTCTGAGGCCACTGAACTTACTGTTCAGCTCCGACATGAAGCTGATGCTATGCCTAGGCAAAGGTCCCACTCCTCTGCTTCAATTAGTAGTGAAGTAAATGGGCACTTCACGTAAGAGCTCTTATTTCATGGGAACAATTTTTCATCAGCTAAATACTAAGGGGTTGTTGGTTTTCTTTTTTCCCCTTAATTCTCAGTTTACTTCCCACTCCGACATCTCTGAGCAGACTGCCCACGTGTGTCACACAGGGGCCCCCCCAGCCCATTCACCTGCAGGGCACAGAAGGTCCTTTGCAACAGCTCTGGGATGATCTGGGAGGTCAGGGGGAAAAGGGAGCGAATGGGACTGTGCTGAAAATAACCCCCCCTTCCACCACCTCCTCTTTTGAAGGTTGCCTTCCACATCCAGCCGTACAAAGGGCGCGATGACCACACAGTGCATGAGAATATCAAATACATCGTGGACAAGTAAGTCTCTCACGTAGGCAGAAATCCAGCTGTGGAGTGCTGCTTTAAGCAGAAACTGCTTTAAGCGGGCTTTGAATTAAATGCATCAGAACAGCATCCAAAAAGCAGTGCACAGTGAGAATTGCCTACAGCTAGCCAACAAAGCAGTGCTGAGCAGCAGGAGCTGTAATCAAATCCCACTTTTTCCACTATCTTGCCTCTAGAGCCCAAAGCTGCTTTCTGCTGTTCAGGTTTCTAAGCCTGTCACCTCCACTCTTTCCTTCAAAAGGGAAGCAAAGTAACAAACAGCACAGTTACAGAGCACTCCCAGAAAGGAGAGAAAGGTTCTGAGCAAAGACTTGGCAAACCAAGTCTCACATCACTCTTGCCTTTAACAGCAAAACCTGCTGAGGGCTTATCACTCCAGCCTCTGAAAAAGCTTTCTGCTCTCTCTGTAGATACGGATCTCACGCTGCTTTTTATAAGTACAAGACCAGCACTGGCAGGAGCCTCCCGCTGTTTTATATCTACGATTCCTACTTGACACCAGCTGAATCCTGGGCCAACCTTCTCACACCATCAGGTTCCCATTCTCTCCGTAACACCGCCTACGACGCTGTGTTCATAGCGCTGCTGGTGGAGGAAGGGCACAAGAAGGATATCCTCTCTGCAGGATACGATGGCATGTACACGTACTTCGCCTCCAACGGTTTCTCTTTTGGCTCATCCCACCAGAACTGGAAAGCCATCAAAACTTTCTGCGACTCCAACAACCTGATGTTCATCCCCAGCGTTGGACCGGGCTACGTTGACACCAGCATTCGCCCCTGGAACAACCACAACACTCGGAACAGAGTCAATGGGAAGTACTATGAAACAGCTCTGCAGGCTGCTCTCATGGTCAGGCCAGAGATCGTCTCCATCACGTCCTTCAACGAATGGCACGAAGGCACCCAGATTGAGAAAGCTGTTCCCAAGAAGACCCTGACACGTCTTTACCTGGACTACCTTCCTCACCAGCCCAACATGTACCTGGAGCTGACCCGCAGGTGGGCAGAACATTTCAGCAAGGAGAAAGAGCAGTGGTTGATGTGACTTCAGCATCTGCGTTCCTCAAAGCCATCCCACTGACAGAGCTGCAGCACAGACAGGTGCTTCAGAAAAAAACCAAACCAACAAAACCAGCTGCAGAACCTTCAGGCTGCTCAGTGAGCCTGCAGCAGCCTGCAAGCACCCCAAGGACTGCAAGAGTCCCAGCTCTGAAGCCGCAGGAGGAAGAATTACAAGGAGCAGGAAATCTCTGAGCAGCAAAGTCTGACTTTGTGCAGATGTAGCAGAGATGACCTTTTCAGAGCTCTTCTGCAATGCATGGGGGTGCTGGCTTCAGGGCCAAAGATCCATTTTTCCTTATGGTGTGTACGTTCTGTGATGTCTGACATAGTTAGCTGGGTTCCAGCATGCATTTTACCCTCTGTCTGCTGCCACCACAGATCCCTCACTCCACTAGCAACTTCAAAAGCATTTCTTTACCAACTGGCTGCAAAAAAAGAAATAAAAGTTCCTCTAAATTGTTTACTGTAGATGAAACTAATCCATGCAGTTACCCTCTGGCTTATGCAGGCTCTTCTACACCAAGTTCTGTGCAAGGTGTTGTTACTATGGCTCACTGTTTCCAAATAACTCAGGGTAATTGCAGCCCAAATGCTAGTGGCTATTTACCCCTACTACTCAACATGCTGGAAACCAAGGAAATGCAACCATTTCTCTCCTAAAAGTTCTTCAGTGGTTGTTTACTGCTCCAAATTTTGAAAATTTAGACCTGAAGTTGCTTTATTCACTTCAGAATCAAAGGGGGAAAAAAAAAAGAAAAAAAAAAAAAAAAAAAAAAAATCAAACCACTTGCAATAAAAATGCTGCTGAAAACACCATTCATTTGTTTTTTGAAAGAAGTCCAGCTCACAGTAGCTTTCCTTCTTGTAACATGATGGAAAGCACAGCAGTGATAGCACAGCAGCAAGGTCACAGGCTGCAGCAAGTGAGGATTTGCTCAAATGCAAGAGATGTAGCAGAGAAATACAAGAAAGAAGCTGCTTACCTTCAGAAGGCCTCAGGTAGGCAGGGATCTCCAGCCAGATGCCCCCTACCTCCCCTGCCAACCCTTAAAGGAGGGCTAGGAAGGGGTTCAACCTGGCTCTACTCATTCTGGTCTCTCAGTGGATTGCTTGCAGCTGAGCTCCCCTGGGTTGGCCCTGCTTTCCCACCAGGTGCTCCATCAGCTGTGACTCAGCATTTCCACTACACCTCTGTGGTTTAAAAGATGCTGGGACCCTTCTAAATGGAGCCACAAATGAGCTTATACTTGTGTCAATGAAATGAGAAGCAGCAGCTCGGGATGTGAAACAGGGCTCTGTTCACAATGACTCCACACACACTCCAATTAAGCACCTGGGCATCGGAACTGATGCAATAAACAGACACATGGAACAAGTTTTATGGGCAGAGAGGATCAGAGACATCATGCCATCTTGAAAACAGCCTAATACTCACATTATTTTATTTTAGATCACGTTACTAAAACAGGTATTTGGAAATTGTACAGCAGCACAGTTTAGCATAAATAGTTTCTCAAGATTCGGTAGATGTAACATTAATTAACAGACACCCATCAACTGTTATTCTCATTACCTTTGTTTACTGACCTGACACAACTCATCAACCTCATTAAACAAGGCCATTAACACCGTCTACTGAATGCACAGGCACATAGTGTCCAGCTTTACCAGCTCTGTAGAGCCTCAGAGTCCGAAGTCTTACGATGATTCTGGGATCAAGCCATACTTCTGCCTCAGGATCTCAACTGTAGATGTCAGTGCACTGGGGGGGGTGAAACAACTGTCAGAAAAAATGTTTTCCCAAGGATTAAATTGCTTTTTTTGTGTGTGTGAAAGAGCAACCAGCTAAAAAACACAATCATTTTGAATTAAGTGAAGTGCAGAAAGAAGGATGTTTCGTGTAGAAGCTTCTAGAAAGGAGTCTCCTGGGCTCAGCATTTGGAGTTGTCCTTCAGGATTTCTGAGGATGCTGATAATTTAGTAACCAGGAAAAATGTAAAACAGGACCACCATAACTTGAAAGCTTCATTTCATTTAATTAAAAAGCATTGCTTATGGATACACAGCAAAGAGTGCTTACCAGCCAGGACGAATGATGGAGAATTTCCCCGACACAGATAAGTCAACCACAGTTGAGCCCAAACGACATTCTGGGCTCTGGACATCCCCTATTGGGCCTCCATCAACAACTAAGGACAACTGAGGCCAAAGGTCTTGGAATTCCTGGAGAAATAAGAGATCTGGCTAACAGGCCTGTTGAACAGTCTGTTGTCTTTACTGTCACTCTCTTTCCTCTGTCACAAACACATCCCAGTTTGACATCTGCGAACACATGTACCTTACATCCATAGGGAAGCTACAATGCTTCTCAGCTTCAAAACTGCCTGGTGGCAGCACTGTTTATTTAAGAGCATGTACACGAAAACTAGCAAAGCTTTCGGTACAAAAAAGTGTCCTTTTGGTACCTTGCTCATCTGTATCCCCACCAAGGTCCACAGCTTAGCAAGAAGACATCTCCTTGAGCTGGTGCTCAAGCTGCAAGGAGCTGTACAGATAGTACATCCCCATTCCACATCCAACCCTCCTACAGCAATTTCCTCTCTTTCAGATTTGGCACTCGCTTCTAAAGGAAGTATGAGCATGTAAATATTACTTTTAAGCCCCACCTTCCACGCTTTCTAAGGTGAGGATCACAGACAGCTCCCCCACAATGCAGATCTGCAGGCTGTTTCAACTACACACTGCCATTTAAATGAACAAGCAAAAGGAAACAGCAGCAGAGAAATCCTTGTTTTACTACTAACACTGGCTTCCAATTATGGATGCCTCGGGCTCTGACAACCTGCCACAAAAATCTCACTTAGTAGCAAAAGCAGCCTTACCGAAACCGTCAGCGTGCTCGCCTGACTGCTGACGTTAGCACTTGTTAAAGCCAATGGTCCAGGGCAAGCTCGTGCCAGCTCCCTAATAAAAGGGTGGTTTGGAATGCGAACGCCAACCAACTAAGAGGAAGAAGAGAGCATGTTTTACATGCAGTAACCACAGACCTTTTTAATCTTGCTTCGCCTAAAGCCCTTGACCGAAAGCTGACACTGTGGAGAACGAATACACCAACACCTGCCACACAAGCAATAACAAGAGAAATAATGGCTGTTAACTACAAATCAGAATTAAAGCTACTACAGCAGAAACGTCACAACAGCATATCAACAATAATAAACACCGAGATGCACGCCGTGGCAAAGACCTACCGACGTAAAAGGGTTCAAGTCTTTATTTAGTTCTTCCGATCGCTTTAAGACCAAAGTCACAGGTCCCGGGAGCAAGTCCTGCAGCAGTTCATCCGGCACATTCACGTGGCAGTACCTACAGGGCAAGAGAGGGGCAGCCGGCTCCGTAAGCCCTACCCCAGGGGTCCCACAAGCTGATGACAGCGCACAGAAGCCTCCTGCCAGGCTGCATGCGGCCACAGCCCCCCGAGGAAGCTCACCTGTAGATGTTCTCCACGTCCCCGAGGCAGATGGCCAGCGGCTTCGTCCCGTTCCGCCCCTTCAGGCTGTAGATGCTCCGCACGGCGCGGGAGTCCTGGGCCAGGCAGGCCACGCCGTACACCGTGTCCGTGGGCACGGCCACCAGCCCACCCTCCTGCAGGGCACCGACGGCGGCTACCACCGCCTCCTTCCAGCCTACGGACACCGCCGTCTCAGTCCGGAGCCTCAACCGAACCCGCGCGGGGCTCTCATCGGCGGCCTCCGCGCTTCGAGCCTCCCACCCCGGCGGCCTCCCGCCTCCCATCTCCCCCACGCCCAGCCTCCCGCCGCTCATCAGCCCCCACCGCGCCCCTTCCCCCCACCTCGCGGCTCCGGCCGGGCCGCGGTGCCTGGCAGAGGCAGCAAGCAGGAGCTGTGGGCGCGGCCCGGGCCCGACAGCCCCTCCGCGGCCCGAACCAACCCCGCCAGCGCCGCTCGCTGCACTCTCAGCATGTGAGAGCCACTTCCGCTTCCGGAAAGAGGCGGCGCACTGCACTTCCGGCCGCCAGAGGGAGGCGCCGCGCTGCACTTCCGGCCGCCATTGTAATAATGAGGGGTAGGCTTTTCTATAGCGCTCATTCCATTCTAGGAGGAGGATGAGAGCTGCAGGGGGAACGGGGCGAAGAAAAAGCCCTGCGATGTTATATTAAAAAGCAAAACGTTGAAAAAGAAACCGATTTTGAACTTAGAAAGTGCTGACGTGTATTAGAAGGGACGATGCCCATGCTTATCTCCCAAATAATTTGTCAGGACCCTGAGTAAAGACTACTGTAACACAGTGTTTAAATAAGCATTTAATTAGGATTCCATTAGTATTAATATTGCTTTCAATTCCAAAAAAAGTTAATTTCCACTTCTTTGCAGATATTTCAAAGTACAATATTAACTTCATACAAAATGAGCAATTAAGCAAACACCATTATTTCACATTTTACATTCTTCAAAAAATACAAATTCATATTTACTCTTTTTTGGGGGGTTTTGGAGATGCTCTTCCTTTGGAAGTACTGTACCTGTAACTAACATCTTCACATTGCTCAATGTAAGCACATTTGTTCCCGTGTTTCATAGTTAAATAAATTCCTTTAATAGCATAAACACATTCTTGAAAAACTGGGGTTTTCTTTTATTTTATCATCTCCAAGATCATTGCCCAGCTCCCCATACGTGTCAAACAAAACAAAAGCAGTCACTAGACAGCCTATGTTCTCCTGGACGTCCCGGTTTGGCTGCTATGCAGATATCAACGCTGAAGCCGACGTGGGTAACTGACCAGGCCTGAGGTTCACACATCCCTGCCTGCCTTATTGATGCTAGTTGGTGTGAAACACAACGACAGCCACTCTCACAACAAGGGTCAGACACAGCTCCGGTTCTAGAAGCAAGTGGAAAGACACAAAGCGACACAGCAAGAAATACCAGCTACTGTAACTACGGCACTGCAGAAACATACCCTTGGTTTTGCTGAAAAAGATCGTATGAAAAAAATCTCTTTAAGAAAAAGTAGAAATGGCATTTATTTGAGAAAGTGTACACTGCATAATGAACCAAATTTTGGCCAGCTTGCACACCACCAAAAGCATGGTGTGGGATTTTTAAACTAGTTCCAAGAACACGCACACTTAGACTATGTACACTACTACATAAATATCCAGTTTAATTTGCATTTCTCAGTGCAGACACAGATTCCAACTCCTAGAACATGAGATATATATCAAGACGAGACGCAAAAAAGTTAAAAGTTCAGCCCTGTCCATGAGGATCAGCTACAAGTTTATAAAAACTTGACATTGTTTCCAAAATACGCTAAGGAGAAAATAGCGTACCAATTAAAAACTAAGCAACCAGAAATTTGCAGGGTTTATTAAAGACATGCTTTCTTTTTTTTTTTCCCCTTCCTTTTTGCCTTACAGTCCAAATCAACTCTCACATTTCTGCCCACCTAGCTCAGATCACCGATGCAAAGGACTTCTCGCTCCGATGCCCTTTTCACGAAGACAGGTTTCAACATCCTTGTTTTACAGGGAGGAAACTGAGGCCTGGAGAGGCTGAGCGTCGTGCCTGAGGTCACAGCCTGCCAGCAGCACGAGGAGCATGGCACCGAGCTGCAGCACAGCCCTGCCTGCCCCTTGCTCCAGTGACCAGCTGCGCTTCCAACCCCAACCCATCAGGAACAGCTTTTCATCTCTGATCAACTTCAAGGTCAATTACAGCCCAACTAATTTCCCCCCAGCAGTTCCACAACCAGCACGCCAATCATTAGTTCATTCTCAGTGTCTTAATTATAGTCGTCGTGGGAAGAGTACTGTAAACAGTTTCACAACGTTGCTGCAGTTGCAAACACAATATCTCAGATGACAGAGAAGTGCCACCCTCCGCAGTAAGGCAGATAACATGACATCAAAATGATCTGGCAGAGACAAATTCTAAAGGTGCAACATGCCTGTTTTGGAACAGCTTGTCACTTCTGTTCACACTCCTGGGACAGGAGGATGGAGGAGAAAGGAGAAGGGACAAAGATCGTGGCTGGAAGAAGGTACTGATTTCCAACAGAAGTGACAAGCAGCTCACCAGAAAGCGTGAGAGGAAAGGCTGCTAAAGCACAGTGCTCTCAGTGAAATATTTGCATAGATCGGACATTTGCTAACGATGCATAATTTCTCTTGGGTACAGACAGGGTAGGGCAATATGTCACTGAGCTAGTAGTTATTATATATATTCAATTAGACAGACACAGACAGACTGACCACGTGGGACAATGATCTTTAGCTACAAGTATTGCACCGAGTTAAGTGCTCATCTTTGCACACCCCTGTTAACTTTTACTCAGAGCGAAAATAAACTTTGTGAAAGTATATACAAAAGAAATTGCAGCAATTGGGTTAAAGATAAAATAACCTAAAGTGCATTTTAGATACCAGTATGAGGTTCTGCAAACTAGTCTTTCTGGACACACTCAGCATTACAGAAGTGCCCAATTCGTACTTTTTTTTCTATGTAATTCAGTACCAGCATTTCAACAGTGCTGATTTTCCATTCCTCTATCAACTACAAGCATGAAAAGCAACTTCCACAGCCTTCAACTGCATGCCAAGTCTGCTTGCTTGGCCACTAAAGCCACCAATGTTGGTAACCAGACCCTTTCTACATATTTCAGCTTCTGCACCCACACAGAAAATCTAAGTAACCAATCAATCCCCACAAGCCACAAAACAGCAAATCCTTTAACACAGGTGGACCTAGAGCAGTTGTGCTCTTTGACTGGTGATCATTCAAGGAATTCATGAAGTACAGATTTTGCAGAGGGAGGACACACTGCTCTCAGAGGCTCCAGCACAATAGCAGGAAATCCTACATCTTACCAGACCTACAGTGACAAAAGCTCCACACTTTTTAATAAGGTTTTATGAATATGCAAAATGCTGGGGCAACCAGTGCTGTCCCTCAGGGGTCAGTACTGGGGTCGATGCTCTTGAACATCTTCATCAGTGCCACTGACAGTGGGGTTGTGTGGATTCTCAACAGTTTGAAGATGACACCAAACTGCTGAAAAGGGCTTGGGGGTAAAGGATATGAGCCAGCACTGTGCCCTCACAGCCCAGAGAGCCAACTGTATCCTGGATTGCATTCAAAGCAACGTGGCCAAGAGGGCAAGGGAGGTAACCTTGCCCCTCTGCTCTGCATTGGTGAGACCTCAACTTGAGTGCTGTGTACTTGGAGCTCCCAGTACAGGAGAGACACAGACCTGTTGGAGCATATCCAGAGAAGGGCCACAAAAAGTGATCTGAAGGATGGGACACCACCCTGCAACGACAGGCTGAGAGCTGTTGGCTGTGCCTGGAGGAGAGAAGGCTGCAGGGAGACCTGGTATCAGCCTTCCAGTATTTAAAGGGGGGGGCTATAAAAAAAAAAGAAGTTTGCTGTTTGTTTTTTTTACCATAAGGGTGCTGAGGCACTGGCACAAATTGCCCAGAGAGCTGGTGGACGTCCCACCCCTGGAGACATTCAAGGTCAGGCTGGACAGGGCTCTGAGCACCTGATGGAGCTGTAGATGTGCATTCATTGCATGGGGATTGGACTAGATGGCCTTTAAGAGGCCCTTCCAACTCAAATGATCCTATGATGAGCTCCCTGGCACCGAGGAATCACAGGGCTTTGCTGTGATATCCCTCTCATGCCAGCTGCTCACACAGCTCCTCCCTTCCAAGCATGTTCATAACCACCCAGCAGCACGTCTGATCACACAGCACTGGGGATGATGCAAAGCCATGTTCACTGTGAAACATATCAGATAGATGGCGCATGGAAAACAGACCAACAGTGAAAGAACAAAAGCAAGTATTGTACAACACAACAGCTGGGATGCACAGCTCACAGCCCACGCACTCAGAATCACACTCTTCTTCCCTTATTACAAGCTTTAATTAGTTTCACCTAAATCAATACCTGTCTGACACACAAATAAAGAGGAAAACTGCAAACCCAACACACCTAAAAGTCAGTATAAACCTGGAATGCATTGCTTTTCCTAAAACACCAATATGAAACAGTAGCTGTGAGGAGAAAGCAGCAGAGGGGTTAACCTCTTATCTCCACTCAGAAAGGATGCATGCAGCATCTTGCTGCTGCCAATCACCACACCTCCAAATGAACTTCTAATTTCAAAGCCTTTGGCAGATGTTTTTTTTCACTCATTTCTACCACAAGGGAGTTTCTGAAGATGCTACCTGGCCTAACAACAAGCATGCTTTACGTGAACTAAGTCACAAGTAGCCAGGCTAGAAAGGAAAAAATGCTTCCCTGAAGGATGGAAAGGCTCAGAAAAGGTTGCTAAACCTCTCAACTGTCACATTTCAGGGCACATCTTGTCCCCATCAGAGAAAACCCCACATCTCAAGGGGAAGCTATGTGCTCCTGCATTAGCAGACTCTCACAGGCGCACACACAATTACATCCACACACCCTCAAACACCACTGCCACACTGTGCCAAGGAAAGGGGCAAGGAGACTCACTCAAGGGGGGACAGTTCCACTCACGCAGACTCGAGGCTGTTTCTTCTGTGTTGAAAGCAGTTCTTGCTGCCACACAACCAGACTGCATCACAAAATGATACTGCAGGGAAAAGAAAAACAAAGGGGACCGCACCACCACACTGTCCTCAAGGGATTGCCATGACAAGAACAAAACATCAGATGCTTTGTTAATCCACGTTTCATGGATGCAAACCTTATTGCTGCAGGACCCACATCCCCATTGTAATAAACTGCATAGCACTGCAATGTGAGCCAGTGCTCCCAGACAGGAAACATCAGCAGCACGTTTCCAGTTCAGGTGATGGCCTCCAAACTCATCACTGCAATTAGCAAGAGTGTTCTGTCCTAGCAGAGCGACACAGCGCTTTCCACAGTCTCTCCTCCCTCGCACTCACCTGAATGGACCACCCTCGTTTTACACTTCTGCATTTAACAACTGGAAGCAAGTTGACAGAGAGGTGAAAAGCCAGTTCCTTTCAGCCCATTTCCAGCTGTGCCTTGGCAGTGCATTTGCAAAACCATGAGATAGCTTAAGCCACTGCCTCAGCTAAGACTGGCAGTGGTGTGGTAAGGCTGCACTGAGAACGTCACAAGAGAGTTAAAAAGCCTTCAAATCACCAGGTTATCTTGGGGAGGTCTGGCTGCATTCATATCACTCCCCCCCACAGGTGCAGACAGCGGCTACGATCAGACAGGAGCAAAGAAGAGTGAAAGATCTCTATCCACTAGGAGTTTGCATTCCTAAATTTAGTGCGCAGAGACAGTCCACGTTAATTGGCTTATAGTCGTTATCTTTGTATCTCACTAATGACAACACTGTAAACTGAATAAAGACTATTTAATATTCTGTCCTTTAGCACAGAAGACTGACAGCCAAAGCCAGAAAGATGGATAAAATACTATAAAATTACATCTTTTAAAATAATGCAGCATAAATAAACCATTTAGAATGAGACTGCATTTATTGCAACATTACAGGCTTTTTGGTGGAAGGGGGGGTTTGTGTTTTATTTACCCTGAGTAGGTTAGAATATAGTTTGATATGAAAAACTACTACGTCGTGTAACATTTTTTAGTCAAGAAATAGCCCCGTGCACAAAAAGCTGGCATTGCATTAGGTTGGAGGCAGATTCAGGCAGAAACTATATAGCTTAACAGAAAAGAGGAAGCATTTCTGGGCAGCTGAAGGAGAAACTCACTGAACCCAAACGGAAGTTCCATCAAATCATTCTGAGAGTTTTCCTAGAGTTCTTCTTGACAAAAGATGAGAGCCATCAGCAAAGGCACCACGCTCCTGATCAATCGATTGGAGGGCTTATTTAAGAGGATGACTCGTTTCTGAAGAGAGCCAAATGAATCAAAAGAGCAGCAGGCACCAATCTGACAACACCTGGAACTCACTGCATCCTTCAAAGACAGGCAAACAGACTCTCCAGTCTGAGCGAGCAGGGGCTCCCACAGTGTTTCCATACATCTGCCACCACACCTTAAGTCCTAGTTAATGAAATGAAGCAATCTATAAGGAGCACAAGTACCTCGTGCTCTCCTGCAATAAGCTCCCCAAACTCTTCTGTAGGCTTCAGTAACAGCCCCAGCACAATGCAAACCCAGGCATCAACTCCCAGCTCAGTGACGTGACAATCGCATTCCAAATGAAGTCGCAGATAAATCACCTTCTACTACAACCAAACCATTTTCTGCTACAGCAAATTCCTGTCCTGGGCTCCCCTTCTAGTGCATGGTTAGTATCAGACATAAGAAACAAAAGAAAAATCACAGACCCAAGGAGTTGTAACAAAGACTCACTCGCTGCCAGTACCTTAAACCCAAATGTAAGTGATGTGCAATTGGAGACAAACCAACCCCCCTTTTTCTTTTTAAAATCTTTTTGCACACGAGTAACCTTAACTTCCGTGTTCACATATGACAAGCAAAAGTGACAGACAGTGCAGCCAAAACAGTTCATATATAACTTAGCTTTTTTTTCTTTTTTTTTTTTTTTTTTTGCCTTTTCTATTTTTAGATAGATTCTTAAAGATGGATGTACCTGGGACGTGACTAAGATGACATCTGGGAAGCAGAAATAAGCCACAAAACTTCCAAAGAGGAAGGAAAAAAAAAAAAGAATCGATCCTTCAGTTTCTGCTTCTAAGAGGAAGGTTTTACCCTCCAGGTGCAAAAGAAAATCCAGAACATCTTCATTTAGAGAAGTTGCTATTCAGACCAATTTCTTCCTCACCCTGCAGTAGTGCTTCGATTGGAATTATATTAGATGGGGTTTCAGGACTTTGGAGGGACAGGAAGTCCGATACATCCATGGCACTTAATGTTTCAGTCTGTAAGTCTGAAGGGTTAACTATTTGACTGCTCTGCCCACGTGAGGGAGAAGGGGAAGAGGAAGAAGAAGGAAAGGTCTGAGGCTGCAGCTGGGGAGCTGGCTGCTCCGAAGCTTTCGGTTCAGGTGAGGAATTCTCCTTCTTAATGGTGACTTTGTCCTTGGCAGAGTCTCGGCAGGCACACTGACACTGGCAGGCTTCCTCCTGCTTTATAATAATGACAGGAACGCTGAGACCGATCTGCTGAACAGGGTTACCTGAAGGTGAAACAAAGTGAAAACACACGTAACTAAACAGCACGATCTCACCACAGGAGAGACAAATCATCGTCAGACACCTCACAGCACAGATTACTTATTTTTTCAAGCACAATGAACACCCTCAGCAGAAAGTAAACAAGAAAAAAACATAGACACTAGCAGGTATATACTGCTAGTATCTATATAGTATATATACCATAGCAGGTACTCTCTGCTGATGGCCAACCTGAACAGGCTGAGCCCAGAGGTCTGGTCTAAGTGTTGTTGTGTCTTTTTTTAAACACAGAACAGTATGCCACCTTTCTGACAGGCAGACTGCTTGCAGAATCATTAACATCACCACACATCCTGGTTGAGCTAACACTATTACAGGCAAACAGAGAAAGAGGAAAAAAAGGCTTGGTATCAAACGTGCTTACCTGTGTTGCCAGCTACTGGTAATGCAGTGGTAAAAAAGACCTTTTCTACTACTTTTGGAACTTGTGGCTTAAAGGAAAAAAGAGAATAAGGAAGAGTGAGAGTCGATTCCCAACAAATTTCTGTTGTTCAAACTCTAGATATTTGCATGCAAAAGAAGCAGATACTCCAAAGAGAACACATAGGAAAACATTCAATTAATTAACATCCTATTTGGTTCTGGCTATTCCAAAACTAAGCATATTATTTCAGTAGCACTGAAGATGACGAGTTGCCTCCCTCTGCACTACATGCCTGTCTACACAGCTTGTGGTTTTTGACAACTGAATTAACGAATCATTCAGAAGCTGCCAGGCTCGCTCATACTACTTGCAGCCATTCATTCACTCTAGGAGGAACAGGGATGGTGCAAGCTGTTTCAAAGCTAGGCTGAGTATACTAACCATTTGTTCTTGGCTTTGTGGAGAACCAGTGGCACCATTTAATATCCATTGCAAGTTTTGCTCTCCCATGACGATGCTGGACTGCAGAATGGCGGCGCTCTGAGAAGGAGTAATTGTTATGGTTGGATTGCTGGTCAGAACAGAGTTCGCACCAACAGGCACAGTCTGAACTACAGCTGGCAGGGGCTCAGTGGCACTTGATGCTGTTGGGGCAGGTGCCCCAGCAACCACTGAAAGTCCTTGTACAATGGGCTGCGGTGGTGTCTGAGTGTGCTGCAGGAAGTCTTGGTGACTGGCTGCAAACTGTGTGCTGTGAGGTACAGGCACTTCTGGGGATTGTAAAACAGTTGCAGGATTTCCAAATGCAGCTTGCTGTGAGCTGGTTCCTATGGAGGAGGGAGCAGCAGGTGCTGCTGAGGCTTGTAGTGCTGAATGTGAAGGCTCAGAGATGCCAAGCTGCAGTACAAGTGGAAGTGACAACGACGCTGAATCTCCTGCAGAAGGCGGAACAGCAGTGACTGAGTCTGCATGACCATTAAAAGCTTCAATCAAGGCAGCTGTCAGAGGAAACAAAGAACAAGTGTACGTACGTCAGTTCTCATCATACCTGAATAAACAGCTCTCTCAATATAGTTACCAGCTAGCTAACAGGTTTTTGCTAAGTAAAGCACTGGCATTTTCCATGTCTTCAGACTAGTGTTCAAGAACATACAGCACTAGGCAGTAGAAACTAAAAGCAGGTCCAAATTCAGGAAGCTGGTAACACTGAACACTACACACAAACTGATTGGCCCCTTTAGCTCTAAGAAGTCCCCTCCATCAGCACGTTTGTGCAGCTACATCAAGAGAGAAAGTTCAAGGAAGATATTTCTATATGAGACATCCAAGAGCATCAGTGTTGGGACTGAACAAGGGCATGCTGTAAATACACGGCCCGTTCCCCAAGTGTTTCACCATCTGTGAATGTATTTCAACACCAAAGCAGTGCAGCGTGGAAGCTAAAGTTGCCTGCTTGCTGCTTGAACTTATGTAGGGCAGCAGACTTCAGTTTGAGTTGCTGAACCAAGCATATGCGTGCAGAGAGGGAAAGCTGTCAAAAAACTTCCTTAAAACACTGCAGATACAACTTGTACCTGTCTGCTTGGAGTCTTCCTGATTTGTGGTGTGATCTGTGCTCTGAAACATAGACTCAAAGATGCTTGCTGGTGAGATTGTGCTAAGATCTTGTCCGTGTGTCTGGCAAATGAAAAGAAAAGAGGAAGACGTTTTATCTTGGGTCTCCATAAATAGCACAAATCCCAGTCAGGCAACATATCGACATCAGAAACCTCTGCCCAATTAACCAGGCAACCTCAGGAAACAGAGCATATTTCACATCATGCATTCATAAAACATAAAATGACATTTAGTTTTTATTACCCACAATCAAACTGACCAACACGATGAGCAAATCCTTACAAAAAACAAGCAAGTCCTTTTTAAAGGCAAATACAAATATATTCTTCTGCATCAATACTTCCTTTAAACATTGCTTCTTGTAACACTTGGCTGGAAATAGAAAAAGACACTAATTTGGTGTGTTTGCAAAACCTTTTCTGGAGCAGAAACAAAATAGCTTGCTTAGATAATAACCTGGACTATGCACTACTGACACTCACATTACTGAAGCAATAAAATATATTAAAAACCTACATGCTGCTTCCCTATTGAAGTACACAATAAGGACACAGTCTTATCAGTATATAATTTTCCTCCATGTAAAATGTAATCTCAGTCACCAGTTAGCTATAAGAAAAGAATATAATTACTGTAAAATCATGTGCTGAGCTTTTGAAAAATGGTATGATTTAATCACTGTGGGTTTTAGAAGAAAATCCTTCTTTCACTTGGTTATTCTGCTGCTAGACTTTGGAGTCATTTCTATCAGCTCTGAGTTAAAAGAGCCAATAAGGTGCAATTACTTCCTGAACAGGCCCTTCAAGCACTTACAGCTTTATTCACTGATGCACTTGCAAAAAGATGCAACCTATTTAAAGGACACCTGAAAGCTACTCTTTGATAACCTAATTAAGTGACTGTGTCATGCAACAAATTATTCTATAGAAGTGATCAACTAATACCTAAAACCCAAATTTAAACAGAAAAGGCCACGGAAAATATCCTAGAAGTTTAAATGCTAGTTCTGCCCCAAATAAGGTTTCTCTCAGTAGCAGATTCAATGAAGACCTTACACAACTGTACAAAACCAAAAGCTTGCCTGAATATTTGCTTCTCTGTATTCCTGTCTGATCTCTTTGAGGGTGAACTCATCATGCTTAGTCTGGACATGTACAAAACTCCCCACCCAGGCAGATGAAACATGCTGGCCAGTATATCAACTGCTTACCTCCTTGATTCATTGCTCAGTCTGCTCTAATCCCACAGCTGAAAGCTTATCATAGCTGCACCTCTGACATACATTAGGTACTAATGCAATATGGCATCTGCATACTCTTCAACCTTGTTCCTTCTAACCAATCCAATTTGGTTTTTGTACTGAATTAATTCTTTAATTAATTAATGCTAGAATTTGTTGTTAATGTTAATGCTAGTTATGTTAATGCTAGAATTTGTTGTTGGCTTGCTTTTTCTTGAGAAAAAAACTGTCCCCTAACCATTAAAAAAAAGAACAGCACTGATGACAGGAAGGGAAATTCATATATGCTAATACAACTCCACCCAGAGTCCAAATGACAAATATTGTCCCAACATCCCAAAAAGGACACAATAATGTCAGATTGACAGCCTGAGCAGAGTGTCAAGAGACTGCCTCCTGCAAACTGCAACAAGGCACACCAACAAGGCACTGTTTAGTACACCTAAAGCAACTCCAATCAATTATTCTGTGGCAGAGTACAGCCCTCCTCATAGCAGGATGAAAGCTTAAAGGAGAGCATGCTGCAGGCTGGACTAAGTGAAACAGAACAACCAGTCATATGTATCTCATCTACTGTGTTCCAGTCAAGAGGTCAAGCCCATTGTTAGGGGAAAAACCACCCAACTCAAATTACAAGTGAAGCAATTCAGAGACAATAACTCACTAGATTCGAGTTCTCCCGCAGCTCTGAATCTGTTGATATGAGGCTTAAGTCACTCAGACAAAGCGAGTGGCTTGTATCCTGCAAAGAAAAGAAATTGAGTTAAATATTAAAAAAAAAAAGGGGCAGGTTGCTTTCCAAAAAAATTAAGCAACAAAGAATTTCAAATGAGCAGGAGCAAAGCAGCCTGTGGAAAATAAGAATTCCAGTCATTCATAGCCAGCCTTTGTTTTATTTCAAACATGTATTTACACAGTGCTGACTGAAACATAAAGAGTTTACAGGGACAGCATGACCACTACAGAACTGCCTACAGACTGCTACTAACCTCAGACACGTTGTTATTGGGAAGTGCATTGTAGGTATGTCCTTTCTCATGGCCTTTCATGTGACTTTTGAGACTATACTGTGTACTGAAAGTCTTCTCACAGCCATTGCTGGGACAGAAGAAGGGCTTCTCCCCTGCAGGCAGCATGAAACACACATGACAAACTTATGTGAGACATATTTTTAAACTACATAGGATAATAACAGCATTACATACATAGAAGCACCTTTTTACTCCAAAACACAACTTCAGTTAGTATAAAAGGCAAAACCTTACCATAGGTCAGGTACTTCAAAGTCTTTCTGCACTAGTGCACACATTGATAAGAAAAAGAAGTACCTTTCTCTCTACACAAACTGCTACGTACAGCCAAGCCAGCAGCAGTAACAGCTAACAAACAGTTCCTTAACCTGCCATCACAGTGCCCTGTTCAAAAGGCTGGGTCCCATCCTACAAACAGTCTTAATGATACTCTGGAAAACAGTGAGCAATTACTACCTGGCATGTTGGAACTTGTATGAATGGATTTGAGAGTCATCATAATGCCACTTCATACACTCCACGTTCTTGGAAAGAGCCTTGCAAACCAAAGCTCCCCTTTTATCAAGTGAATTGACACATGAACACAGTATTTAACTCATATGCATCGTTACTGACATGTCTGTGAAACATGCTGATGAAATTCAAGAGGCATAAATGTGAGGTGGCTTTTCTTCGTGGTTCTGTTTCTTTGTTCTCATCTGAAATATGAGCTGAAGTTTTGACTGCCCACCTACATTTGAACGTCACCAGTTTGCTCAACACAGGTTGAAAGATATATTCCTAGAGATGTCTAGGAAATAAATGATTCACAGCAGATTCACTGAGTTATATCTATTCAAACAGCTGTGTTTAGCAACCCTGAATTTATTGTGTATCTTAAAGAATAGAAGCAATTGTGCCAGGGCTGCTATGAAAGAATTTTTGTTTTTAGGAATTACACGGAAGGGTAAAAACCATAAGCTGACCTTGCCTGATGGGTGAAACATCTAATTAAACGTCCTTGCTAGATGATTTTATATGCAAGTATAAACACGTATCAGGATCCTAAGAGTCAGTACAAACAAAATAGACTCAATTAAAGCAAAACCAAACCCCTCGGACTCACCAGTATGTGTCCTAACATGTGTTTTGAGGTGGTGGCTTGCAGCAAAAGCCTTTCCACAGCCGTCATGTTCACACCTGAACAGAAGATCAGGGAAGAGTTGGCATCAAGATTCTTTCACATGCACGTTACCACCTCTTGTCATGCTCTGCAGTAGTCACAGGACTCCAAAGGGCTGGCCTGATACTAATCTCAGCTATCATTTACAACTCCCAGCTGCTGCTAAGCATGCTATGCAGGCAGGATTCTGACCGTGACTTTAAAATTCAAACACAAATTCATCATTTGGGGGGTTGAGTGAGCTGTTGTGGAATAAACACTGCATCCCAACAGAGCAGCAGCAATGCGATTCACAAGCATGTTCATCTTGGGGTCTAGAAAGGAATATTCTAACTTGATGATTCTGGTCATTTGAAGACAGTTATTTCATCCACTTTTACAGACATCTGAGAGAGTTCTGGAACAAACAGGCTCAAATGCTAGCCTCCTTCATTTTATTTAAACAAGTTCTCATTAGTGGCAGTAACAGCTGTCTTTTGGCACAAAAATGTTTTCATTAATGGCAGCAATGGTTGTCTTTTAGCACAGGCAATCCATTACAGAAGTTCCAGAGCAGTAAAGATTGCCATCCAGTAACTTACCGAAATGGCTTTTCTCCTGTGTGTGTTCGAATGTGCTTCCTCAGGTCACTGTGTGTTGTGAAGTATTTACTGCAGCCTTCTGATTCACAGTTAAATGTTTTCCCTGTGTGAAGTCTCTGATGTGCTTTCAACCTGAAATGAGGGAAACAAATCCCTCTTACGGTTTGTCACACAAGCCAGCCTCTTTCCAAAGCAAGCAAGCCATCCACTTCAGTGTACAAGACAGGATCAAATGCTTAATGCATGTAATTGATATCACTCCTCAAGTCCTCACAGAATCTGAGAATTCCTCATGCCTGTGCACCACCTTCAAAACCACCAGAAAATAATCAAGCTAAGCACATTATCACAAGTTCTGTCATCCTGGACATCTACGCCTTCTTGGCACCCATTTCCCACATTTCTCCAAAAGAAACACGCAGAGAATTCCTACCTGTACAGTGTATTGAATGCCTTTTCACAGCCCTGCACATCACATTCAAACGGCTTCTCCTTTGTGTGCACTCGAACGTGGATTTTGAGGCTGTAAGAGGTAAGAAAGGCTTTGCCACAGCCTTCTTGATTGCAGACAAAAGTGTATTCCCCACGATGTGTCTTTTGGTGAGTGCGCAGGTTTCCAGCAGTGCTATAGGTTCGTGGACAGCCCTCAAAAGTGCACTGGTATCTCTTAACCTGTGGGATAGAAATGTTGCATGATTTGATTTTTTTTTTAATCATTCCCAGAATCTGGAGACAACGTGATGGATTGTGATGTGAAAGGAAAGAAAAAATAAAACAGTTCAGTTATCAGACTACTTAATAGATCTGCTGGACCATGGAAAGAGCGGCACGCAATGGAAAGCAGGCTGACCTTACAGAATAGGAAACTGATTGAAAAGGAAAAAAGGGGGGAAAAAAAATTCCATATATATAGTTAGAAATCAAAAGTTGGAAAGGATCCCCAAGATTACATCAAACCAACCCACTATTCCCATCCAGAGCACCTCCACTGCTTATAGCAGAGCTATTTACAGAGGAGGAAGACAAGGAAGGATGTACTTTCACATGTCAACCCTCAAAAAACCAGCCTGTGTGCTGCATTGACACCCTGAAGGAATCTACAGTGTTTTAAACCTCCTACAGTGTTACTCCATTTTATCTCAAAAGCAGCCTTCATCATTCTGCGTTCTCCTGTGTTCACTCAGACAGCACATGCCTGAAGCACAATGAATTACACAGGGTGCTTCACATCATAGGTGCCACTGGTTTCACAGCCATCTAGATCACCAGGAAGCAGTTCCATATGAATTAGATCTGACAGCCTTCCCATCTTCTGCAACAGGCAGGAAGAGACCAAGAGACCACGTCAGGAAACTTCCAGCGTGCAAGTCATAACACTTAATTAAACCTCATTCTCTCTTGTGAAGAAAAAGAAGTAGGCCTTGATATGCTTGATTAATCTCCCTCCAACATTAATTATCAGACTGGTGGCTTTCATTTGACTGCTTCAGCTGAGAATCCTTTACATCTAGAAGTAATTATACAGCCCAGGAGAGAACGTGATGCTTGACAGGCAAGAAGCAGAAGCAGCATTGCAGAAGATGTTCATTTTGAAATCCTTGGAAAGGTGATGCAAAGTCACAACAGAGGAGCAGAAACCTTCAGATTTAGTATTCTAACAACTAGACTGAAAGATAATCTAGCAGGTCAAGGTCAGCAGTCCTCCTCTTTACCAAGGCACTCAACACCTACCTCACAGCACACAGCATTTCTGCTTAGAAAACACCTCAGACTGCCTTCAACAAGAAAATTTAAAACTAACTAACAAAAAAACCCACTGAGTTGTAGTTTGGTACCACAGTAGAGGTAGATGAACCTATAGATAACCAGCAGGTAACATCTATGGTCTCAACAATCATTCTTCTCTTGCTGCTTTATGCATACATCCATCAGAAAACTTAAAACTCATTGCTCTTTAATTACCACAGCTTGGGGGCTGAAAACACATGAAATAGCTGAAAATAACATGGCATCCCCTGACCTGTGCTCATGTAAGCTCCCACCGATGTAATACGGTGCCACAAGGGTAATTAATGGGATCTGGACATATATATTACACTAATAGTTACCAACAAATATATGGGCATTACAATACAGTTAAAAGATAATTAATAAATTTGGTTGTGTGTTGAGCCCACCAAGACAGAAGGAAAAGTGCAGACTTGTAAAATACAGATACAAGGTCAGAAAGCACATTTTTCTTAGAAGAAAACGTGCACATTATGTCCACCAGAGATCTTCAGACTCAGTTTGGAATACAATTTATAATAGTTTGGAAGTCAATTCTTACCCTTTGGAAATTTAAGGCAGCTGGTAATTAGTTTTACACGCTGCATTATAGGGTGCTTTCCACTGTGCTTCCCATAATAAAAGGGATTTGACAGAGACATGAGCTACCTAGAAACTATTAGGTGAAGAGTCCTTTGTGGTTACAGTTAGGCCTAGAAAGTGAAAGGAAAAGGAGAATATTTATTAGGTAGTAATGATTTGGTCCCTAGCTGCCATGCACCCATTTAAAGGAAGATGGCAGTTCAGTTAGAAGGCCTTGTGGAGCTCCTCCTTTTCTGCAAAGACTGAATTGTTCTTCTGCAGATTTAGAAGGATGCTGGAGACAGAAGCAATACTGTCACAAATAAATAAAACTCCTCATACAGCAGCAAAGCACTTCATTCTCTTTTCACATTAGGAAATTCAGCACATCACATAAACATCGTACACACGAAATGATGGAGATACTGACCATGAAAGACCGGCAGACAGAGCAGCCTGTGCTCAGGACCACGTGCAAGCAACACAACAGAAACAAGGCAGCTACAGGAAAAGCCAGGGATGGCTGGGTACAACATGTAGAGGAACAAGCTGCTGTGAAGACAAAGGCTGTGGCCGTATCACATCAGCTTTCTGCAGAAGATAACATGCTCCTCACACACCAGAGGGAAGCTAGAAGCCTTCATTAAGTATTTACCCTAGAAGTAAGAACTAATTGTCCAATCACCAACACCACTCACAAAAGCTGAACCAAAGGCCACTTCAATTGCTCAGTTTGCCTTTAAATTGTCTTTATTTTAGGCTTTTCCCCTTAGGTTTGCATTTTGCCTACCACCACTGATTAAAGCCACATCAATGGAACTGAAATTGAAGACTGCAACTGCATTTACTCTCATGCAGACAACCACAGCCAGAGAAGTTTATGACAACACCAGGAAGTTAAAGGGACTTAAAGGAGCATAAAACTTTCCTACACAAATGTCTAAGGTTGACCTGAAAGTATGAGACATTAAAACATTTATCTTCATTATTAGGACCTCCTCAGATGTCTTGGAGATACAAAAGGATTGGACTGGTAGCACTGAGAGCTGACCCAAACATTCAGAACTTTTACAGTTTCTTTTTCCCCCTCCAAAAACTTACCAAGCATCTGAAATCATTGAACAAAAGGAAAAGAGCTCTGTTTGCTCAACACTCGATTCCACTGCACTCAAATTATAGTGCAATTCCTCCCCTCCCACCTTGAAAACGAAGCCAAGAAATGGGAAATAAATTCAGACAAAGAACTGAATCAGGCAGTTCCAGGTCTTACAAGCGTTTTTCTAAAAGGCAGCATAGAAAAATAAATCAGTCTAACAGCATATGTAAAGCCATCAGCACCAATGTAACTACTGCTCTCACACACTGCAGACTGCAAGCTGATTGTTCTACTAAAAGAACAGAAAATACTGGCATGACTGACGTACCAAAATTAAACATTTTAGCAGCTAAGGGAGGACGCAGCTGCTACGAGTGTGAATAATATCTGAGCAAACAGAATCCTTTGGATGGGTCCACTGCACAAACCTTGCTCCAGAAGTTTCACAACTAATTGCAAAGCTGACCTCCTACAGCCCCGTATCCTCGCTGCTGAGTGAGTGATAATCAAGGCTGCCTGCTAGTTTAAATTATTCACAGCATTCAAACCAAGCTTTCTCCCTAAGCAGGGGCTCATTTCTGCAATTCTCACTCACACTGAATATCAGTTACATGAGCAGCTGATACGACTGCCACTGATACTTGCTAAGGCACCAGTAAGAGTTTAACTCAGCAGGGCCAAGAAAGTAGGGCAAAGTTGTTAGAAATATGTCATTTGAATCCACTTTGCCTTGCACCTAAGAAGTAACAAACCTGCAAGCCATCACCACTTGGCATGCAGGTAGAATTCATCAGGGAAACAGAATTAGAAGCAGCCTCCATACATTATCCTCCAACACATAAGCTAACTTAAGCTTTTAAGACAGCAGATGGTACTCTGAGGTTTCTCTTGCTTTCTTCTTAGTTTCCCTGTGAGTGACACAATAAAGCTAAAAAGGAATTTTAAGTTTGGCATCTTAAGCTCCATATTTTAGCTAGCTCTGAGAGGGCAGATTTTAAGCTGCAATTTAGATGCGCTTTTCTCAGGAACGTGGTTCACCACAGAATAACAGAGCCCATGCTCCTTTTAGCTCAACTCAGAAAATAATTATCCGAACAATAAAATAGCAGGACTAGTACTACAGCTTACTAACAGAAACAGTACTACTGTCAATGTATTTCTGTTGCCATATTCTCCTCTAGCTTGCAGATGTCAAAAAACACTTCCTGCTGCTTCACAGGAAAACAGCAAGACACGAGATTAAAAACTGAAGACATTCACAGCCATGCTGCTGATGCACCAAAGGACCATAGAACACAACCTTTCCTCCCTGCACAAGGCACTACTACTGCTAACAATAACAGGGAGTTTGATGGAATCACTCATAAGAACCAGCCATACAGTGATCCTTAAGAACAGGAAAAGCTGCTGCCTGCCTCCTGGCACACACTTTTAGTCACCGTATTTTTCAAAGCATTTGAGGCCACCAGATGAAGACCAAGCACAGCAAGCACGAATTTAAAAATATATTTAACTACTTACTTCTTTAAGCTTGGTTTCTGGGCATTCAGACTGCAGAGTGAGTGTTGCGCCTTCAATGTTTCTTGGCATAGGAGTTGAACCAGGATTTATTGTTAGGTGAATCTGATCTGGAGAAATAATATGTTGCACATAACCCTGGGACATTCCTTCATGATCTGCTATTAAATGAAATCCTTCTTCATGACCCTCCGGTAAAAAAGGCAAGTGATCACCACATTGTCCTTCATCCTCATCATCTTCCAGCACGCTGTCTTGCTCTATGAGAACAGTTGTCCTGTCATAGACCGTCCCGGACGATGAAGAAACCAGTCCGTTTTTATCAGCAAACCTCATCATATTGTCATCTTGGGTTAATTCGTCATCGTCCACTTCATAGTAGATAACGTTGCCTTCGGGACTGTTTTCCCCCATGGCTCACCGCCGCTCACTGCGGTATCCTGAAGTGGGACCGTAACAACCCATCTGCAACAGAGGAACGGGAAGGCGGAGGCTCAGGCAGGGCCGGCCCGTTCGAGCCTCGTTTCAGGTGCGGTCACACCCCCGTTCTCCGCACAACCCCTCCCGGAGCTCAATGGCCCCGCAGCACTCCCAGGCGTCGGCACCGCGCCGCAGCCCGCACCCTACGGGCCCAAGCAGGCCTTTCCTCCTATCCCCTAGCTTAGCGATGCCTCAGTCCGTCCGGCTCCGCTACCACCCGCCGCCAGAGCCCACCACAACCCCGCACACAACCCCCAGGAGCCACCCCGTCACGCTCCGACCGCGCTCACCGAGCTCCCGGCAGCGGCAGCACCTCCTTCCCCACCCCAGCGGCACCATGATTACCAGCGCACTCACTTCCGCTTCCGGTCGCGTGCGGCACGACGGGAGGGCCGCGCCCGCCGCGGGCGTTGATGAGAGCGGGGAAGGGGGTGCGCATGCGCAGTGAGGAACTGCGCTGGGCGCGGCGGCGATGCGAGGGTGAATGAGGTGTGGGCCGATGAGGAGCTGTAACTGTAACTAACAGCAAAAGTCGGGCAGATACGGAAAAAGCAGCAGCCCGTGCTTTCTGCTCCCTTGTCGGCAATGGTGCTGAGCAGATAAAAGACTGCAAAGAGGAAATGAAAGGAGAACAGTGAGAAATA
>NW_024885011.1:2221769-2307090 GCF_019232065.1 Centrocercus urophasianus
CAGCAGTGGGGACACAGCCACCTGCCCAGCACCGTTCACATGAACTTTGCCATCCAGCTTCAGGCAGCTGCCATTCACGGTGGTGGGGCAGCACTCCAGAATGCAAGCAGCGTTCATCTCCTGGGCACAGACAGGCTCGGCAGCAATGCAGTCTTTTCTGCATTCTGCCAAGTAATTGAAGCCCATCTTCTTCATCTGGAAGGAGAAGAGAGATTCATCTGCTGGTCCTGCTCAGCCTCTGGCATTTGCATTGAGGGGATGCACACAGATTGCAGCACATCCGCCCTGTCCTGTCCCAGCCATACCTCACAGTAATCATACCCAACACGGCATCTAGTCGTGCTCTTCTTGCCTTTGAAGTATCTATACTCACGGCAGAACGCTGTGCAGATTTTCTCCTGCAAGACAAGACCAGAGGAGACCTGTGCAGGTGCGGTGCAGGCAGCAGGATGCCCAACGCCAGATCTGCACCTTGGGCAGCCCTTCCTTCCACAGTGCCCTCCCAAACCTCCACTACATCTCAGCATTTGCCATCATCTGTCTCCGGCATTTCACACTCAGAGATAAGAGACAGCTCCCATCTGCCACTGCACGAAACCTCACTGCAACGCCACCACAAGTTTCAAACCTCCTTTTCCTTCCTCTCAGTGAGGCTGGGCAGAGATAAAGCTCCTTCCAGCCCATCACTTGGGTGCCCCAGCACCACCCCATTGTGTTCCTGTGGGCTTCATCCTGGTAGCACCTCTCCCTGAAGCACTGGAAGCTCTGACAGCTGAGCTGGGGGGAGGACGTGCCAGGGGTCATAGCACAGCAGAGCTTCTGCATGGCCAGCATTCCCCTTCCCTCTCCTTACCCGGGTTTGTTCTGTAAGGTTCACGTAGGTGATGGCGGGCATCTCAGTGATGGCGGTGTTCCCTAAGGTGAAGCTGCAGAGAGCCATTGAGGAACTGGTGTCATACGATGAGATCTGCTTGTTGGCCACCAATCCCTGGTTATAGATGTTCACTGAGCTCGGCTTTGTGGCCATGGAAGCTTTGGTGGCAGCCACCGAGGCGTCGTTGGTGGCTGTTGTGGACATGTTGTTGACTATGCGCCCTGAAAAACACAAAGTTCCCCCTTGGTGAAGGAAATAGCATCCATGTGCTTAACAAGTTGTGGTTCCCTATCCCAAACAAAAACAAAGACCTGTTTGCAACCAGCAGTGAGGAGCCTGCCCAGCAGGTCAGAGATAATCACTGACTATAGAAATGTTACAGCAGCTTCTCCCTTCCCCTTCAAGGCACATTGTATAGGAGATTACAGCCATTTCTGGAGTCAAAACCCCAAGAAACGTTTCTTGAACAACTGGCCGGCCCGTTCGAGCCTCGTTTCAGGTGCGGTCACACCCCCGTTCTCCGCACAACCCCTCCCGGAGCTCAAAGGCCCCGCAGCACTCCCAGGCGTCGGCACCGCGCCGCAGCCCGCACCCTACGGGCCCAAGCAGGCCTTTCCTCCTATCCCCTAGCTTAGCGATGCCTCAGTCCGTCCGGCTCCACTACCACCCGCCGCCAGAGCCCACCACAACCCCGCACACAACCCCCAGGGGCCGCCCCGTCTCGCTCCGACCGCGCTCACCGAGCTGCTGGTAGCGGTAGCAGCAGCAGCACCTCTCTTCCCACCCCAGCGACATCGTGATTACGACTGGAGGGTCGCGCCCGCCGCGGGCGATGATGGGAGCGGGGGTGCGCATGCGCAGTGAGCAGCGCTGGGCCCGGCGGCGATGTTAGGGAAGCGGGGTGTGGGGCGATGAGGAGCGGCAGGGAAGAGCGGACACGGAGCCCAGCTCCTGCTTAAATAAACTCATAGCCTTAAATCAGTCGCACAGTAGGGAACAAATTGCAGCTGTGTACCCGTTTGTGTGGTTTCCTCCCTAGACAAAGTCGGAAGTAGAGCTAAAATGAGGTTTTCCTCAGAGCTTCGTTGTCCAAACTGACCCTCAGGATCCCCCAAGGCCACATCACAGAATCACAGAATGGCCCGGGTTGGAAGGGACCTCAAGGATCATGGATCTCAGGGCCACCAACCTCCCATTCAATACCAGCCCAGGCTGCCCAGGACCCCATCAACCCGGCCTTGAACACCTCCAGGGATGGACGGGGCATCACAGCCTCTCTGGGCAGCTGTTCCAGCACCTCACCACTCTCTTTGTAAAGAACTTCCCCCTGACATCCAACCTAAGTCTCCCCTCCCTCAACTTCAAACTATTTCCCTTGTCCTGCTGTTATCTTCCCTTTCAAAGAGTTGATTCCTTCCTGTTTGTAGGCTCCATTCAGGAACCAAAGGCTGCAATGAGGTCTCCTCATAGCCGCCTTTTCTCCAGGCTGAACAAGCTCAGCTCCCTCTGCCTGTCTTCGTAGGGGAGGTGCTCCAGGCCCCTGATCATCAGACACCAGATAACAAACTGCTCCACCACTGCACGCTGAGTACTGCTGCATCTTTATGAAGAGATGAGGAATGTTGAATAGCCCTGAACCACCACCCAGGCCCACCCCCATGAGGCAGAAGCCCGTGGTGCTGCTCAACGCTGGGCCATCAGCCAGCAGCTGGATTTAAAACTACCCATCTTTCTGTAGCCCAGGGTCTTGTCCTTGATTGCAGTGCTGCTTTGTGGTGCTGCACGCTTCCATAGGGTTACAGCGTGCTGGGGAAGGCATGGAAATGCTCGTATCCTACAGTGGGTAGAGCTGCTCCGTGCCTGTAACAGGTGGGACTTAAAGCACACTTAAAACCAAGAGCCCAAAGCTGGAAAATGCACTGAGATGTTTTTATTTAAATAATAAGGACTTAAAAATTCTGTGCTTTAATACAAGTTAAATACAAGAGTAAATATCAGCTTTTATATTTTTGCTTGTCTACGTACAGCTTATTTAGAAATTCAATGTACTTTACAGCTTATTAACAGTGACACCTGATTCTAAATGCCTGAGCTGCATTTAATAGCAAAAGATTGTATAAAATACTGTGATTTAAAAAAAAAAACAAAACTGATATACTGTACATTTTTTTCTTTACAGTAGTTTCATATCTAAAAGTCAGATTAGCTGCATCTGAAAGTCACGATAAATTGTTCTCTTTCAGGAGGAATTGATGGATAAATTGCTGAGCTTTCCTCTTTTCCGTTATATCAGGCATAGGATGTCCAGGAGGAGGTCTAAGTAACAGGCCACCAAATATACTAGCTGCATTTTTAAAAGGGAGAGAGAGAAAAGAGAGCACCAGTCAACAGCAAGCTATTAAGGGTAATTCCACCAATCTCAATTAGTTGTAATGAGAGAGAGCCTGGTTTCAGGAGGGGTTAGATAAAGCTGATGACACACTGACCTCTCTGTGACACCATAAAACTTTTTTTCTGGCTACTGCAAGGATGCAAAATCCATTTTTCTATGGAGACCATGACTGCAATTGCTTTGGAGAAATATGTCCTACTAACTGAAAAACCCCTCTGAACAGAGTGGTTATTTTGCTTGCCTTACCTAGAATATTCACATCCAAATTGTTCTTCCCTGAATTTTTCAGTAGTTCTCGTAGAAATGCCATTAGATATTCAAACACATTTTTATGGCACTCTGGCAGGTTAGAGATAATCTGGGTGGAGAAAAAAAAACAACATATATTGAAGAAACAACAATAACTTGGCAGCTTTGTCTACTACCAACATCACACTGTCTGTATATGGGAACAGCTCTTAATAACCCAAGTTCTGGATCATTTCTTTCATGATAAGATTACATTTCTCATAGCAAAATGCTGTAATTTGTCCAGAGTAAACCAGTCTACCCCCTTCCAGAAGTGGTCCCCCATTGAAGCTGGCATTACCTGGCTGCTCAGCAGGTAGTTGTTGGCACACTCCAAACAGCTGCTGTAGTACCTGTAGCAGATGACTGGCTCTGGCAGGCTTTCCAAGAAGAGCAGCAGCGCCTCTGCTACCGAGTGGTTGCTGCCAACTGGTCCAAAGGTGGTTAAGGAAGAGGTAAGCACAGCGTGGTCTATTTTGGCAGCATGTCTGCTGAAACACTGATCTTTGCTAAGGTCTCCGAGAACTGCTGTTCACAGCTTTGAGTCAAATTGCTTGGCCCCACATAGCAAACTGTTTCCATTGGCAATTAGATACTGATGTAGTTAATCAACAATCGTGCATCAATACAACAAGGACTCAGCAGAGGCATTAGGACTGATTGCAAAGAGCAGCACATCTCAGTTACCATGAGATGACAGAGAGCAGTTTAAAAACTGTGACGGAGCACAGGAGACTGATCAAACCTTTGTCAGCTTTGATCTTTTGCTTGGGGCATAGTGAGCCCAATCAGACATCAGCCTGAAAGGATACGGAGGGTATCATGCATTCCTTTGTCCAAACAGTCTCGGATCTGCTCAAATTCAGACCTGAGGCCTGGTTGCTGAAATAGGTCCTCCTGCAAAGGCCATCATTGATCAGTCTCAAGGGGAAACAGAAGTTATTTGAGTAAATTAAGCCAAAATTATGAAACGGCAGGAAAAACATCCCTAGGTTGGTAGCCATCAGCACAAACCTCACCATGAGCAGTTTTAGGAAGGCTATGAGACCGCAGTAAAGAGCAAAGCAAAGGGGGAGCTGCTGGTGTATGCCACACACAGACTGCATCGCCTTCACAAACCCTGCAACTCAGGGTAATAGAATCTCTTATCTCAAAGATATTCATTTTCACTCTTTACCATTAGCCAAACATCCACACTTAGCAATGGTTGCCACCTTCCCCAAACCTTAACCAAATGCCAACAAATTATTCTGCAGCTCCAGCACAAGCACTGCCAACCTGCTGGGAAGCGTTGCGGTATAAGTGATCCACCATCATCCACAGCTCTTTGGGAATTTCCAGAGGCTTTTCAGCTTGAGTAGCATTATCACTCATTTCCAGTGGCATCAGGGTCTGAGAGAGAGAGGTAAGGAGGAAAAAATAAAGAGGGAACAAAGTGAGCTAGTTCAACTCTGCAAATTGCTTCACAGAGTTTACAGCTGAGAACTAGGACTTGTTAAACTGTGCAGCTGCACTCACCAGCTTTCACAGACTGCTGTGTCAGGCACAATTGTATCATAAGCACAAACAAAAACAGATGCTCTCAATCACACTTCGCACACACCTTTTTTCAACGTGCAAGCAGAGCAAATGGCATATTACTGTCAGTGCTGTACCCAAACAAAGCATTAAAACAAGGTGTGGAGATGTATCAGCATTTTCAGACTATGGACCAGGGGAGCGAAAGAAGGCTCTGTGGCAACAAATAAGACAATCACCTAGTTTTAATGGTGTCTGTTCAGAAGGGAAGCTTATCTTTAACTCACAAGATTCCGAATGGATTCTGCAGACATGTCTTGGATCGGTTCCCTCATGTAACACAGCGTATGAATGGGAGACCCAAAGCAACTGGGCAAGTAGTTTCCTGTTACAGACAGAAAATAATCCTTCCCCCTGTCGAGATGCAAGACCAAAATGTCTTCAAGTTTTTCTTCTCCAGAGTTTAAGTGTGTAGCTGTTGATTTATTAACAAACAGTTCCAACTCAATTGTGATCTCAGAACCTGACAGAAGAAAACAATACTGAGTTTTAAAAAAGGCATTAAACCAAGAAACTGGTAAACAAGCACAGCACTCTCAAAATAGCAAAAAGAACAAAGCCAACACGTTACAATAATTAGCTCATTACATGAAATGAACAGTGAGGAACTCACCTGGCAGCAGGAAGCCTTGACTAGGATTAGCCATCAGCCACTCCTTGCAGTAGGTAACCTCATCTGGTTTGCTGATAAATTCAAACTGGCAGGGCACTGGTCCATTGCGGACTGTAAACTTCTCTACCTGCAGCTGCATGTATTTGACATCCACAAAGTGGAACTAGAAACAAACGTCAGCCAACATCATCAGCCAACATCATCAGCCAATCCCCCCACGCCAAGCACCAGCAGCAATTCCTCCCATTGCTGCCCCATAGTTTAATCATTAAGCAGCAAGATACCCAGATTAACCCTCTTGCTCCCACATCCCGCCTCTTCCAGGATTAAAAAGGATTACACTTCTTTACACACTGCAGCAGCGTGCCCTTTAAAACCCTCAAATAACCCCAGAGGAATTTGAGAACAAGGTATCTGTAAGCCTCTCGGTTACTTATCTTTTATAGTCCCCAACACACAAAGCAAATGCTGGTCTTGTGACCTTCTCCAAATCCCTCAGAATTTCACATTTTATGTTTCCAAGAACTTGCTGTTACTTGAAACTACCCTTTTATTCTCCATCTCGTAACGTGGCTGTACGTTTCAGCTCGGTAGCCTGTACTTGACTGGAACCAGACCACATGGTCCAACATCCATCTAACAAACTGCTAGCATGAGAAAACACATCTAGGGTCTGGGAATGCTTGATTTGTCCAGCAACTCACAGCAGATGAACAGACCCTACCTCTCTTTGGGAGAGGGTCACCGAGGGAATGTTGGCGTTCTCCACCTTATCCAGGGAGCGCACGATTTCCTCAAAGACCTTTCGGTAGAGCTCCTCGTTCACAACTTTCACCTGAAAAGGGCACACACAGCACTAAATCGTGTTTACAGTGCCTCTGCAGGTGAGCTATAATATGTGGGCCCGAAACACGAAGTGATTCCATTTTAGCAGTGCAATGTATTCGAAGAACAGAGCTCCTTGGAGCACTACTGCTCTGAGATCTCAGGATCCAGCAATAAAGGACCTTGCTATAGAGAGAATCACGCGGTCAGGGCTTTTGCTTATTTGTTTGTTATTTATGAAGTTTGACAGCACACTCCTGGGCTACCAGTCATGTAGTGTTCCTGCACTGCAAGCTTCTGAAAAAAATAATTAAAGAAAAAGAATACGTCTAAAAAAATACCTGCAGATACACTTTCACAGAATAACTTAAGAGGAGCATCACTTAACACAAGCTTATCTTATCATGCTCAGTATTACCCAGCCCTTGCTCCACATGGATGCCATAAAAGTGGGGACAATCCAGCAGGAGAGCCTCCCTCCTCCACCCACACACACGACACGGTCAGGAGACTTAATTTCCTTCAGCACTGACACACTTACCCCAATATCAAACACGGAGCTAACTGGCTTATGGTCGCTGATCTTCAGAGCCATATGGCTGCGGTAGCTCAGCTGAGCAACGTTCTGCCCTTTCCACAGTATCCGATCACACCAAGCTGGAACACGGCACTTCTCACTAGGACAGAGGTGAAAATTACAGCTTCCAGGCACAGTTCAGGTGGAATAACAATGCAAGGCAGAACACTGCTCTGCCAGAAACCAGAACAAGGCCCATTTCTCTATTTCTTTTTCACTTTATTTTTACTGCCTTCGAGGATAACAGGAGCGTCACATATGAAGCAATCACTGTACCTCGTGTCCCACTCATCACAGCCAGCGTCGTATTTGTATGTTGGCTGGAAAGAAATCTCTCCCTCTGTAAAGCCTTCAAAGACAGCTTTTGCATTCATTTGCCTCTTCAGCTACAGGAGAAAAAAAGAAGAAAAATGGAACGAGCTCAAGCCCAACTCCCATAGGAGCTAAAGGGGAGATGTTCAGCACTGAGAAGGCTGAGGAGTACGCGAGCAGTCCCTCATTAAGCACACTCAGCACCACCTGCAGGTGGTTGAGGCATCAGTACCTGGTCGTATTGCCAAAGCTCTGAAAATGCTTTCTCATCTACAAGCTGCTTCACTTTCGTCACATCCAGCTCCTCCAGCCGATAGTTGAGGTCACCCAACCACAAGATCACACTGCAAGAGAACGTAGACCAGAAGTCTGAACATGGGCCCAAAGATGCCCGTGTGAGCTCCCTAATCTCCCCATGATCAGGTGGGTGTTGTGTCTGTCTTCCTGCACCACAGCACACAAGCAAGAGTTGGAACTTGAATGAGCAGCCACTTTTTCCGCCTTTGCTGTTCTTAATTCCCACTCTGCATGATTGTCACTATCTTTACACAGCTAGTGCTTTTTATATTCCTCACTAAACACCAAAACACATTGAGGAGGTTCATGTGTATTATTGCCTCTTTCCTGCAGGAACTAAAACAAGGCTTGTTAGAGCATAAGTGGCCAAGTGAACCACACAGAACCATATAGGCGACCACTATCAAAACCAGAGTTCTAGAGAAGTGTTTCTGGCCTTTCCAGGCTAGCAATTAAAGCATCAGCCACCCTCCTCACATCCTGCCTAGACAACAGCCCACCACATTCACAACGCTCTGTCTTGCTTCCTGCAGTGATCCACACAGTCAAACAAGAAGCATACTCGTGTTTGCTGATAGTGAGAGGTGGCAAACTGGGATTCGATTGGCAGAACTGCATCCGAGAGCAAATGTCTTTGAAGTCCTGGTTCCTCCTCTCATATTCCTCCGTGTGAGCAGCAAGGTGAGAATTCACAACGCACACACTTGTGTTGTGGAATTTAAACCTTATGGCAACACCTCCTTTGTTACCCTGAAAGAGAAATACAGCGCTCAGAAACTTTTCTGTACTCAACAGATGAATCCAGAAATGAGTTAATAGCAGCAGACAACCCAGAAGATGCCGAGGCAGACCACAAATTCCACAAGAAAAAAAGGCTGAAAAGCCAACTGATAACTGCAGGTGATAACTGCTTTGTGAATTTTAGCTCAGGTGAGGATCACACACAGCAACGGAAGGTGGCAAGCAAACACACAGAGCCCAGTTTGTAACTCAGGATTTAGCTAACACTAAAGGAAGTTCAAATCAGTAAGAGTGCTGGTCAGTTGCTTCATCAGTCCTGAAACCTGTCTAGCAACAAACTAAACCTTTCAACATAGAATGTAAAGATTTGAAAGTGGAGGAGGAAGTATGTGGCTCAGCTGGTCCAAAACACCTCTGCTAAGTTACAGCTGCAGAAATGACAGTGAAAGGACACAGACTTCATTCCAACGGAGCAGAATGGCAAGAGGCCACTAAGTCCCCCTCAGGAAATCTATAATCTGGAAGGACAGGTTTCTTGTGCTTGTGTTTCCTCACATTGATTGCCTTAGGCAAAACCACAGCCACCATCAAACCTCATGGCCTCACACAGCCCAACACATGCAATTGGGAAAAAGCTTTCAAGCTCTGCAAGGCTTTGAGAGCAGATGGTGGTTCCCTCCAGCAAACACCCTGAGCCACCACATGCATTTCTAAAGGCAGCTGCACCTTTTAGCTGGGAGAATAACCTCTACATCCGAGGAGATGGGCTCCCAGGGTTCTCCAAAGTCTGTTGTCAATTCTTACCATCCTCCCCATGATGCCAGTTCCCACAGTCTCAATTTCCACCTCAGAGATGTTCAAAGCAAGGTCTGCTTTCACATACAACAGAAGCATTATTCCCACGAGTCGCACAAGTTTCACCTGAAAAACAGATCCTGTTGCATTAAATACCAGAACAGGAGAAGGCACATTGCCTCCCAGCCCAGAACACAGGTCAGAGTACACGCAAAGGAGAGCTGCAGGCTCATCCAACAGACCACCTCGACACACAGTTACAGGCACTCCAGCAGCACAGCACAGGAGGGAGCCAGGGAGCAATGCTGAAGTAAAGGAAGCAGAAGCCCAAAGCAAAGCCCGAGGCACAGGCAGCCCATAGAAGGAGCTTCCCTTAGACAACTGATGAGAGACAAAGCAGAAGTAAGGAGAAGGAGCCAAAACACAAGCAGTATTCCTTCCAAGATGCCTTGACAGCTCATTCAAGCATGCATACCAGGAGACAGACAGGGCAAACAATCAGATGCTTCCTATTCTCTACCCCCAAACCGGAGGAGCTCCACTAAGGCATGGCGCCCAGCTGTCCTGCCTGCCCTCTGCCTTGGCATTCTGCACAGTAACACTGCCTACGTCACCTTCTGACTGAGCAAAAGCCTGCAGACAATGCCCCTCTGAAAGACACAGCGATTGAAAACAGGAGAACAAGGTGAAAAGAGGCCCGACTGGAAAACGATTCCACACTCAAACCTCCCCAGAAGTCACATTTACCTTTGCATACTTGGCGTCTGGGTGAAGGCTATCAGTTACAGCTTTAAACCATTCTTCTTCCTTTGGTGTGTCATTGAAAAAGAAGGCTTCTTTACTCAGATCAAGCTCCTGGAAACTGCAGTAGAGGAAGGAACCCGTGGATGCACACACTTGGTTATAACTCCAGCCCTTTCCTCCAGGAAAGAACTAAAACAGTTTATGCTCTAAATTATAACTGAATTTGAATGTTCAGATATGCTCATTTCAGAGGTATGTTAAATGTAAAGCTAAGTTATATTGAACCGCATTGAAGATGATGTAAAACTGCAGTGCCAAAGAGCCCAACCACCAGAACAACAGCCCTTCCAGGCTATGCACACACACACACACACACTCTGAAGCAGTGCAGCAGAGTAAGGCAATGCAAACATTCCTCAGCTGTCCTGGCTGAACACCTCCATGCTATGCCTTCACAAGCAAAGCAACCCAGGGCTGAGGTTTGGAGGGAAGAACAGGAGGGAGGCTCTCACCCAACACAGTAAACGTCCGGAGGTGCAGAGTCACATCTCAGCCAAGGCTGGAGGCTTTCTTTGGGGGACTGACCATTCACATTGTAAGTCCCAACAAAAAACCTGCAAAGAAATTCACTTTTGCTAAATCCCAGAGCTGCAAATATCACTATTATTAACCCAAGTAATTACTAATTATTTAGGAGTAATTTGTTTCCAGAGGGACGTTAAGACAACGTGGCAGAGCTTAAATTCCTACAGTGATTTAATTACAGTAGCACCTTTATGTGCCTGTTTTACAGAAACACACACATTTTTTGCAATCAGTATAAAAACACATTGATTGAGCTGTGCAGTAGCAGTCTGAAATGACAAATTCATTGCATCACCAGCACAGGTGGAGCTTGACCACAGAAAAGTTTTTGCTCATCATTAGATTATTCCTCCTAAGCTCTTAGGAGCTCATTAGAACGGCAGCAATGTTAAACAGTGACCTGAAGCAGTGAGAGAGGTGGCAGGGCTGCATGGAACCAATGCACCTCCAGGCACAGAAAACCTCTCATCCCACTTCCAAAATCAGGACTGATCATTACCTGAAGTTCTGGATGTACGTGTAGGAATCCTCCCTTTGCACAAGCTCAGATTTGACAATAGTATCTCGTAGCCCAAACTTTGATTCTGATAAGGCTGAAGCCATGTTTGAGACCATCATGCTGGAGGACCTCACCATTTCTGTTGTCACCTCTGGTTTGAGTTTGCTTTGCCTGCAAGCGAATGCAGAACTGTGAGATGAAGCACAGGATAAGCACACACCCTGACCAACTTCGTTCTGCTGCTGAGGACGCGATCCAGATCTTCCTCTCTGTTTCACCAGCCAGTGCTCAGAACGAGCAGACAAGAGTGAAACGAGCGCTTCTGATGACAGCTCAGAGCTTCTCTAGATAAAACCAGTTTAACCAACTGAAAGAACAAATCCTTCTGGCTCACCCAGTACAGCCTGTCGGGTCAGGGCTGATTTTGCCCGCCTGGATGTTGATATAAAATCACACACATTTCCTGCTCCTTGGAACAGGCAGATGCCAATCGCCCTCTGCTCAACCCTTCAGATGACAGTAGAAGAATGCAAAACTGTTTTTGTAGGAGAAAATTCCCATTTCTGTCTAGTAAGGAGGCAGCAAGGGTGGGGGTTTTGTTTAGTATCTTGTGGCTCTGTGAGTTACTGCAAGCTCCCTTTGACACAGCTCAGGAATTCCCACAAGCAAGTATATGATATAAATGTAAGGTCAACAACCTGCACGTGAATGCCAAGGATGGCACAGAGACGGACTTTGAAGGATATGCAGCAAGGTCCACAAAGTCCTGGGAACTGAAAAATGAAACTCTTAACATTCTAGGAGTGTATCTATGAGATGGGGTGGCCCTAAGCCAAAGCTCTCTGAATTCAAAACAAACAACAGCAGCCAGTCCTGTCCCACTACACAGCAAAATATGCCCAAATAGGGGGACTGGCAGGACTGGCTCCAAGAGGCAGCGCAGAAATTCCCACTCCAGTTTTGATAGCGTGCTGATGCTGGGCTTCATTTTTCCTCTCTTAAATAGGATCTTAGGGGTCTCTTCTCAAGAAGCCGCTCTAGATCCTGGTACCTGTGGTGAGTGCTAGCAGATAGAAGCAGATAATGCAGCAGCCACATACCCTGTGCTGGTGCCCTGCTCAGACACATTGGGACCACAGAGACCAAGTTCCTCCTCTTGCTTTCCAGCTGAAAACCAGGAAACCAGATAGCAAGCACTCTGCAATTTCTCCTTCCTCTCAACACCAGAACACCATCAGCTTGCCCACTGCAGATCGTTCCTGCTACCCACCATTCCACAGAAGCACCCAGAAAAGAATCACTTTGAATGTGATTCAAGTGAAGTCAGACAGAATCCATACCTGGGAGCAGTCCTGTCAGTGCTGTCCTGGCTCCAGCCTGGATTGACTGCAAGCTTCTTTCCATTCTGCTTGATGCCTTCAGAGCCAACTGCTTCTGGAAAGAAAAAGAAAGTTTCACGTGAAACACAAAGGGGCGTTTAACATAGCAACCACAGGCAAACAGAAGGGAAACCAACGTAGCTTACGTCTGTACAGAGAACCAAAGCATCTCGGTTATCTTGGGATCTGTCACTTATCTGATGGGCTGGTGGGGCACAGCGACAGGCAGGAGGGACACACAGCATGGCACAGGGCTGCAGAGCTGCCCACCCCCCTGGGCTTTATCCCAGGCATGCAGAAAGCTGCACGGATAATAAGCTTTCCCTTTCTGAAGCAAGACAGGAAGTACAAGGAAAGGAAGAACAAAATTAAAAGCACACTGCTATTTAAAGGCTTTCTGCTTGTCTGCAGCAGCACAGCAAAGCACGGGAGCCCCTCCTGCAAAGCAGTGCAGTACAGCCCCTGTGCAAACCCACCACACTGCAGCAGAAACAGTGCCTCAATGCAAACCACACTCCCTAAAAAAAAAAAAAATAAAAACAGAACAGACCCTATGCAAATGCAATTAGATTCAGGTACAACAGTAATTATGTGGCACTTTGTTAGCAAAATTTAAAGAGCCTGCAGCGCTTGTTTTAGCCACGACATTCTGCTCCTACAAGGGGCAAAACAGAGAATTTTGCATCGCTTTTCCATATGTCCACGCACAGAAGGCAATCTCAGGGCTACGACACGTGGCACACAGATCTGAAGATGACACAGAAGATGCTCTTCAGCTCATAAGGTTCCATTCATTCAGCTGAGCACAGTTGAGATAAATGATTAAGTATTATTGCTGCTGTAGTGCATCCTCTGGGGCACGAGCACATCCCACAGACAGAACTCTGAGTACTCTGAGTATAAACACACTGACAAGAAGGGGTCGCATTCACAGCCTGGAAAACCTCTTCTGCCCAAAGAGTCCTCTGAGAAGAAAGGCTGTCTAAGAGGATTAATCAGTGGCTGCTTCCACAAGCACATGATTCAAACCTCATTACGGATCACACACAGCCCCACAGTGCTGAGCAGGAGCAGACTTTGATAAGACAAAACCTCAACCAGCAGCAGCACTGCAGCACAGCGCTCCCTCAGAGCCCATCCAACCCAAAGCGCCCCCGTTGTGTGCGCTGGGATGGAGCCGTGTGTGTTCTCTGCAGGCATTAAGCACTGATTCAGAGCTGCCTGAGCCCCTGCAGTGCTCCTGATAAGCACCACGCTGTGCATCTCGCCAGTGATGTGAACCAACTCGAACTTTGGCAGTAAAGGCAGCAGGAATTGAACTGCTGCTGCTTTTGGAGGAGGGAGCAGAAGTTTGGGCTCTATTTGGACAACGCTGGGCAGCATGGGAGACGTCTGGCTGCTGTGTAGCACTGTGTGACACAAAGATCATGGCCACGCGTCACACCTTCATGTTTGAACCTCATTAACAGCAATAACTTTTATGTCGGATTCTTCTAAGGAAGAGATTAGGCCTGGAAATGGGCTGTTTCCTTCAGATAAGTTTGTATCTAACTAGAAGGGGTCCATCATTTCGCAACCCAACGTGGAATATTTTAGCAATGCACAACCTCATGTAATCCCTGAGTGGGGCACAGAACCAATGAGAACCAGGGATAAGAGAGCAGCAGAACACAGACAGCCTGACCCAGGATTTGCAGTGAGAAGGGACTTCAGAGGCAACGAAGACTTGCTACGAAAAGCATGCAGCAACATTCCAACACCATTCTACAGCAGCAAGGTGTATCCTACCTTCAGATAAAGCCAGACCCAGCTCAGCACCCAGAAGGGAGAACTACCTGTGCCATGCATTGCTTGCAGCAGCGCATCCAGCCCACCCCTCCCTGCACAGGAGCACACAGGCAGAGTCTGCACACACACACAGGGCTCTAGATAAGGGGCCTAACTCAAACTGGGAACAACGACCACAGAAGCTAAAGCCCATTAAAATCCCTTCCCAGATCCCCTGATGCATTCACCAGCCTTAATCCACACAAGACAGAAGGAACCAGCAGTGCTCTATCAGCAAATGGCAGCATTTGCACACTATATAAATGTGCTTTTGCATATGGGACTCTCTGGCTCAGTGCTCATGATCCCGTAATGACAGAGTGGGAGATATTATGGGCAACAGCAGAGAAACCCTCACTCTGTATTACTTTCTGTCCCCAAAGACCTTGTGTGACAGTGCTTTCTTCTTCTAAGAGGGAATAAAAGTAAAGAGAGATCCCTGAACAACTCAGCCTGAAGCAACACACAACAAAACCTTGAGAAGGCGATTTTGTCACAGCTCAGAGGCAGAGTTTCATAGGAGAGCTGCTTCCCAACGAGCTCACAATGCAAAGGGCATTGCTGCGCTCCAGGTGCAACAAAAACATCCCAGCACAGCACCCGGCTCCGGTGCAGCTCAGTGCTTTTCCTCCTAAGCACACGTCCAGGTCCTTCCCAGTTGCTTTGAAGCCCCGTGTTAAACAGCACAGCTGGACAGATGTTCCCCCATCCAAAGCTCAGTGCATTTTGTGCCGCTGTCTCACGTCTGAATTGCAGAGTTCACCTCTTCCCGGCAGAGAACAGAGAGGAGGAATGGCAGCAACAGCCCAGCCAAAGGCAGGTAAAGCAGAAATGGATTGACCTCTATTTTGAACGCCACGCCGAGCGCCGGCGTCGCTCCGCTCTCTGCGCTTTCTCACTCGCTCCCTTCGCACAGCAGCAGCTCCTGGGAGCAGGAGGGGAAAAGGCGAACAGCAAAGCACGGCACGGCACAACACGGGGCGGCCCCACAGCCGGGCCGAGAACAGCTGAAAGGTCGCAGCCACAGCACATGAAAACCGACACCGGATTCACCATCGAGGAAAGCGCAGCCCAGAATCCAGGCCAGCAACGCGGCCCTCGGGGTCCCACCGCTGCCGATCTCCCCCCCGCCGTGCCCAGGAGCGCGGGCTGAGCCGCCGCTGCTCGGATCGAACCCTCCGCCCCTCACCGCAGCCCTCGGGGCAGCAGGGAGAGCTTCCACGGCTGCGAGCGGACAGCGTGCCCTCCCCAAAGCACGACCACGCACTAAGCAAGCGCCCGGACCCCTCCTGACCCTCCCTCCCTCAAACCATCAGGCTCCCATCGCTCGGACTCAACGTCGGCGCGGGTTGAGCACCGCCACCGGCCCGAGCGCGGCGGCTCCGACGGGACGGGACGGACCTCGAATCCCGGCCCCAGCACTTCCCTGCGGTCCCCCCTAAGCGCTCACCTTGGCGGGGCCGCCCGCCCGCCGACATCGCGGCACCCGGCCGCCCCGGTCCCGCTCCGCCCCGGCCCCGCTCCGCCTCGCTCCGCCCGCCGGAGGACGGCTGTCCGTCCCTCCCGCCCCACGCAGGAGCCGGGGCCGGCCCTGAGGCCCTGACCGCAGCACGAAGTCTTTGGGACAGCAGCAGCGTGCAGCGGGCTTCCATCCCCCCGAAAAAGAAACCCAGAGGGATCCGTGATGGGAAGAGCACCGGGTTGCTGCCGGTAACGAGGAAATGAGATCACAGGGCGAGCACAGAGTGTGGGAGGAGACAGCTTTCTGCTTGTGGTCTACCGGAATACACAGAGCAAATCTCCGTTTGGCCTTCTGACTGCACAGCACGCAGGTGTGTATCACAGCGCTGCCTCCACGTGCTGCTCCCCTCTGCTGAGCCCCCTGGTGCTGCAGAACGATGACACAAAGCATCGCTGCTGTGCGTGAGGTTCAGCAGTGAGCACAAATGCAGCCTGGGCTCCTGCATCCCTACCACTGAGCACACAGGATCACACAATGGCCAGGGTTGGAAGGGACCTCAAGGATCACGAATCTCCAACCCCCCTGCCACATGCAGGGCCACCAACCTCCCCATTTAATGCTAGACCAGGCAGCCCAGGGCCCCATCCAACCTGGCCTCGAACACCTCCAGGAAGGTGTTCACACGTACCTGTGCTGCACTTGCTGACCTCCTGCAGGAACGTGCGGGTGTGTGAACCAAAAGGCAGCTGCACTGTGAGCCCATCGCCTTGGGAGCGGATCCGAACGGTCACATCTGAACCTGTGACACCAAGAGGAGGAGAGGAGCATGCATCAGTGCTGCCCATTGCTCAGGAACAGCCCCATCTCTGCTCCCTGCAGCTAAGCATGCCTCTGCAGGCTTTCATCAGCAGGTTTGCCCAGGTCTTACCATTTCACTTTCACATTTTGCGTGAGGATGTAATTAAAAAAATGCAAAAATCACTCTCTAGAATATGTTTTGTTCTGGGAACACGATGGAAACAGGGACGGGTACCCTGGGAGGAGCACAGGATGCTGCCAGGCTGCATGGGGGGTGGGTCAGAAAGACCAAGACTCAGCTGGAACTGAGCAGGAACTGGCAAGGGTCACAAAGAAGGATAAGATGGGTTTCAATAGGTACAGCAACTGGGAAAGGAAAGTCCAGGAGGGTGAACCACCCCTTAATGAGCAACAAAGCCAGGCTGGTGACAACAGACCAGGAGAAGGCTGGCTGGGCTGTGGGTGTCCTGGGCTGCAGATTTGGACCAGATGTCCTTCAAGGGTCCCTTTCAACTCAAACCATTCTGTAATTCTATGATTCAGTGGCTGCAGCAGCACAGGCATAACAGCAACAGCAAAACTCACCAATGACGTGAAGGTCACCATCAGGTATCACTGCAAACAGAAACAAAAGTGCCGTTACAAAGCTGAGTGACAGGACTGTAGCATTTGATTTAACACTTTGAGATCGGATTACTGAGCACAGCCTTCAGATTCTGTCTATCTGCTCCCTGAAGGCACAAGGGTGGGCAGTGCAGCCCTGCAGGAGCCCATAGTGCTGCTCTGGATTGCAGGATTGATAAAGCAGAGCCCTTCAGCTGGGCCATGAGATGCATCAGCTTCACCAAGGATTACAAACTGATGAGAAAACGTGACGGGCTGAGTAGATCCCAAAGCACAGCAAGTAAACAACGAAATACAGACTCCACATCCCTCCATCCCCTCCTCTGGAGGTGGCCACTGAGCCCCGAAGCGCGTGAATACCTTCTTCCACTGCAAACCCCTCTGAGATGGGGATAACCCTCTCCAGCCACACATCCTCCGCAGCGATGGCCATCCGCCGGTGGGTGTAAACGTAGATCCTGCGAACACGGAGCAGAGGCGGAGGGATTGCCTCGATCCGGGCAGATCCCACCCCACACAAATCCCTCCCCCTCCCCAAGCACAAGCCCGCTTTGCCCCATCTCGGCACCCACGCGTGCTGCCCGCCGCGCTCCACCAGGCCCAGCAGCCGGCTCTCCACGCTCTGCCCCGCAGCCACGGCTCCTTGCACGGCGTGCGGCGTGGGTCAAGGAACGGCAAACCGAGATGGGAGTCGAGGGGTCAGAAAGGGAAGAAAAAAGAGCGAACTCGCCAGCCTTTCCCTGGACGCGCACGGGGCAAAGGATATGATTCGACACGTCGCCCCATCGAGAAGCGTCTCCTGGATGGCCACCGACTGGTCCATCCTCCGGGCCGGCGGTCAGCGTGGAGCTCGGGGGGACCGGGATGGGGGTCGGGACGGGGATGGGGGTCGGGTCCGCGATGCGGCCGCGCTCGGTGTCGCCGTTGCCGGGAGCCGCCGCCGCCCCGTCGCCCCTCTCCCCGCCCCGCGCTCCCGGCCTGCCCCAGGGCTCCCTTAACCCTTCGGCTCCGGCCGCAGGGACGGAGCTGCGCCGGTGCGGCCCCGCGAGGATCTCCGGGCTTCGGCAGCCGCTGCTGGGGCTCCTCACCGCGGCCGGAACCGCCGCCCTCCGCCCGGACAGAGGCTCGCAAAGCGCCAGGAAGCGACCGAGCATCATTTCCCTCTCCGCTGGATGGGACCGGGAAGGATTTTTAAACGGGATGCTGCTTGGTTAATGGGGCGGAGAGCCGGGAGAGCGGCGAGAAAGGCTGAGCAGAAGCGGAGTACGGGCGAGGGGGGGCACGGAGCGTCCTCAGGCTGAGGGTACTGCGTGTACAGAGCCGGGCCTGCGGCAATGCAGAGCTGCTAACTTCCTACTGCCATCAGGAAGGGCTCTTTTTTGCGGTAGCACCTGGAATGTTTTGTTAAATGTCGTGACCCAGCTGACTTCCGAGCTTTAATTATGCAAAGAACTGGTGCAAAGGGTGAAAGCAGGTGCTGGGAAATGTCAGCAGGCGCTGACGTGCCCAACAGGGGAGCTCGGTGAGTCAGCTCTTTCCGCTGTAAGTAACAGCAAAAGTCGGGCAGATACGGAAAAAGCAGCAGCCCGTGCTTTCTGCTCCCTTGTCGGCAATGGTGCTGAGCAGATAAAAGACTGCAAAGAGGAAATGAAAGGAGAACAGTGAGAAATATCAGCTACAATCTCCAGAGCGCTCCTACAAGAAACGTGGTGCTGCGAGTCGGTTCTGAAACAGGAAAATCCGAGAGCTCCGTCCCGTTGTCACTTTCTGCTGATACACTGATGTGACAACACGGCCCAGGCTGTGGCATGGCTTTGGTGCAGCATCACTGCAGCGTGGAGGGGCTGGTGATGGCTGCACACTGCCTGCCCTCAGCCCCACATCCACTGCATGGAGCTCCCAGCAAAGCCATCCTTCCTGCTGCTGTCCCAGCACAGCCCTATGGCTGGGATTCCCTTCCCATCGCATCCATCGAGCTGAGCTGTGCCCAAAGCAGCCTGACATCGACTCAAGGGACTGATGCTTCTTTATTATTGTTATTATTTTATTATTTTCTTAAAAGAGAACAGGAAGAGGACAGAATGTGTTTGTGCAGTGGCACCACAGAGCCATTACCAGCTGCCTGTGATGCCTGTAACTACATTGTGTAAGCTGTGCCTTAGGTCAAGGCAGAGGTTCCTGGGTTCCAAGCTGGCTCAGCATCCTCTCACTCCTATACCTGAGGTCTCTCTTTCCAGCATCCACCATCCCTGCAGCAGAGGTGCAATGCTGCAGCTCACAGCTCCTGGAGATGACATGTAATGGGGATCACCTGCATGGGGGGAGAAGTCACCATCTACAAACTCCAGGGATCTACAAGCATGGGGATGCAACAGAGAGTGTTTGATAGTGACCTCAGCTGAAATCAAGAAGGGGAAAGGCTGCAGGTCTGCTGTTTACCCGTGTAGGGGAGTGGAGGCCTTGCAGCTCAGGAGGAGGGCTGCCCCCCACACCAGGAGCTGCAGCAGTGGGGACACAGCCACCTGCCCAGCACCGTTCACATGAACTTTGCCATCCAGCTTCAGGCAGCTGCCCTTGAGGGTGGCGGGGCAGCACTCCTGGAAGCAGGCAGCCTTCACCCCCTGGGCACAGACAGGCTTGGCAGCCTTGCAGGCTTTGCTGCATCCTGCCACGTAATTGAAGCCCGTCTTCTTCATCTGGAAGGAGGAGAGAGATTCATCTGCTGGTCCTGCTCAGCCTCTGGCATTTGCATTGAGGGGATGCACACAGACTGCAGCACATCCCCCCTGTCCTGTCCCAGCCATACCTCACAGAAATCATGCCCAACAAAGCATCTAGTTGTGCTCTTCTTGCCTTTGAAGCATCCATCCCCATGGCAGGAGAACGCTGCACAGATTTTCCCCTGCAAGACAAGACCAGAGGAGACCTGTGCAGGTGCGGTGCAGGCAGCAGGATGCCCAACGCCAGATCTGCACCTCGGGCAGCCCTTCCTTCCACAGTGCCCTCCCAAACCTCCACTGCATCTCAGCATTTGCCATCATCTGTCTCTGGCATTTCACACTCAGAGATAAGAGACAGCTCCCATCTGCCACTGCACGAAACCTCACTGCAACACCACCACAAGTTTCAAACCTCCTTTTCCTTCCTCTCAGTGAGGCTGGGCAGAGATAAAGCTCCTTCCAGCCCATCACTTGGGTGCCCCAGCATCACCCCACCCCTTCTGTGGCTCGAAGAAACTGTCCCACAGCCAGCTCAGGCCGCTTGGAGCAATGCAGATGGTGCATTGCTTAGCACCCTTACATCTCTGTCCTTGCAAAGCTCATTAAGGATTTGCTCCCCTTTCGAGGCGGCGTTTGCACAGAGATCACATCGGGTACCTACGTTTCGTGGGGGGGGCCGCAGGGTCGTGGTGGTGGTGATGGTGGTCGTGGGTGGCACAGTGGTGGGGGGCAGATCACCTGTGGGCACAGAGGAGCTCTGAAGACACAGCCCACGTGTGGCCTCCGTGGGGCAGAGGAACTGCAGCGATGCAGCCAGCCGAACATGATGGGTCTGCACACCCATTTCTCTCGCATGCAGTGGGATAAACCACGGAGCAGTTACCATAGGAGCTCGCATTGAGCTGCAGGCAGAGTGAGGTGTTGCAGCACTCCACGGTGCACTGCTGTAGGGCCATGCTGCCATTGGTCCTGCACGGCTCTGCCCTGCACACACTGCTGCACCTGGCAGTGTAGTTCGTGCTGGAGAAACGATACAGCTGCAACAGCAGAGCCAAAGGGAAAAAAAAAAAAAAACAAACACTAGAAGTGTGAAGAGAGGCAATTACAGAGGAGCAAAAATAATGGACAAACTGTGAGAGAGGCAAAGGAAAATCAGGTGTTGTGCTCACGGCCCCCAGCAGCCACCGTAAGCTCCGTACCTCACACAAGGTCTCATTGTGGCAGGTGGCCGTTGTGTTCCTGTGGGCTTCATCCTGGTAGCACCTCTCCCCGAAGCACTGGAAGCTCTGACAGCTGAGCTGGGGGGAGGACGTGCCAGGGGTCACAGCGCAGCAGAGCTTCTGCATGGCCAGCATCCCCCTTCCCTCTCCTTACCAGGGTTTGTTCTGTAAGGTTCACGGAGGTGTTGGCAGCCACTGAAGTCTGGCTGATGGCCACCGAGGTGGTGGTGGTGGTCACTGAGGTGTGGATGGAGGCAGCCATTGAGGAACTGGTGGCAGACATCAAGGTCTGCTTGGTGGCCACCAATCCCTGGTTGGAGGCAGCCATTGAGGCACTGGTGGTAGCCACTGTTCTCTGCTTGGTGGCCACCAATGCCTGGTTGGAGGTGGCCACTGAGCTCTGCTTGGTGGCCACCACTGCCTGGTTGGAGGTGGCCACTGAGCTCTGCTTGGTGGCCACCAATACCTGGTTGGAGGTGGCCACTGAGGCACTGGTGGTAGCCAATGAGCTCTGCTTGGTGGCCACCAATGCCTGGTTGGTGACAACCACTGAGGTGTTGGCAGCAGCCACCAAGGTCTGCTTGGTAGCCACGGAAGCTTTGGTGGCAGCCACTGAGGCGTGGTTGGTGGCTGTTATGGACATGTTGACAACTTTGCGCCCTGAAAAACACAAAGTTCCCCCTTGGTGAAGGAAATAGCATCCATGTGCTTAACAAGTTGTGGTTCCCTATCCCAAACCAAACCAAAGACCCGTTTGCAACCAGCAGTGAGGAGCCTGCCCAGCAGGACAGAGATAATCACTGACTATGGAAATGGTACAGCAGCTTCTCCCTTCCCCTTCAAGGCACACTGTATAGGAGATTACAGCCATTTCTGGGGTCAAAACCCCAAGAAAAGTTTCTTTTGCACAGCTCTGCCTGATAGCTTACAGCCAAGAGAGGACAGGGACATTGTCCCATCACACCAAGTTGCCTTTGCCCCGTTCCCAAGAGGATCCTCTCCTGTGCACTCACCTGCTATGGCAAGAGGGCCCTGGGTGCAGAAGTGCAGAGCCAAGACAGAGAGCAGCAGGCCTGAAACAGAGCAGAGACAACTGGGACCATCAAAGGCCAAGTTCAGCTCTGGCAGCCTCTGTGTTGGTGGGTTGGTTGGTCTGTGGGGCACCAGCTCTGGGATGGATTCTGCTCAGAGCACACATTACCTTGAGCAGGGAGGAGCTGCCGGTGAGCTGCCATCGTCCCCACCAGCAACCTCAGCTGGGACCTGGCAGACAGATGCAGTCAGAACTGGGCAATCAGAATCAGCTCATCACCCAGAAGTTATCCTTCTGGTTTGGCATCAGGGACCAAGAGTCAGGCCCTTCCAGTCTCGGTTGCAGCAGCAGAAGGCTGAACAAGGACTGAGGAACCCTGGAAGCACTTCTCCCCATGGGCTCAGCCCAGCCCTGCTAAACAGGAGCCCCCCGGGAGGCCACGTGCTGCTGTTGGTGTGGTAACCCTCCACCCTCGTGTAACACAGAGCTCTGAGCGGCGCCAGCTTGGCACCACACACAGCAAACTGCTGATGCTGTTGTCAATGAAGAAGCTGCCCAGCTCAGGATGGAGGCACACACATCCCCGTTGCATGGAATTCTGAATCCAGTCGTCTGCATTGCTTCCCAACGTTGATCCCTGCACTGCTCACACCGTGGGTGGGGAAGTTCTACCTCCTCAGGTGCTTCCTGAGATACACTACTCTCCATCGAATGGAAGCAGACGTTTTCCTTGCAAAATCTTTGCCAATTCAAGAAAGGAAACAGCGGAGATAACTCCAAACAGGTTCCAAGGCTGTTTTCTGAATACTCCCCTTCTGCCTTAGCATTTAAGCTCAGATAGCATTCCTAGGGCACTCTTTCAGAGTGACAGAAAACAACACAGGCTGGAGTTTCTCACCTCCCAGAGCAGGGCAGCTCCCCCACCCAGAGCAGGTTAGGAGAGCCCTACAGAGGAGGGTAGAGCACAGCTGGGCTCACCTCCACAACGGGCTGAGATCAAACCAGAAAAGGCTCCCCCCGAAACAAGCTTCTGCCCCCAAGCAGGGAAAGGAATCTGCTCACAGACTCACCCTGTGTCCGTGCCCTGAAAGCCCCTGCGTGCCAGAGGAAGCCTGCAGCTGCTGCCAGAGATGGGGAGCCTCTGAGCACCTCAGAGGCACAGCTCACACCCTGGTGCCAGGGAGCAGCCCCAGCCTGCCAACCAGCAGCTGCACAAACCGTCACCCAGGGAGAAGGGTTTGTTACCTGCAGCTCTGCTGGATTTGGAGATGCAAACATCTGTGTGCAGCAAAAAAACAGAGAAAGGGATTTTTAAGGCTAGAGGTGTCACACCAGAACATCTATACTGAAATGAAAGCCCACTGTAGGCAGTGTGAGGGCTGCCACAAAGCACAAGGCCTCTGCCCCACGCCTCTTTTCTCCTCATGGACTTTAATTCGTGTGGCAGTACCACACTTCAAGAGAAGCAAAGGAAGGATCCGTGCTAGCATCTGCCAAAGTCAGTGCCAGCACTGGACAAACGAACACAAACTACCCACACGGCAGCCCATCCTAAACAAAGTTCATTTATTGGTTCCCTGAAAAAAATCCCAGTAGCCAAAGCCTCACAGGAAGCCAGACTTGAAACCAAAGCAGCAATGCAAGCCAAATATCTGCTCTGCAAAGGAGCACAGACAGACATTAAACTATTATATAGTACAAGATTGCCAGCATGCAATGCTCGTGTGTGCTTTAAAGAAGGCAGTCCTCATCATAAAAACTTCCATCAGCACTGGAATAAGAGAGAAGTAATTGTTTCTAACAATTCAAACTGTGTAGAAAGTTTCTGAAAGACACCAGTATCAAATCTCCTCCTTCCAGCATACAAAAGGAGACGCATTTTCAGCACTTCCTAAGTTAAAATCCATTTATTTTTAAGGTTTTTAATACAAAATAACATCACAAGGCTGCTTCTCACAGAGGGCTTACTAGAAAGCGATTCTATGAAGTATCCTATGTTCATGCAAGTAGAAAAAAATCAATAAGCTGAAGAACTGGAGCTGGTGACACTTCTTTTTCTTTTTTCTGATGTGAAATCCTTCACCTGGGAAAAGTTACAGCAGCCCCTGACGTTTCAAGTCTTCGTAGGTCTTTTTGTTCACCACATTCCCACTGGAGTCCTCATATTCCTCCTGGAATAGAATGAACAGTTTGGGGACACCTGCATGCAGCCTGACTCAGGTTGTGCTACAGCATTCACAGTTTAGCTCCAGTTCCATCTGAGCACAGCCACTCTGCCAGGAGCCTCCCTGCATGAAGACATGCAGTGCATCTACCAGCAAGCTCAGCACCATCTTATCTAGACTCAGAATAATGACAGAAGGCTCTGAAATGTCCTGGAGACCTCAGCCTGTGATGCAGCTTGTGTTAGAAACTCTCCAGCCAGAGCCACTTCGTGCAAGGTAGATGAAGACCCCCAAGTACACTGGACGAGAAACATCCCAGTGCCTCTGCCATCTTACCTCTGTATCAGGCTGCCACCTCTCTGAAGCCTTCTGTAGTTTCAGCTTTGCCCACACTGTAAATACAAAGGCATTCACAACATGAACACCATTTCACTTCAAACGCTGCGTCTGAAACTACTGAAATGCATCAGCTTTTAAAAAAATTCAATAAAATAAAATAAATCCCAACCAGTGTCACTTCTGGGCCTTTCACTGAGTACTGCACTGAGTACTGCAGGCTTTCAAAACCTCCCTGGAGGCTCCACCATTTCTGAATGTTTTGCTGGCTTCCCCATGGAGACTGTGAGGAGCATCAGTTAAGTAACACTTGCATGGGATCACACAGTCACACTCTGAATAAATGGTGGCCTGCTACACTTGGCTGAGATTCCATACATAAAGCACTGCAGACAAAAAAGCTGGCAACAAACAGACACTTGGCTGGCATTCCTAGCAAACATCTATTTCTGCAGGCATCCAGCAAGAAACAAAGACATTCTCCCTCTAAGAACTGTGAGAGATGTTCCAATGAAGGGTCATCCCAGCAGCATTGTGCTTCTTACACTTCTCCCTTAGTCACCAGTTGTGGGATAATACATTCCTGGCCCCAGCTAGCAAATACCAGCGTTCTCATAGCACAGTCCCTGTGCAAAGAAATGCCATCTAGACTTACGTGAGACAGCGTCCTCAATCTGTGTGACATTGGCAAAATGTGCAGTGTTGGGAATGCCCAGGCATCTCATCCCGTGAGCGTGACGCCACTCCTGGGAACGAGAGGCAAAAGTCACTGAGAGGGAATGGCACCTCACCACAGTGCCTGCTGGGAGGCCTATGATGAGCTAAGCAGTGTAAAACAAACGCTAACAAAACACAGATCTCCCAAACATTGTTTTTTTTCTGATGGTAACAAGACACTGAGTGCTGTGCATCAATCAGGCCTGGATATCGGTGTTCAAACAAGAGACTGGGTATAAATTGGCAGAACAGATCTTTGCATGCTCTGGGGAATTTCCAGTTTCAATAGCATGGCCTTGCAGCAGCAGTGCAGGCACACATTTTGTAAGTGGAAGAAATGCCACTCAGATGCTCATGTCATCTTCTGATCACTTACTACAAAGATTGTCTGAATGTGGCACTGATGGCTCTTGTGACCAAACCTCACTTACTGCAAAATGGCGTTGAAAAGCTTTGGGCCCTCTGTAGGTGTAGTTACCACAGATCTCACAGTTGTAGTTGATGTTTAAACCATGCAATTTATACAACCAGTACGGGATTGGCTGAGAAGGGAAGACAAACAAAGATTAGGCCAAGTGACAAGGGAGCTTCAAACAGAAGAGTGGAGTGGGATCCCCCACTGGTTCAGAGCTAAATCCAGACCCAACAGCCTCAGCTACCTTGCCATCCCAACCAAGGGGCAGATTTTTAGGATTATAAATGATTTCATTTTCTTCATCCTCGCTCTCGCTCTCGCTGATCTGCTCTTCTTCCTCCTCCTCCCTCTCCTCCCCTGTCCGCGCCTGCTTACGCTGCACGTTCTCATGAGTGAGGTGTCTCTGTTCCTGGAGTGTGAGAAGGACAGAAGGAACTGTGTTCACACAACAGCAATAAAATAAGATGGTAAGCCAATGGCAGCTGCCACCGGACCCAAACTGAAGCAAGGATTTAAGGCAAGCATTAAGGAGGAGTAAGAAAGAAAGAAAGGCAGGCAGTTTCTCCACAGGAAACATGTAGACTTCTGGAAAGAAAAGCAGTTCTTGTGGACACAGTCTATGAAGATGCTGGGTAAAAACAGAATGATCTTCTGGTCACTGCTGGACAGGTCTGGGTGGGGAGGGGAGAAGGGAGGGGAGGAGGGGGAGTGGACAGGGAGGGGAGGATGGAGGGGAAATGGAGGGGAGAGGGGAGGGAGGAGGGAGGGGAGAGAGGGAGGAGGGGGAGAGGAAGGGAGAGGGGAGGGGGGGGAGGGGAGAAGGGAGGGGAGGAGGTTACTTTTTGGAGTAACCAAAAGCTCAAAGACAAAATAAAATTCTTACCCCAAGAACTTCTACATATTCATATATCTGAGCTTCCAGGAATGCAAGATCTTTATTTCTTTCAGTGTCTCTGAAAGAAGAGAAGGGAAATTTCACTAAGCCCATTCTAGAGCTGCAAACACCAAACAGGTGAACTCCTAAGGACAGTTTGACTCCAGTGCAGCAAAAGAAGGAAAAAGCTGACATAAACTAAACTGCATGCAAACTACTCAGCTCTGATATCTCACATTTGGTTCAGGACCAACATAAAAGGATTCCAACACTCTGGGAATCTAACACAACTCTACAGTGGTGATGTTTATCCCCCAGTGATGGGATCAGCACCGACCTGAGAACAGCCTTTAAGAACTCACCTTTTGATTCCCTTTGTCTTTGGATTCTTAGCAAACAAGGAAGGATCCAGTGCTTCCAGGGACTTGCCTTTAGTACTGAAAAGTCTCTGCGCACGCTCTTCCAGAGTCCTGGGGAGAAACAGGGAGGAGATGAACTCAGATCAGTTTCTTTCTATTTCCAGAATATTATCTGAATTCGTGCAGCACCATCATAAATCCAGCTTTTAAGAGGAGAAGAGCTTTTCTATGATCTTTGTTTTTTAGACCAAATTCTCCTACACGACAGACTCCAGTACAGCATGCTTTTCAAAACTGCACATCACAGAATTCCCTGATTGGCTTTCAACATGTTGAACATCATTAAAGTAATTCTTGTACAGTAGAGAAGCCAAATAAATATCCCATAAAGGAATGCAAGGTGGCAAGACCTCAAAAACTGAAAAGGATTTAGGAAAAGAGTGCATCTTACCCGCCACATTTCAGCCCCAGTGCCAATAATGCTGATTTCAGTCTGTCCAGTCCTAGGGAGGCCAATTCCTATTCAATGCAGCAAATCACAGTAAGATAAGAGCTATTAAAAATATAAATAATATGGATGTGTCTTATAAAAAAAAAAAAAGAGGAAGAAGGAATATGAGCAGCACTAAAGAAATGAGTGTCAAGTGGGTGCCACTCCTTACTGACAAAATGAGGCATGTGCCAAATCTCAACAGAGCTTTCAAGCTGCAGCCCCCTAGCGGGAGAAATTAAATCATCAGCACAACCAAAGTTTCATCCAGAGAGCACAGAGCCAAAAACAAAAGCTGAAGAAGCGAAATGATGGCAAGAAACCAAACGGTTCAGCTCCCATCTGCCCCCAATTTAAAAGCACAGCACTGAATACCTACTTCCCAAGAGGAAAAGGCTGAGAGATCCAGGTGGGCTCCAGCGTGAGTGAGGGCACTGCTGGTCTCTTTCTGCCAAGAGAAGACATGTGGGACATCCGTGTGACACTCTGCACCTCTTCATGCAATCCAGGTACCCAACACACAGCACAGCAGTTCAGTTCACACACAAACACCCCATCGCTGAACCACGCAATGAACTGACAGAAAAGATTAAAAGCAAGCAAACGTTTAAAAAGGCTGCTTGCAAATGCCTTCCAACTCCACCTTTGTGACATCTTGCTATCAGACTTCACCTCAGCAGTGATTTAACACCAGCAATTCATAAGAAATCCATCCCAAATGAAACAAAGCTCTGAATTCACAGCTGCTCACCGGCCAGCCAGGGAATGTTCCGTTCTCCCACTTTTTCTCAAACTCAGTCTGAATTTTCCCAAACAGTTCATTCTGGTCCAGTAACGGTTTCACTCGATCTGTGTACTCCTGTAGGTACTCAAGAAGCATTTCAAGATACCTGGCAGAGTAATTATCAGCACAGACAATAATTCCATATCAGAGTACTGGTAGAACAGTATCAAAGTTATCAAGAGTAGCTTTTAATGCAATAAACTCGAGTACTTGCACAGAATAAGAAGCCCAATGGCTCTCCACATTTTGTTGTGCTTCATGTCCTCTCAGGACTCAGTATGACTGAGTTACTACAGCTCAATTTATATCAGCTCTGCTTGATTGCTAACTCTGTTCCTGGACACTTGAGAAGCAAATTCCTTCTCATCGACTGTCATAAATGAAGCAGGCAGGACAAAAGGCTCACCTCTTATATTCAGCATTTTTTCTCTCTTTGGGGATGTCAAAGAGTTGGTCAAAGGTAGACAGGTAAGTGATGTAATCCAGTTTCTAAGAAGAAAACAAAAAACAGTTTGAGTCAGACTTTATACGCATGCAGCCAAATCAACATCTCATTTCCAGTTACCAGACCAGAAGAAAAGCACAAAGCTCATTTATTCTGCACGGTCTGCACAGGGCTGGGGTTTACCACCTGCTTTTCAAAGCAAAACAAGCACTGTGAAACAGCTGTTTGCACATAAATGCCATTGGAAACAAACCAACAACCAACCCACAAAACCAAGAGCCTTCAGCACTGAAGTGCAACACAGCTGAGCACCCACAGCAACCCAACCTCTCACCTCTGATGATTTCAGATTAATGTATTTCAGATAGCAGTCGTGCAGATCCAAGTAGCGCCCGTACCCTTCTTCATCTGTGAACTCCACCAGGTCTGCAGGAAAGAGCATGGAGAGCTTTGTCACCAACCTCACATTCTCTGCTTATTAAATGCACGCTTCAGAATCTGAAAATAATGAACTGCAGGCCAATTTGTCTTTCTTAAGCATGTTTATAATGCACATGGATCCTCGTTGACTGGATGTCTGCCAGCTTCCTTGTGTTGCATCAGAACATTCCTCAAAAGAATCATCACAACTGTGAATATTTCTGCAGCTCAGAAGAATGTAAATGAAATAAGAACATTTGTCACGGTTAATGCAGGAAAAGGGAGGTGGGACTCTATGCAAACCAGATCAGACAGGTCACTAAATCGCAGCAAGCAATGTATTCTCACTTCAACTGGCCCCAGAAAAGAAACAAATACAACCCTAAAGACTTACTTTGAGCTTCTTCACTTGGGTTGTCTCTGGCCTTCAACAGTTCCTCAAACTCCACTGACATGGGAACACAAATCTTCAAGAACAGACAGAAGTTACAGAAAAAAGTGATCAGTTCAGCTAATGCTGGAGTAAATCATACTGCAAACAGTAAAACTGGTAACTGAACAGGTGTTCAAAGCACTTCTTCATGATCACATCTGCACTAAGGAAAAAAAGTACAACCCAGTGACTCTGCCAGTTATGCAAGCAAGAACGAATACCAGCTCAGAAGCAGAATGTTCTTAAACTAATAGAGTGTGTGGAGGACATGGTGAGCATCCTGCATTTTCTCCTACTCAGACAGAGCCTTATATAAAGCCTTAAAGCACCGCCTACTCTTGAACGCTTTGTTTTCCTGAGTGACATTTTAACACAGCAGAGGTGAAGCCCAACACACCACAAGTCAGTCATTCTCACGAAGCAGGGAATTACTCACCTCATTGGGATGCTTCCGGTGAAACTCTTTAATTTGTTTCAGCCTGTTGTAGAATTCTGCAAATTCATTTGGCCCTGAAATGGCGCTGAGCTCTTCCTTCCGTAAGCTGCAGGTGCATGAGAAGAAGACAGATTGCAAACAAACAAACAAAACATGCTTATGCTGACATAATCTTTTTGGAAGTGTAACGCTGAATTCTGCTCCCACAAAACACCAGTGAGACTGACAGCACAGCCCCACAAAGCCCCAGTGATGTTCCACAGGCAGTCAGGCCCATGCTCTGCAGATCTGGGTCACATCTCTACTGAAAATGCTGCAGTCTCAGTTACAAACACTCAAGTCTCCCTCAATGATTCAATCCAAGAAAACAATGAAATGTTTGCGTTGCGCACAAACACTTTTTAATGTAAAGCCTGGGTCCTCCTCCAGCAGGTTTGGGGCTGACCCCCAGCCTCGACTGCAGCGTCGTGCAGTCATAAAGTCATAGAATTGCTCAGTGTTTACAGCAGACCCAGAGGAGCCCCAGGTCCTCTATCCGCGAGCCAGCAGGCCGCACACTCACCCGTCCTTGTCGTCATACAGGTCCCTCAGGTTGCCGCTCACTTCCATGTACCTCTAAAACACAACACAAACCCCGCGCTGCCACCGCGAACCTCAGCCGGGCCCGGCCCAGCAGCTCGGCAGCCTCTCGGGCCGTTCCGTACGGATCCCGGGGCCGCAGCGGCCCACCCCGCCCGACTCACGTCCTGCATGGCCCGCGTCCGGTGGTCGGAGTTGATCTGATCGCGGAGCTGCAGGGAATGGAACGGCGTCAGCGAGGGCCTGGGCCCGGCCCATCCCCCACACGACCCCACCGGATCCCCCGCCCTTCCCCGGGCGCACCGTGGACTTCTTGGTGAGCATCTCCTTCACCATGACGTCCATCAGCCGCTCCCGCTCCTCATGATAACGTCGCTGCTGCTCCAGGATCGTCTCCATCCTCTCACGTCCCGCCCGGAAGTCGAAGCGCGCTACTTCCGGCGCAGCCTGTGCGCTACCGGAAGGGTCCGGCCCCGCCCTGATCCTTGCCGGAAGGATCCGGCCTGAACGTGGGACCGCGGTGATTATCGCCGCTGCGAAGAGGGGGAGGCAGAGCTATGAAGCCGCTCGCCCACATCTCGTGCAGCCTCGAGGCGGTGTGGAGCGGTGGGAAGCCGCTCCGGTATCGGATGGTGGGAGAGGAGGGCTGAACGCCCGCAAGTCCTGTCCCAAACGCTGCCAGCATGGCGGCTTTGTCCCAGTGTGCACTGAAAGGAGAGGAGCTCGCAGCCTGAACAGCCTCTGGGCCTCCAGGAGATCAGCGCGGGTGTCGGCGCCAACCCCCGATAGGGCACAGCTGCTCCCGAACACACCCGTGTCCCCACACAAACAGGCAGCGCACGGTCTCCCTCTAACCAGGGCTGCCCGCCCAGCAGGGTCAATCAGAGCCCACGTTCACACGTTGCCCTTTGTCACAGCGATTAGAAAAGCCACAGCTTGAGTTCCCCCCCCCTTCTCCCCCACAGAACCGCTTTGAGCACCCTGCAGCTCTGCTCCTGCCCACCCCGGGGATCAGCGAGCACTGCAGGCGCCCCCGGGGCTGGGATGAAAACCTCCAGCCTGAGGGTGGCTGTGGGCAGCGTTACACAGCTGTGAATCACAGCCCGAACAGGAACAGACCCAGCAGAACAAAACGTGTCCAGCCCGGTGCTGCCTTCTTTCCGCCTGCCTTGGGTCACAGCCGTTGCTCCTGAGAAAACAGGAGTGCTTTGTGGGCTTTGGGCATCAAGGCTCGAAGGATGCGGCTCTGGAGGATGTCATCCTGAAGAGGTCACGGTTGTGGCCTTCCACTTCTTCTTGGATTTTAATTACCATCTTCAGATCTACTCTAAATGCTGAGGAGCGTGTCAGTGCTTTGCCTCCACTTTGCCAGATGCAAAACTATAATTAAATTTAAACTCATAAATATTTTTTTCCCCTACAATGCATGTTAAATTTATTTAACTATAACAACAAAAAAACTTGGCTTCATTATGGCAGACAAAGATGATCCTGCCCTGGGAACATTCATTGCACTGAGGGGATGATACTGATGATAGGAGCGTTGTATTTAATTACTCTTGGAATAAAGTCTTCCCCAAAATGTGTCACTTCTTCTCATGAATGCCCATCTAAAAATACAAGCGGAGATAAGATTTTGGACTTGGTTTTTCATTTTTCTCTTTCCTTTCACGTGAAACTTCATCCCCAGTAAGGTAAGGAGCTGAAACCCAGTGGGGACCCCCAGCCATGTGGGCTTGGTGCACCGGGAGCCTGATGCTGCTCTTCTTCCTCCTCTGCCCATCAGCAGCACCATGGGAGGAGGCAGGCTGTGGGCTGAGCTGTGCAGGGCTGGGAAGGCAATGTGGGAGCAGCCATAGCGCTTGGGGCAGATGGGGGACAGTTTTCCCACCAGGAGAGGTGGGACAACGGGAATAAAGGTGGCTCTGCAAGTTCTTCCCACCTTCCTGGACCTTTGCTGGGGGCCTGGAAGAAGGGATTGCACCAGGAGGAGCGTGCAGGATGCCTGCAGGGCTCAGCCACCTTCCTAACCTTATGCAACGGAGGCAAAGGAGAAAGTTCTCCTTCAACTCAGGTTCCCCATTACCCCAGGCAGAATGGACAGTAGTGGTCCTGGGCTTGTTACCACACATAGGATCAAGTCTCGGCCTCCAGCAGCACCTGGCCTCCAGACCCATCCCTGCAGGGCTGCAGGAGCGGCTGGGACAGGTCCATGCTGGGTTAAGGAGCTCAGGAGAGGCTATGCTGGAGCCATGACCCAATGCTGCATGTACAAGCATGCAGCTGAGAAATGGGTGACCGCCAGCAGGGAGCTGAAAAGTCTGCCTGGAAGGAGAGAGAGCCCTCATCCACAGGGCAGAGTGGGGTGCCCACAGCGAGCCCAAAAAGCATGTGGCAGGAGCCACCGTGTCCCCCTGTGGGCTGACTTTTCCCCAGGAGAGCTGAGCTCAGTGTCTGGTTAATGCTGGGCTCCCAGTGAGGGCCCAGGCTGCGTGCTGAGGAGTATTTCCGTGCCTGCTTCAGACCGTGCTCCGGGAGCCCAGGGGAGGTTTGTGCATGACATCACCCTCCCCCTCCCGTAAATCAGGCACGGGGCCGCGCGCAGCCATGACCCATTCATGACAGGGATAAAATCCAGATGTTCCAGCGCTACGTGCAGCTGGGTCATTTCCTTTTTTGGCTAAAAACGTGAGGCTCTTGAGGCTGAGCAAAAGAGGAGCCCGGGGGCCCTTTGTACAGAAACCTTTTGTGGTTAATCCCTGGAAACAGCGCTGCAGAAACAAGGGCTGGTGGTGCTGCTGCTGCAGGACAGGCTCAGCCAGAAACCTCCAGGGCCTGAGCTGCTCGCTCCTTGTTTGAGGCCAAACAGCAGCAAAACCAGAGCCTGGCACAGGTCACAAGAAGCAAAAGTCTTACATGAAAAAAGAAAAGAAAAAAAAAAAAAAGCAACAAAACCATAGTTTTTGCAGGAGCTGATCCAGGAGTGTGCAGGCGCAGAGCCAGCATCGTGGTCCTGCTGCAGCAGCACCCGTGGGGTGCGGGGGCCGGCGAGCCTGCAGGAAGCCGTGGCAGCTGTTAGTAAATGTAAAGGAATCTGCGGAAAACAGTTTCAGATGTTAGGGGAACAACTGGCTCCCCAGCTGATAAAAGTGAGTAACAAGCACTCAGTGCTGCGGGGCAGGCTGCCAGGAGGAGCCTGCAGCCACATCCCCAGCAAAGCTCCCCACAGCTCAGAGCGTGGGGCGCAGCATGGGGAAGCTGCTGTGTGCAGTGGGGTGCGAGGCAGTACCCAGAGCTGTGGCAGGGCTGTGATCAGCCAGAAAGCATCACTGCTCTGGTGCTGCAGACTGACAGTGGGCATGGACAGACAGGCAGCCGCTGTAGGGAGACGGAGCTGCCATTCCCCTGCCCTCAGCCTGTACAGCTGGTGGGGTTGGGAAAGAGGAGGAAGGAGCGTGGTGGGGATCAGCCCCACTCCTATATGGGGATAGAAATGGGGACAGGGCTGAGCATGGAACTGCAGTACTGCCCTGTGCCTGCTGCTTGAGAAACACACGGGAACGAGTGTCACTAAAACGGTTTATTATATAAAGCCTTAGGAAACATACAAGGGGCTGACATTCAGGACACTTCCTTCTAGAGACTGCTCCAAGCGCCTCAGAATAGCAAACACACAAACTCTGATTTGCCTGCATCAAAGCTTTCAAACGAGGGTTCAAGCAGGACCTGAATACAGAGTTAATAACACTTCAACATGCATAATTTTTTCTGCTCCTACTGAATCCTGGGCAGGCAGGAGAGTCCCTTCATCCCACAGCTGGTTACACAATAACAGATAATCATGACAAAAGAATACAAAAAAAGGAAAAGAAAAAAAAACAAAACCAAAAATGAATAAACATCACAAGAAGATGCCTTCAGAGAAGCACGGGTTAAGCAGGAAAGCAGGGCTGGGGGAAGGGCCCCATGCAGGGCGAAGCAAGGGGGATGCAGACTAGGCAGAAGCACAAGCTCCCTCTGCAGAGGAGCTCTGGGGGGGCAGGGCCAGCCAAGCCACCGGGCAAGGCTCGTGTGAGCCTTTAGACCTCGTTGTTAACAGTTAAGGACAGGCAGGGGTTTTCTGGGGCAGCGCTACAGCCCTGCAAGTGCCTGAGCTCTGTCGCAGAGCCACGCTGAGCAAAGGGTGCAGCACATAGGTGGCAGAGTGGCTGCAGGAATCCCATGGTGGTGACACGTGCTCCCGCTCCAGCCCGGTGTCCCCAAGCCTCCCGAATAGAGCAGAGAGCCCCACATGCACAGGTTGTGCAATGCTGGGCTGCAAAGCCATCCACCGTGAACACCGCCAAGACCAGAGCAGGAGTTGCTGCCCTGCAGCACGCAGAGCAGGGAAAAAAGAAGAAGGATGAGCACCGTGCCCAGGGGAGCGAATGCGTGCTACCAGCGTGCAGACCCAGCAGCCCTGCACTGAAGCTGCTGCTGCTGCCCTTTGCTCAGCTCATGCCCAGTCAGACAGTAAGCAAAAGGAAAGAGTAAATAATGGGGATCTTGAAGCTCCTTTTCAACTTTATTTAGCTTTGGCTCTGCACAGAGCCACAGTGTAGCATACTCTAGCCTTCAAGGAGGGGCACGGGAACCTCCTGAACACACAGTGGTTAGGGGTCAGCCCTCATCTCCTATGCTTTGTGCCCTGCCCCTGCAATGCTGTCAGGGCTAACTGGCACAAAGACTGTGAAGAATAGAGAAAGCCCCTGCCCCACAGTGTCCTCCAAGGCTCATAGGTCGTTGCTGCAGTCACGGCACAGGATCTCATCATTGTCAGGGATAAAGCCTTTCCCGACCAGCGAGGTGTCACAGCGGGCACAGTTAAAGCAGTTATGGTGCCAGTGACGATCCTCAAAGGAGATATATTTACCACCACCGAAGCCTGTGGGAGGGACAGAGTACAGCATTAAAACCCTCGGGAGCCATTTGGACAAGCTGTTTGCGCAGCCAGAGGTCTTGGTTCATCTCCAAACCACGGCCTGCCAGGAGGAAGCGCACTGTCCCTAGGGCTGTCCCGCTCACCTGTGATGGGCTTTGTGCAGGCACTGCACTTCTTGGCATAGAGGTTCCCAAAGCACTTGATGCAGTAGGGGTTGTCATCCTGGGAGGTGAACTGCTGGCCAGCCAGGGGGGTCATGCAGCCTGTGCAGACAAAACACTCCTTGTGCCACGGCTCGTCCCGGTAGGTCACTCCTCCCTTGGTCAGGGTCTGTGGGAAGAGAGAGCACACGTGTGACACAGGGGCAGTGCCACACCTGAGCAGCCATCAGCCAGGGTGCTGGCACCCGAATCATTCTCTGACGGGGTGTGGAAAGAGCTGGTACACAGTCTGCTCATCCCTAGCACTGCTAGAGCAGAGCAGCCACTGACTGTGGCAGGGCTGGGTTGTGCAGGGGCACCCTGTCCTCTCCTGAGCCAACAGATCCCCCTGCTTTGGAAGCACGACCCCCCAGCACAGGACCTTGGCTCAGCCTGCCATGGTAGACATACCTTTTTGCAGCGAGTGCAGCGAGGAGCAAACTTGCTCTCGTAACAGGGGACACAGTAATAATCCTTCTTGTCTGGGATGAAGGATCGTGACCCGATGGGCTGCTGGCAGCTGCTGCATATGAAACAGTGCTCGTGCCAGGTTTGTCCATTGTACTCCAGCTTGCGGGATCCTGCAAGAAGAGCTGTGCTCAGAGGGGCAATGGGGAGCACGTATGCTCACACAGGACACGGAGATTGTGCAGGGCAATGCAGGCTCCTGCCCACCACAACAGAGTGGTGTGTGAGTGGGGCCGTGTGGGCAGCTGGGGGAGAGCCCCAGGAGCAGCAGCAGCCACGAGTGGGGGCTGTAGCAACACTTCTCTGGCATCAATATGGCCCCTGCAGGGCAGTCTGTTGTAACCCTTATCTGCAGAATGCCAGAATGGCCAAGCAAAGGCACTCCTTTGCCTCAGGCTATCTCCAGAGCCACTCACATGCCTTCAACCACTCCTTCTCTTTTTGTCAGCACATACCAGAAAATGCCCAGGAAACCCTTTGTTTTCTCCTCCTCAGCTCACTTCCCCACAAGAAAGGGAAACAGACACAGTCAGGGCTGTGCTCATCACAGCCTGCTGTCTCACCAGACTGTGCCCAGCCCACACCGTGCAGTGAAGGAGCAGCGGGAGGGCAGAAATTCAGCTCTCGCTTGCTGCCCTGGCACTGGACCCTGTAGCTCCATGCAGTGGGACTGGAAGCAAACCACAGTGCCCACCAGCTCCCACCTGGCATGACTGTCTTCTCACAGGCGATGCACTTGGAGGAGAACTCATTGCAGTAGCAGTCATTGCACAGCAGCTCCTCGTCCTGGCAGGTGAAGGGTTCGTCAGCCAGCGAGCGGTCACAGCGGAAGCAGCGGAAGCAGTGCTCGTGGTAGTGGCGATCCTCATAGTACAGCTCCTGGGGAGGACAGCAGGATGAGATGGGGATGGGAACCTATGGACTGCACTGCCCGGCACGTTCCCATACTCACCCTGCAGTCGTGGCCGATCAGCTCCTTGCACTCATCACATGTATTGGCAAAGTGGGCATCGTAGCAGGGGATGCAGTAGGGGCCATTGTCCATCTGGATGTACTTGCGCCCGTACAAGGACTCCTTGCAGTTGTCGCAGTCGAAGCACTCGGTCATGGTGCCGGTCTGAGGGCCACCTTCACCTGCTAAGAGAGCAGCAGGGCGCTCACTCAGAGTTGCTTTGCACTGCCTGGGATGTGCCTGCAGTGCTCCGTGTCCCCGGGACACAAGGACATGGGAGAGTTCCCCAAAGAATGGGAACTGAGCTCCTGCACCTGAACACCCTCCCCAAATCCGCAGACAGCTGGGATGGATCCAACCACACGAGCACGCAGACGCTCAGAGAAATACAGATGCATGCACAGGGAGCTCTGCACTGTTTGGCTCCTTGCTGGGAAACAAAGGGTAAATGAGGATCAAAAAAGAATGTTTTTCCACACGGGAAGTTTTGACTTAGCACCCAGAGCAGGCCCACAAGCCCTGTGTGCGTGCACCTACTGCTATACCGTAGCCAGACACCAGCAGGGACAGCCACCATGAGCCTCCTTCAGAGATCCCTAATCAGCCCCCTAAGGGCAGGGCCCCTGCACATGGCCCCGGGCTGCTGCTGCCCCATCGAGCTGCAGCATTCAGAGCTGGAACAGCTCCAGGACTTTAAAGCAGCTGCTCAGCAGGGGAGCTGGAATCGGGCACCTCGCGCTGCACCCGGCTGCAGTCATATCCCACCAACCCTCCTTGCACGTGTTGCTCCACGCATATGTTTTTGCTCCAGCTACAAATTCTTTTCAGGGAGCAAGCAGGGGGGAGGGCATGTATTTTACAAACAAGAGAGGTGTTTTGGGGTTTGCATGCAGATCTGACATCGCTCCTTGCCCCGTCTTCCTGCAGGCAGGCAGGATGCAGAATTCAGGTGCTTTCTTTGGAACATTAATTCCAGAATGAGAGTATCTTCCTGCTGTTTGGTTGAACCTGGTTATTCCTAAATATGGAATTCTCCGCTTGCAAATTCACACCCTTCTGTAATACCAGCTTGCTGTCAAGTGCAGACAAGCCCATGGAATTACATCTGAGCAGTCACGACACAGCCATGCACTGCAGCTCCCTCCAGGATCCCACTTGCCCCAGGAGGAGCCACACAGCTCCATCCCCAACCCAGTGCCCATGGGGACTGGCAGCCCCCCACTTTGTGCCTGCTGCCCCAAATTTCCCCCCTGGGGCAGCAACAATCCACTGGTGCAAGGCAGGATCTGCTCCAGACAGCTCTGAGTCAGGCAGTGAGTTCCCCAGTGCTATTCTTGGTCAAGCTCCATGGCTCCCAGCTGTTGTGAAGCCTGGTATGTGCTGATAGCACTGCTGGGGAATAAATCCAGCGTTCCCACATGGCTACGTGACCAGCGGATGGGGAAAAAAGTCCCCACTCAGATGCTCATTACCCAACTGCCGCCTGCCCCGGGGGGATGGCTTCATCCCCACCAGCAGCTCAGGGCCATTGCTCTGCCTCACAGCTCCCAGCTTGCCACTGGGATGGAGCTTTGTTCAAAAGAGCCAAGTGGGTGCTTGTGCCAGTGCTCCCCTTGCTGCCACAGCTCTGTCCCCAAGCGCCTTCTCTTTGTGATGCCCACACAAGGAGCAGCTCCCGCACCCCCAGCGCTCCCCCCTGCCACCCTGCTTGCCTTCAACTGCCGCAGCTACCTGGGACCTTTCCCTCTGGTGAAGACAGAAAACGAAATTACCACTCTTCCCCTCCCAGCCCTGCTGTACAGAACTTTCCAAGGTGTGTCTGTAATAAAAGGGCCTCGAACCACGATACCGCCAGGGCTTGGAGCTACTGTGTTTGCTCAATGGGCTGTGCTATCTCTGTGGTCCTAAAATATGGGGTCAGAGAACATCAGGAAACACGAGAGACGGGAAAAAAAGCACGATGGGAGAAGCCTTGGCTTCTGCTGGCGAGATGCACTCAGCCCCTGAGCGCTGCTGACCCCAGCCTGGAGGCTGTCCCTCCTTGTCCCCAGCTACAAAGCAAGTCACAGCATTTTGCTAAGGACAGTGAGGTGGGTGGTGCTGCAGGAGTGCATGGAACAGGGAACAAAACCCATAGAAACCCTCTGAAAATGATATTCCAAGTTCTGCTCAAAAGCAATGCCCCAAATTGTACCGTGCCAGTACAATACCCACCCTGCTCACAAGGGGCTGGAACTGTGCTGGTGTGCCAAAGCCCTCAAACTGAAGACTGGGAGAACTGGGTGCACTGGAAGCAAAGCGCTGCTTCCCTGGGGCAGTTCTGCTTTCAGCAGATTCTCCCCAGATGTAGTCTGCTTCCGTTGGTCCTAGCTGGGGGGTGTGGGGTCAGCAGAGCCAAGCATCACATGGCTGAGGTTGCTGCGAGAGCAACTGCTCTGCTGCCTTTTGCAGAGAATAAAACCCAGGCCCAGGAAGTTTACTCAGAGTTATTTGACTTAGATAAGCTGCAGGGAAGTGATCTGTTTGCTCTCTTTGTTCTGGTCGTGCAGCAGTGACAAACCCTGCACAACACCACAGCAAACTCCACATCTTCACCCACGGATGTGGCACCAAGGTCACAGCTCAGAGAAAGGGGAGACAAAAGAAATACAGCGAAGGAATAGGTCAAAAGTACCCAATTCTTACTGTGATTGCAATGAGGATCTGGGATCAATTCGTGAAGACAAGAAGTGGAGTTTGAAAACGTATTAAAAATATGTCCTGGCTTCAGGACCCTTTAAACTGACTTTTGGGTAGTCATCATGCATGCTAATCAGCATGTGCTGATACTCTGCACTCTGCACCACCCTGTAAACACCAGTTGTGATCTAGGCTGGTGTCAGCAACGCCTCCAAACAGCCAAGGTGTTGCCCCAACCTGATAGGATTCCAGTTGCAAAGAGCATTCACCCACTCACCCATGTCAGGACGAAGGCTGCCAGACCTGGGGCACTCTTGCAGCTGTCCGAGGGCAGAAATAACAGCAGCTCCCTGCCTGCCAGCTGCCCACCCAATCCTTCTGCCTGACAGAGCAGTGCTCATGGAAGAAAGGAAGCTCAGTTTCTCGCCTGCGCCCAAGAACAAACAGCTTTGGCAACAAGAGCTCCCCTTGCAAACAATATTTAAAGTGTTCCGGGATGCAAACCTGATCAGTCTGGAACAGAGCTCAGAATAGCTGCACGTATGGGAAAGGTCAGCGGTTCGCCAAGGACGCACAGCAGAGGCTGCTTTCTAATTAGAGAGTACCAGGCACATAACACCACGCCGGTGTCACTGTGCACAGCAACACCTCAGAGGGCTTAGCAACAACCCCAGGAGATCGTTACATTCATTACAGTGTCTTGAACTGTTATGCAAAGAATAGGTCCGGGGCCAGACTTTCTGCTGCATGCAATCACTTGAGAGTTTAATCACTTTTGGATGCAATTCGGGCTACACGAGGTCTCTCACACACACAGTGAACCTGCAGTCCTGTGTAACTCCATATGCGTTTGTTGCTCATTGTCAGGTCACAACCAGCTGCTCCACCAGGCAATCCAACAAGGCTATTCCCAGGGAAACACTTAATCTTCCCAGGACACAGGAATAGAGCTGCCTTTATGCGTTGGGTTCCTGCCTCTCCTCGCCCTGGCGCTCGCACTTCACACCTACAGGCACGCGGTGGGCACAGAGCAGCACTGCAGGACGGGCTCCCATGTAAGGATGAAACCTCCTGGCGAGGCAGCTTTGGAAGATGGTCTTCAGCATGCTTTGAGGTCAACAGAGGAGAACGCTCTTTGTTCCCCTTGGCTTTCCAGAACCATTATAGGTGCTGGAATCCGTGTGACATTGTTTCTGCCTCTCGTCCAACCCTAAAAGGGAAACCAGCTGCTCACTCAGGGGAGCAGCGCTGGCCCCTGCACGAGGCTGTGGACTGAGAGCCATCCCCTTCCCCTACACCACCTCTGGGCCATGTGGGGATGGCTCTTGCCCCCATGCTCCCAAACTTGTGAGCTGCAGGCCTGGGCCAGCAGTCCAGCATCCGTGCTGCTGCTGGATCTGCCTTCAGGTGAGAGCTGGGGGAGCCAAGAGGGTGCCAGCCATTTCGCCAGCTGGATCCTGCCTGCACAGGGCCCCGCCTGCTCCAAGCACCCCTGAGTCACATCCTGCTCACAGCTACACCTCCCAGCTCCACAAAAGGGCAGCCTGGAAGAGGCAGCGGATACCTGGAGCAGCGGGGTGTGAGCACAGCCCACCTGCACTACTGGTGCTGTGCCCTGGTTTGCAGGCATCCAAAAACCTGCAGCACCGTTGCTTCTCCAGGCACAGGGAGACTGACTGCTGGCCTGGGGCTCTGCAATGCATCCATTGAGATGGCTGCCACAGCTGTGAGGAAACACCCTGCACTGCCATGAGATCTGTGCCAGCAGAACTGAATTTTGCTCAGCACAGCAGGCAGCTTCTCGAAGCTAAGAGAGAAAGAAGCAGCAAGAATTGTTAAAGCATCTGACAAGGCATAAAGGCAGCTGAGGCTGCGCATAATTTTAATACACCCTTTGAATGGTAAACTGAGGGTTTCCTGGTGCTCAGAAAAGACCTCAGAGGGCGAAACCAGAACCTACTGCTCCCAGCAGCTTTTATATGAGAGACTCAGCTGTGCCATGTACCGTCAGATCTTACCCAGAGAATCTCACATGCTGACAGAGAGAAAGCCCCACGCTGGTGAATGCAACAAGAGGTGCCGCAACCAGCAGAAAGGAGGCATCCTCATCAGGTTATACATAGTGACACAGCACACTATGTATGCTGTTATTTATTTTCCACGACAGCATCACTCCATGGAGGAGGAGGAGAACAGACACAGCTTGAGGGAGCTCGGCCCCATCTCTACAAGGCCAGGACTCTCCTTTTATGCCTTCTTGCATCAGAATCAGCAGTGCTGATTCTGAAAGCAAAATGCATGACCTAAGTACCCATTGAATTCTGCTAGACAAGATACACTTCAGAAGATCTGGAAAACAAATTATTTCCTAGTGGAGATTAATTTTTTGGACTACTATATGTAATGAGCCAGATTATCCAGGAAAGCCAACACACGTTGAGAGACTGCATGCAGAATCTGCAGTGTGCACATGGAAACAGCCTCACCCTTTATGTGCTTGCAGACCTGGACAGGTTGGCAGGAGTCCTCCATGCCCCAAAAGCTGCTCTGCCCACAGGGACACGGTGGGGCAGTCAGGACGTGCAGGGTTCTGAGCCACTCCAAGACACTGTTCTGGTCTCACAGCACTACTGAGTTCATAGACCTTCACCCTCTGGTAATAAATTCCTCATTCTTCCACTGAAGATAAGGAAACATAAAACTTTTCCAACATGAATGGAAAACCTGCTGCTGCTAAGCCAGGCTCTCACAAAGCAGCATCCCCATACAAGGTAATGGCACAAAGTTCTGAGCCAGTGTTTGTACACACTGTGACATTTGTCCTCTACAGAAAGAACCTCTTTTTAATGAGGCCACTCTGCAAGGGAATCCAACTTTCCACACCACAGTGGAAAAGCAGGCAGGATGGCCCATCCGAGACTCAGCTTGTAATTGCTTGCAGTCGGGACCTCATTCCACATTTGTCTTCAAGCTTCTGTCCCTTTCTTATCTGAGCAGGTCCAGTGACTTCAGCTACAGGAGGAAGCATCTCCAGGGCTGAGCACGAAAGCCAGTGTTTGGAAGCAGAGAAACACAAGATCCATTCAAGTGAGAAATGCAGGCTTCCCCTGGATGCTCGTCCTCACTGCCTGTCCCCACCTTCCAAAAGGGACAGCAGAGCTCAGGCAGACAAGGAGAAGGGCAATAGCCCACTCAGTTCTTGCTGCAGGCTTACTTCCCTCAGGGAAAGTGAATCCTGACTGGGTTGAAAAAAGAGGCGTAAGTCTTTCCTATGCAACCAGAAAATGAAACTCTGCCCAGGGAGAAAGGAGACAATTTCAGAGTTAAGACTGCGACACTAAACATCTGTAAGGATTATTTCAGGTTCTGAACAAATCCTGCCTTGAATGCAAAGCAGAGCTGTGAGGACCCACTTGGAACAAGAGCCCCATGTCATTCTGCTGGCATGGAAACCCAACGTTTGTTCAAGAGATCAGCTGTTAATCTTACTTAAAATGTATACAGAGTAAGCAAATTCTGTGCATGCAACAGGAAGTCAGGAATTGAAACCACTTGGTCTGCTTGGACCCCCATGATTCAAACCGACCACTTAACTCGAGGAGGAAGTCCAAAAGCAAAGCAGTTAGATCTAAACACATCAGAAACTTCTCCCCAGTGAAATGAAGTCTCATTTACCAGATGGTCAGGGAACGTGGGGCTTCGAAATGTGCCAGAGGAGATTCTTGCTGGTCTCTGAAGAGGTTTGGGAGAGGAGAGAGCATGGCCCAAGCTCCCCACGGCAGGTACCTGACCCTGTGCCACACCGACTGAGCCAGGGGAGCCCCCACTGGCAGCAGCTTGCAACAAGGACTGCTGCTGGAGCTGGTACTGGTTCCAGGGCAGCAGCTGCAGACATGGCCAGGGTGACCATAATAGGAAGAAAGACACTGGAGCCAAGTTTCAAGGAGCGTGACTGAGCACGGGAGCTTCGGCGTGATGAGAAGAGTGGGGATTCACTGCTCGGGGCAGCGACTGCTGGATGCTTAAAAAAAGCCTGAAAAAGGAGTAAGAATCAAACACGCAACTGCTTTCTGAATGCCATTTGAAAGAAGGGTATTCTCCCACTTCATTATGGGAACAGGGATACCAAAAACACGCATGCTGAGAGCACACGCAGTCTTAAGACTTGCCTTGCTGAAGGCACTGTGGGGCTCAGCCATAGCACTGCTCCTGGAGTTGGCTTCATCATCTCCCACTGAACTCCCAGCACAGGAACATTCACAATCCCTTCCTGCTTCTCTTCTTTACTTTCCCTTTTTTTTTTTCCCTTTTTCAACTAGAAAATTAGGCAAGAATAAGGAATATATTTATTGTGCAGGGCTGAATAAACCTTTCAGATGCACTGAGCAGACCATACGCTTACCGCTGTCCTACTGGCAACAAACAGTTATGCAAGAACACAAACAAACCCTAAAGATAGTCATCAAAACAAATTAACGGGCAGCAGCTGGCCTTCAGGCCCCAGGTTTCATACCAGGTCCAGGCAGGAGCTAATCTGGAAAGTGCCTGTTGCTTAGAGGTGGATTAATCTATCAGTAAGCCTCCTTTGCCCTTGTCGTTACAAAGTGATGGACAAGAAAAGGTGGTGGGGGATCGTAACTGGATGAGGGTTCAACTAGAAAGTCATAAAGAGAGTATATATAAATGCACATGAAACTGCAAAGTGGTGTTTGAGGGCTTCGTGTGACCTTGCTGTTGTAGCACATGCCTTTCTTCTTCCATTTGCTGCAGCCCCATCCCAGCCCATCAGGATCACAGCGGGTCACCTGTATGGAGGCAGCGTTCTCCACCAAACAAATGTATATCAAATATGCACCCACAAAAAGACCAACAAACCAACCAACCCCACATTCATGCCTCAAACTCAGCAGAACTCTGCGGCAGAGCGCAGGCTGTCCTACATCTCCTAAGGGCAGAAACACAGTAAGATCCATACAGCACAGGAACAAAAAGGGAGTCTCAAGGACCGAGCCCATGGGAGGATAATAATCGAGCAGAGAACATTTAGTTTGGGACTGAACTGATTGATGCCCATAAAACCCAGCTGACTTGGGCCATGGCCATGTAGATGCCTAACTGCTTATCCAACTGCACAGGACGAGGGCTGCAGCAGTAATGTTTCAAAATCTCTTTGCCCCAAGAAATAAAGGTCAAACCCAGTACACTACAACTCAAACATGAAAGCATGACAGGAAATGACTAACTGCACGCTGAGGCCAATTTACCTTCGTCTTAGATCTACCCAGTACACAAAGATCTTGCAATACAAACAGACATCACAGCTCCCATGCAGAAAAAAAGAATCAGGCTGCTCGAGGTGCTTGCTTTGGGGGCTGTGCATCTCAGTACGGACATCACTGCAAAACAAAGGCATTCTGCTTTATTTCCCTAATGTTCTCTTACAATTCCAGCTCTGTGCTGTAGTTTTTGTTTCCTTTAGCTGTTTTCTTACACTGAGGATGAAGCTGCTCTTAGTTCAGAAGCAATGAATAATTTAAATTTCTCTTTACAAAGTGTTTTGTAGTCCCTGAATAAAAAGATTATGTCTCTGTTTTGCACAGGAGCTTCAAGCTTGCCTCTAAGTTTGTGTCCACATTGGCAGGCTGCAAGGGACAGATGCAGCCACGTGAATGCTTTGTGCACCTATGCTGAAAAGCAGTTCTGAGTGGTCTGAGCCCATCCCTTGTTAATCACCTTCACCTGAGAGCCTGGCAGCTCTTTTGTTGATTGAGGATCCACTCAACTTTAGTTTTATTGTTGATGTTTTTTTAACACACAGAGTAAATTTGATCTACAGGAGCAGGAAAAGACATCCAGAACACACACATCTTATTTAACACGCGCCTATTGCTTCAAGGGCAAAGGGATTGGTGTTTTTTTCCTCCCCCCCTACCAGATTTGGTCAACATGTTCTCTTCGAGTCAGTTCCTTGTCTCCCTGCTCTGAGCATTCATAGTTGCCTCCTGCACATAACAGCGATGCTGAGGCAGGCGGATGGCACTGCACCTGCACACAAAACCAGCAGAGCAAAGCAAAAGCCAACGTGATAAGGGAGATGCTGCACTGCCACTCGCATGCCACGCAGCTGCCTTCTCGCTGTCTGATCGCCAGCCAGGGGCCTCTTTGCCTCTGCCCTCACTTCTGCCTGCAGTCCCGCCTGCCGCACTTCTTACAGCTGCTGTGTCCCTCGCAAGCAAAGGCAATTACAGCTTTGTAACCCACAGCATGTGAACACTTCTAAATCTGGGGAAGGACTGAATCCTGGCAGAGGCAGATTGTCTCAGGTTACCATCCCAAGAACCGCTCGCCTGTGGTCCGAAACACAACTAAGATCCTCTGTTGCCTGGGAGATGCTGCATGTGCCAGCTGCAGCCATCCCGAAAAAGGCAGCGCTCCAAGGACGGCGAGCCAAGCTGAGAAGGACATGGCATGGGAAGAAGGAGGCCTCCTGGAGCCACTCTCCTGCCAGCGTAGACACGAAGTAAGTTTCAACCTTCTACAGCTAATGATCTTCTTGCTAAGCAATCTGGTCATCAACTGGTCTCCTTCATAAAGCACTTCTCATTGAGATCTTTTAAAATTAATCTGAAGCACTGCACGTTTCCAGCTGTAGGAGTTGTGATTATTAAGCGAATGCACATTCTACACAAAACCTCTTAGAAATAACCCACTGCAAACACTACAGATGAATTTGCAGGAAGCCACATGCTTTCCAGTTTCTGCCATACGCTGAGATGTGAAGACTTTGGTGGCACTTCTGAAAGCGAAAACTCGCCACGTCCAAAAGATGCAGTGGAAGCAGCTATTATAAATGGTCACAAACACTCACAAAATGAAGTGTAAATGCCTCTGCATCACTCACACAGTAAACACGGAGTTCCCAGTGTGTGGAGGAGCCCACCCCACAGCTGTGCTGCAGCCCCATGCCCTGCTGCTGGCACATGGCACACAAAGCACGTGTGCTGACTGCCCAGAAACTCAACAACAGCTGAAAAGCACTCCTTTGCTGAGCAAACACACACGGATAAGAAAGAGCAACGCTAATCAGCCCTGGGTCCAGACCTGGGGCTCATTCACAGATCCTCATCTTCTTGCTTAAATTTGAGATTTATGAGGAGACCCACGTGAAACAGATAAAAAAGAAAGGCAGACATCCACAAAGACCAAGAAGAGCTGATGTTTCAGCCCATGAAAAAGAAGATGCAAAGCAATGCCCCATTTCTCTGCTGCAGAGGAGATGCTCCAAACTCTTTCCCTGAAGGAAGCAACAGCAAGCTGCTCTCTGCCAAGAGTTGCAGAGCTCCCAGGGCTGTCTGCATGCTCCTGCACTTCAGGCTTCACTGCAGCAAGAAAACATCAGCACCCTACAACCCTCCCTCTGCTCTCCTCATGAGTCAGACCAAAAACCAATCTATCCACAGACAACTTGTCCCAGGCTGGCAGAGCTGGGAACCCAAACCTCCAGGCTGTTGTTACCTTGCATCGCAGCAGTGAAGGATCTGTGCAGAGCCTGGGGATGAGTTAGGGAGGCTCCCACTGACTCACGGTGCAGGCGCTCACTGCAGGTGCAGAGCAAGAGACTCTCCTGTAAGTCAGCACCTCGCTCGCAGAACGCTGGAGTGCTCACCCAGGAACAAAAGCAGCCACATCATAAACCAGAGGGTGACATCAGCACAGGGATTGCATTTCCTGCACGGGTTCAGATTTCGTTACTTGTGACATGAAATTGGACTCTTACAATTTGAGTTGCTCTATATTTTCATGAGGGACGCAGGAATCCCTGGTTCCAATTTGTTGGATATAAATTGCTTCTCAATCTCCTGAAGACAGCAACGCTCACTGCTTTCCACTGGAAATGGTCAGTGCAATTTGTACAGCACCATCCACTTGGGGCCCAGCTGTTCCAAATGCCTGGACTGTTCTTTTCCCTTCTTATTCCAAGCTCTGCTTTGCATCTCCTTCTGAAATTAAAGCTCAGAGTTATCAAGGATCTGACAGCACGTATTTCATCACTCTTGGGTTGAGTCATTGTTTCGGAGCATGAAGCATGATGCAGTGTGTGCTTATGGTCCAACACCTCTGCCAACATGAAATGCATTTGCAATTTTCCACATACAGCTGCTCAGGCTCTCCAAAAGCAACACATCCAAGACTTCTATACAAGCCCAACGGGCCAGAATTAATCTTCCTGTGTATTACATGATGTTTGCACAGGGTTGAGAAATACTAGAAATAAAAGTTCTCTTGGCTGAGTTACATGCAACACAGTGTTCTTTCTGCTATTAATGACTTCAATAAGTACCTCTGACACTCCACATATTCCAGAAACCTCTGATTTAGGCATCACAGCAGTTTTCTTGGTAGGAAAGTGTTCACTGAATTAAAGGTAGCCACTGAAATGTCTTAAATTTTAATTGCTGTCTTTTCTATTTGAAAAGCTTTACGCGCTTGGAAAAGAGGCAGTTAGTAACTAACCCTCACCCAGGACACAAACTGAAGATTAGTTTGCTTGGAAGGTGGTTTAGCTCCCTGACATCCCATCACAAACAGCACAAACACATATGATGACCCAGTGCAAGACCATAAACACCAGAGTGCTCAGTTTCCATGGACCTGACACCCGTTCCTCCTCTCACAGGATTCTTGCCTGGTCAGTTCCCCAGCAGCTGTCACCAGCAGAAGCACTGCTTACCCTTACAACACCTGCAGGGCACGGTGCTAATTTATCTCCCTCCTGAGATTTGCACCTCAAAGGGTTTTGGCACAGGGCAAGCTTGGCAGAGCTAAAAAAAGGCACCAAGATCCACACTGCTGGCCAGCAATGGAACCAAAAAGCTTCCTCCTCCTCCTGAGACGCAGCAGCATGGAAAACATGATGCCTACTCATGCGTGCTACAGACCTATGTTCAAACAGAGCCCAGACTGCTCTCCTTGTGAGAAGCAGGGGAGAGAAAAAGGTTGAGGTGAGCAGACTGAGCACTGTGCCTGAACCTGGGCTCCAGGCCTTTCACCTGAGCGATGCAGGACGAGGGGAAATGGTTTGAAGTTGAGGGAGGGAAGATTTAGGTCGGACATTAGGGGGAAATTCTTTACCCAGAGAGTGGTGAGGTACTGGAACAGGCTGCCCAGAGAGGTTGTGGATGCCCCGTCCTTGGAGGTGTTCAAGGCCAGGTTGGATGGGGCCCTGGCAGCATGGTTTAGCATTAAACGTTGGAGGTTGGTGGCCCTGCACGTGGCAGGGGGGTTGGAGATTCATGATCCTTGAGGTCCCTTCCAACCCTGGCCATTCTGTGATCCTGTGATTTCTGTGACGTGGTGTCTCTGTGAGCAGCTCCCAGCACTGCAACTTTGTGCTTTCAAAGCAAGAAGCTGGAGGACAGCACCGCAGCAATGTCTATCACATGAGCACACAGCACACAGAGCTACGCCCCAGTTCAGACTGTGTTAGGTCTTAAGAGCCGTTAAAACCATTTCTTCCTTAACTGAGGGCAGTGGAATTCCAAGGTGAGGTCAAAAGCCCAACAAAAGCAGCTCGGGGCAGTGCCTGGCAATAGTGCTCAGAGGCAGCTCAGGGTCTCCTCCCCGTTGTTATTTCACCACCCTTGTATCCTAAGCACTACAAAGGAATCCTGCCATCAGCTGTGGACCTCAAAGAGGAATTTCTGTCCTTTCAGATAGACATTTACATTGTTGTTTCCTTTCTTTTGGTTCATTAGAAGAGCTTAAAAAAACAAAAAAACAAAAAAACAAAAAAACATTTCTCCCCTGTAGGGCTGAGCTATTGATACACTGTTTTGGTAGGAAACTGCACGATCTACATCCACCATCCAAACAGCAAGAGAAATTACCTAACCTCAAACATACACAAGGGAAATCCTGTGGGCTTGGATCATTCAAGAAAGAAGGTTGCTTTACAGCTACAGGAACAACACACGTCCAGAATGGGCTCTGTGCTGCTAAGATGCAGTTTGAAAAATCAACTGCCCGTTGTTTCTGCTATTTGCATTTTATATTAAAAAATCTCCCAAAGACTTCAAGAGCCAGAGCTCAGCCTGGAAAGGATTTTTATGGTTGCACTGCTAACCCACGGAAAGCAGGGATCTCAAATGGAAAGAGGCCATGACAGCAGACATCACTCCCTGGCCCTGCCTGAAGCAGCTGGGATGATCTCTCCAGGTAACCAAATCACTGCTACTAAAACCCATGTTGACATTGAAAGAAATCTGGAGAAGATGCCAAGTCATCACTCTTCTTCCCATGTAACAAGATAAGAAGCACGTTGATTTAAGAGTTTCTAAGTAAGCACTTGAAATTCGAGTAAACAGATTTTAAATATCAAGACCCTATTTACATTCCAGTGTAATAATTAAATATTTAATATCTTGTGGTGCCAGCATTCGAGGTTTTTCTAAGCACCAAAATATTTTGTCATGTAAAAAACATCTGTAGCAGCTGGAAGACATCAATTTGGCTTACAAAGATTTGCTAGTTTAAATACACATAAATAAAACGTTCATTTTATTTCCAAAAAGCTAACACTGCTTGGTTTAGTTTTATTAGGGTGCTTAGTGAATAATGCTTAATACTGGCAGGGTGTATCAGATCCTACAGTGGTACAAACGCACACAGCTATCTGTTAACTCAAATAAGTCTTGTGTTTAGTTAGAGCTGGTCTGTATTGACTCACCCGAATCACGCAGAGCAATAGGAAAACCAGCTTGCTAATAGTTGAACTCCTAGTTGTATTCTTTCTCCTAGGTTCCCAAGTTCCCAGCACTGAAATCTTAAAAAAAAAACACATTGACAAGATGAAACTTCTCTTCTGAGCTGGGATTCGGATACCCATGGTACAGAACTCCAGTGTCTGCGTGCCTTTTCCCCCCAAAAAGCTCCTGCCTAATCTTAGTGCAGCGTTTTAAAAATAAATCAAGTAAACAAGGGGCACTGCTGAGATCATAAAAGGAAGTTGAATTTGGCTTCGTACTCACAGGGATCACCTTTCTGGGCAACAGTTTGTAAAGGGTTATTTATTAGCCACTCATTTTACTTCTGCTGGAAGATGCTGAGGCTTCGGTGAAGTTTCTGCAGAGCACGCAGCAGCATTCAGCGTTTGTTCAGCTAATGGTTAAATCGCTTCAGCTCTCTGATGACTTCAAGATTATGGGTGTAGGAAAAGGGAATGCTCAGCAAGGGGAACTTTCAGCCACCACCAAACTGTGGTTAAAACAGACACCAATGACTCCATTCAGCTCCCAAACCTCAGACAGTTTCCATTTTCTCAATAACAAAGCATTTTTGTGGGGTGAGGTAACAGGCCTCCATCTGCCAGGTCTAACTCTGCTGTGATCCCTTCCGAGCGTGGCTGAGTGAGGCCCTGGGGCCAGCAAGCACAAGGCTGGCGTCCCAGAACCCAGGGACAAAGGGACAGACGTCCAGAAGAGCCTCCTGGGATCGTCCCACTGGTTCTGCTGGTAGACGTGGCAAAAAGAGCCTCGGATGGGCTCCAAGCAGAGCACAGCTGGAGGGCTCCAAGGGCTGAGGAAGGAGCAAGACTTTTCAGTGAGGCTGGGCTGGAGCAGAAGGCGAATGGATGCTGGGGGTTCAGCGGTCGGCCATCCATCAATGCAGACAGACACACGGAGCACCGGGGTTTGGAAGCAATGTGGGTCTCTGAGCACACATTACAAGACACAGCACAAACAGATGTAGCCTCCCCACAATAAAATGCTTCAGGGATCACCATGCGGGCAGGGCTGTTCCACAGCAAACTGCTGAGCTGAGCCTCAGAGCAGAGGGCAGGAAGGATTTTGGTTCTGCTCTTGCTTTGTTTCTGCATTTGGCAGCTTGTATATCAGTTCCAGGAGCACCATTTGTTTCACTTCAGCTCAGCTCCTCTTACGAGCAGACCCTTCATGCAGTCCCATGAAGCCTCCCATCAGGAAGCAATGGGGGTCTCTGTGCCCAATTCTTTCCCATCTCTTGTAGCTTGGCCATCCAACCTGCCTAAGGATGGAGAACACACAGCAAAAGGCTCCCTTGTGCAAAGGTAAAACCCTCAGAACAACATGGCAGTGAGCTTGGAGGGAGAGGTTGCTCCACAGCGTGCAACACTGGGAAAGGAGCTTTATTGAGTATGTGAATCTTCTGATCTTCTGTTATGTTTCGTCTTCTTTTTTTTCTTCCCTCTCTGTCCCTGCATATAGAAGTCTTTAAAAAGCAATGCAGGAAATTGTGCCAGACACAGCAGCAGCTGGTGCAAATGGACGAGCAGCAACTTGGGCAGGTCAGGACATCCTGAACACAGCTCAGCTCCAACTTGTGTAAATAGCACTGCCAAGGGCTCTTATTCATCCCACTCGGATCCCTCATTCTGCCTGTGCAACAGATGGCAGCTGAGCACAAGTTTTAAGAATGTCAATTCAGAGGGATTAGGAAATATTTACAGAAAATCCATCCTGATTGCATTATTTTAGTCTGGTACGTCAGGTTTTATATTTACAAGGACAACAACAAAGATTCCCAAGCTGAAACTGCCCCAAAGGCATTTTGCACAAATTTAATTGAAATACACAACCTCCAGACCTATGACATGACTGCAATACAAAGCAAGACATAAACGAGGACAGAAATAACCAGCAAACCTGTACAAACACATGGAGCGGCTCCAACTTTTCTCTCAACTCACCTGCAACCCAAATTGAGCAACGTGCTAATCAGAGAAACTTCACTCCCAGAAACGCCAATTTGCTAAACCTTAACCCTTATTTCTGCAGGTCAGACAGCCTCCATTTCATGCACAGATGCAAACCAAGGAGAAGCTTCTTAATGTCAGAAGATACAGAAAATACTTCCAGCTCTGCTGCTACTTTCCCTGACTGGTCTTGCTTCCTATACATCCAAGTCTTCCCACTGGCTAAAGCAAAGGCAATTCTTCAGCTGGTTTGGTGAGGGCCTTTGCATTGCTGCGGCTGTTTGTCCTGAAGATTTGAAAATGTTAACATTGATCTCATTGCTGCCTGGTTTTAAATCAGGTACCTAGATGGATACCTGGAGAACTCAGCCAGCAAGCAGCTCCCTGGCCTTTCCCAGCCACGACAAGACATTTCCCAAGTCTTCCTCTGAAGAATGCTGCTGTCACATCTCAAAAATCCACACTGCTAACACTGGCCCAAGTGCAAGGTCAGCCAAAGAGGACTTCCATCAGAGATGGGCTCTGCTGGAGAAGGCTCCCTGGAGACCGTAAGAATAGCACACTTGATCCCAGATGGCAACAATACGCAGTGCACATTTCCAGCAAATGCAGGGATGGGGCAGAGGACCATGCAAACCGACCAAAGGCCACCCTGCTTTCTGCCATCTGCTCGCTAGATGCAGAAGCCTCAGCCGAGGCCTTTGGGAAAGGTCAGCAGAGGCTTAAAGGCTCTCAAGATATTGCTTTTGTTCTCACTGTTAGCTTCTCAATTCCTTTGTTAAAAGATACGGATCTCTCTGTAAGGCACTTATTTGGAGCCAAGAGTTTAGATATTATTGCAAAACATACGCTTAAAAGAGACTGGAAATGATGTTGGCAGTGTTACAGAGGGGAGCGAAGCACAGCTTTGGGTCAAAACGAAAAAAAAATAAATCTAAGCTAGTAAGCAATTCCCATGTGATGGCTTAGAAGAGCCAGCAAAAGCTTCTTCTAGAAAGAAAACAATACTGTGAGAACGAAGCTAACAAGAGCTGGCTCTTGGAAAAATAAAAGGCCAGCAACAAGCCAGAGCATTGCCAACAGCACATATCCAAGAGAATCTTTCTGGGAAACCAGCTCAAGTCATTGCACTGGAGAGCCCTGAGGGACTAGGGACCTCGAGGCTAAATGCTGGCAAATTGCTTCATCAGTTAAGGTTGGTTCCAGTGTTTTCTACTGCGTAAGAATAATTTGTTTTAGCCTACGGGTCTCTACAGAGCAACGGGTGAATTCAGGCTGCTTCCTCTGGGAAAGGGAAACGAGGTGCTCAGCAAAGCCCTGCTCACATGGGACATTTCTGGGAGGTTTCCCACCATCCCTTCAGCCCACCCTGTCAGCTTTGCTCTGCATTACCCCTCATGCCCCTTTGGCCACTTACCTGCTGGGAAACCCCCCAGCTGCTTCTGCCAGCTCTCCACCAGCAAGAGTTGCCACAAAAATAGGATTGCTGTGCCTCCATAAAAGCATCTTCTGAAGACTCATTCACCCCAAATGGATGAAGTCAGAGCAATTATTCTGATGCAGCTTGTTTTCCAGAGGAATGAAGAGGAGACCATGCTCTGTCTATCTCCGAGAGAGATTAGCTAATCCATCAGGAAAGAGACATACTGATGCAGAGAGATAAGGGCAAGGCTTTTGTCTGAGGTCTTCTCTTTCATTTCCAGTCCACTTACTCATAGTCACAGGAGTATGCAGAGAGTACAGAGACAACAAATGGCATCTCTAAACATCCTTCTGCACCAGCAGAGAAAAATCCTGTGCTGGCAGGGGATGGCAAGGCACTACTTAACGACCTTCCTCCTCTTCCAACCCTTTCTCTGATTCATGTTGCCACCTTCCTTCCAACTGACCTAAATAACATGTTCAGGCAGCACTGGAAGTATTTCCGCCTCATACTTCAATAGCAGCAAGATCTCCACATCTGGAAAGGGTATTGCTCAGGAAAGTCACACCACAGGTGGCTTAAGAATGCCTTTCCCAAGAAAGGAAGAGAATCATCCTGTCTTGTCTCATTGCAGCAGTAAGGCTTCCTGGTTGCAGGAGAACAAAAGTTGCCCAGGAGCACAGAAAACAATTGTGCTGCTTGTGCCCGAGCCCCAGCTAATCTGAACAATGTGGGCAGAGTATTCAATTACCTCATTTCCAGGTGTGCTGTCAGCCTGAGCCACGATTGGCTTGGGATGAAAGAGGAAAAAGCTGCTCCTAGATCTGGACTTGTCTGCATCATTTGTGGTAATTATTGCCCAGCAGCCTGTAATCTTTTCATGTCATATCGCACTCTCAGCCCTCGGTCTCTCTCTACAAACTTCTGATCCCAGAAGAGGCTGAACATCAGAGTGCAGGACCCAGTAGAGCAGCAGGCACACCAGCCCCAGAAAGGAAAGCAAAGCAAGTTACACTGCAAGGACCTGAGCAGTTCAGTCAGCTTCAGATACAAAGCGATTACGTGTGCTAACAACATCCAAGCACTTGAAGCAGATGCGTGTCCAAACACTTATTCTACCTGTCCAGCTATTAATTTCAACTCTTGTAAAAGAACACAGCATTCCATGGGAATCACAGGAATACAGGGAGAATCCAACCCCTATCACTGCATGGTTGTTTCACACTGAGTTTTTTTTGACGCTCTCCAAAACTCTTTCTCTACCACAAGTTCAAGTAGCTGTGATAGCACGTAGATATCCCACCTCTGCAGCACCCCAGACTTCTGATCAACATGCTGTCTTGCAGCAATGGCCTTCATTGGCTGTGCACTGAGTAGCTGAAAAAGTAAAAAACCCACTGACAATGTATTTCTTGTCACAAGGAAACGTACTGTTGGAGAATACAGGAAAGGGCTCCAGAGCTGCCACACAGATCCTGGGAGATCAATTTCTTCTTCAAAGTCCTCCTATACAGGAGAAAGGAGGTATACTTGATCCGTACCACCTCACTGTCAGGTAAATTGAGCTTCAAACACTAAAGGAGAAAACAAGCAAGCAAAACCCACACATCTTTGTGCTGCAGCATGACTGTTTAGTCCATAACAGCTATCTACTATCTCTACATTTTTTATTAGCTCATGTTTACTTTGGCTGCACATCCAAGCAGTCATTTAACCAGGGTGAGAGAGGAAAATCTTGGACTCTTAACAATGGCCAAGCAGTTTAATCTGCCGCTGGGGACGATGACTTGCCTCCTATTGGTGTTTAGTACTGGCAGGGTCAAGCGTAACATGTGGTGAAGGAAGCACTAGGGAAGCAGATCTGCAGCCATTCCATCAACACTGAGCATTTCCTTGAGCTATTCAGAGGTCCCTTTCCTCCCTGTGAGCAGAGAATGGCTCCAGCTGTCCAGTCACCTGCACTGGCTTCTCTGCTCACAGGATTTATGAGCTTAGGGGCCACGAACAGCTCAGGTTGGATGCAGCACATTCCTCTGGCTTACAGCTTAGATGCTCAGAACCCAGCTAGAAAGCAGTTAAGATTATGTCCTTGGATGGTGCTGGAAGCTGATTTCTGCTCCCAAACTTGAGTGGCACTGGGCAGACTGGGCATAAACATCACCCAGCTTTTGTCCAGCAATGACCCTAGTCAAAAGTAGCTGATTTAAGGATTGTTTTTTATTAGAAAATCTCAAAGTGCTTTATATAAAATAAGTCTCAAACTTGCAAGCCTGTTATCATGTGCAGTGATACGTTCAGAGCCAAAACAGAAAGTCAAAGAGATGCTGAGTAAGAGCAAGAACATGAATTTAGGATCTTCATTGCATCTCTACTTAGACTCCATGCTAAGCTATTTCCAAATAACTCTCCCTTAAGAATTTTAAGACTATTAGCTTATTCCTAATGTCCTTGTCCTGTTTCATCCCAGAGTAATACCATCCCATCAGTGTGTTCCTATTGACTAAGGGCAGAATCATTTGTTAAAGCTGTCCTCTGTTTAGCAAACACCAGCAGACACCAAGTGACTCACACAGCAGAGGCAATTCTGCAAGGATGAAATACAGGAAGGTGGAAGCCGTGTGGCATTCTTCAGTTTCCCTTTTTTTTGCAATCAGACCCTTGATATTTTCTTCAACAGGAAAGCTGACACTCCCCCTTCCCTGCAAACTGCTGACAATTGTATTTTACACCTGGCAAAGCCAGAGCAAAACGGAAAGGAAAGGAGAAACAAAGAACAAGGACTTTTCTTAGCAACTACATCTCCCTAGAATGGAACATTTTTCTTTCTGACTGCTGCTGAATACACGTTACTTATTAATGGATAAAGTCCAGTAACGACACATTAGTCATTACAATAAATGGCACCTCTTCTCTACTGAGCACCCACAGCACAGAGCGCACGACTGAACCCAGCATCCCCACCAGAACCTGCAAATCTGTGCAGCTGAATCCCTTCACTTGCCAAACTCTCAGCCCTTGCCCCTGAACATCCTAGGCTTCAGAAGCAAGCCTAAGTTCTCAGTGTTAACCTGAAGATTAAATAATACTGGTAAAGTTTTTCTGTCCTCTGACAATTGGTCTTCTCCTTGCTGCAGCTGGTATCTATTGTTAGAGGTGCTCTTTCTGTTCTCATCCATTTACAATTGTTCTGATGGCACCAACAGACAAAATGTTGCTCTCTCTCCACTCTTCCAGCCAGGATCTCAAAACTGCAGCTGTATCAGCAGGAAGAGTCAAAACCTATAAGGAACGAGGAGCCACGAGCTGCACTCCAGAGTGGAAAGCTGAGCAGAAGTGGCAGTGCCAGAGCAAGCTGGTGCTCTGCAGTGGGCACAGGCAATGAGTGTCAACCAGGGATACCAAGCAGCAGGGGAGAAATGACTTCCTTATATGAGCAATTACCAGAAATTATGAAGCTGTTTGTCCAGTAAAAAAAGCTTGGCTTCCATTCAGACCAAGCAGCCAGTCAGTCCCCAGTTTTCTGTAAATATATATATTTGTCTATGGAAACTTTCTGACATGAAAGGTGAGGCAGAGGAAAAAAGGTTTATACTCGTGTCTCTCCTGAGGCTACTGATGCAATTAGGGTTCTTCAAGCATGACCTCATGCAAGCTAAGCACAGTGAAAATCCCACAGACACGAGCAAGAACCCCAGCAGGCCACTGTAAAAACCTTGCGTGTCACTGCTGTGATTACCATAAAAGTCCCTTTCCTGGGAGAGGGGGAGCAGGAATCATTTGAGCACTAAGAATAACCAATTTGTTCCATTTTCCTGCTCGTACTGCAGAAAACAGCAGGTCGTGTAACAGCATCAGCCAGGCTACAACTGGGAACACAGCAGAAAGCATCTTGCCTCATAGCACAAGCAATAGAGCGAGTCCTGGCTGTGAACTATACCGAGTGCTTCCAAAAGTGGTGCGCTGGGAATTCCAGTAACCTGCCCACAGAGATGTTCTTCCTGAGTCTGACATTTAAAGGTTCATTGCTGTCTCGAAGCTGCCTGGTCCAAAACGTGTACAACCCTCAGAAACCTACTGTCCAGTGACCGCTGTCTACAGCCAGACAAGGCTCGTGCTCTATAGGAAAAAAAACCACGTGTGAGAAGGGCAACTGCCTTCCTTCCCCATGGGGACCTCGGAGCTCTGAGCCTCCAGCTGAAGCAGTGTCCTCAGTCAGCGTGGCTGCTTCAGAGCCTGTTCTCAAACCAACTGCAGTGTAAACAGGAAACTGAGCTGACAGCAGACGTGCTACAGATGGCTGCAAATCCTTCACAGGGAACGGCAGTGACCTCCCACTCTCCTACAGACCCAGCAACCAGTCTGGCCCTCAGCACACAAGCTCTGCAGATGCTATTCTGAAGGCAGGGGAGATGCCCAGGTTTTCCACCAAGAGACATCCAACATGGAGCAACAGTGGTGCCCCAGCAGCTGGGACTGTGGAACTGTTCCCAGGGCATCCTGCTGGGGAACTGGAGGTATTTCCAAGCACCGCCCTGCCTTCAGCTGTGGCAGGGCTGTGTCACCAGCCTTAAGAGTATACAAAATTACAGTCCTAGCTGGTAAGAACGAAACCAGAGCTCTGAACTCTGAGCTATTAAAACTTCTAAAGAAGAAGAGAGCAAGAGAAGGAGGAAACCATGTGGTTTCCATCCCAGGAAAAGAATGGCACAAAAATAAGATGGGAGAAAAAGTCAGACTTCCCTTTCTCTACCATCCTGCTGATGGCGCATCAGGAAGTTAAACAACATTTTGACAAAGCAAATTAGGGAAATAAATTAGGCAGTTTTCAACACCTTTGTGAACACCAGGAAGATACTGTTTTGTTTCAAAGGCAGGTTTTTAGAAACTGGATGCTCCTGAGGAAATACACAAGAAAAGGCTTCTCAAAAGTGAACAGAATTTGACAGTCACTTATTTGTAGCAGCTAGAAGAACCGTAGGTTTCTAAAGCCACCCTGGATGAGGTATTACCTGTGCTCCTATAGTAGGTGTTCTGATTTATGATTTTCGAAACAGGGAAACAACGAATGTATGAAACTCCAATTAAGCAGAGAGACACCAGCACCAAAGCCTGCACTACGAAGACGAGAAACCACAACCAGGTGCCATCTCCTTCAGCTAACGTGCTCCATCCAGGTTAACTGTAAGCTAAACCAACATTCCCATGAATTCTCATAACAGAGACAAATTCATTAACATAACCACAAGTACAAGATACATACAAAGCTAGAAACTAAACCAGAAAACCTTACCTGTAAGGAAACATAAGGAGCCGAAACCAAACCGTGCTCAGTAAAACGACGGCGTTTTGCAACGACACGAAGCCGTCTCACAAAGAAGCGAGGTGCCAGCTGTGACTGCTGGAGGTTTTGTTTAACAGAAGAAAGCAGAGGAGCTTTACTCCAAACCAGCCCCGGTACTCACTGCACACAGAACGTTCCTCTATACCGAACGTGAGCATTGGCTTTCGCTTTGCCTCAGAGTTTATAAGCCGGGTAAAGTTTCAGCGCTTTCTTAATGAAACCCACATTAAGCACCGCATCTTTACAGCCTGGCAAAAGGAAGCGGCGGAAAGACTTCATTGGTGCTTTCAGAGAACAAAACCCACCGAGTTGATCCGAAGGGGCTCCTTCTGGGGCGATGCAAACCCCGCACGGATGCTCACCACCCCTCAGCGCCGTACCGAGGGCTGAAAGCCCAAAGCGGGCCGCTCCCGCCGGGTTCCCAGCTCCCCCCCCAGCCCTACCTGCTCGCCGTCCCGCTGTTCGCCCCGTCGCAGGGCTGCGCTGGGCACGGCTCGGCTCTGCTCTACTCAACAGCGCTGAGCGCGGCCCCGCCCGACCCGGGGCGGAGCGCAGCCGAGGGGCGGTGGGTTGGGTCGGGCCGGGGGCGGTGAGGAGGGGGAAGCAGGGCGGTCCGTGCGCCGTAAGGAGGTGAAGGAGCCCAGCGTGCCGCCTGGAGCTCCAGCTCCCCACGGGCACGGCGCTGCGGGGCCCTCATGGGGCACAACGGGAGCGGGAACGGCCTCTGCCCGGCGATAGGACGGAGAACTACGGGCCGGGCCGCGGCTTAGCGTAGCCTCGGCACGGGGTCGAACCCAGCCCCACAGTGCGGGGAGCCGCGGAGACGCGGGAAGAGCAAAGCGCACGAGCCGAGGGCGGCAGCAGAGCGCGGGATGAGCGCCGCTGTCGCCATGGAGACAGCGTGGTGACGTTGCGTCGGCGTGGTGACGCCGCGGTGACGTGACTACGTTGCGGCGACGTCGTGACGTCACGCATTCAGGCCCCGCCCCTCAGCGCGGTGAGACCGTCGCTTCGCACGCGGCTGTGCTGTGTCGCGCCGTATCGCGATGTCGGCCGCCTTCAGGAAAGCTGCCAAATCGAGGCAGCGGCAGCACCGCGAGCGGGCACAGGTGGGTGAGCGGCATCGGGGCTTCCTGGACGGATCGCGGGACCTCGGTGAGAGTTCGGTCCTCCGCTTCATCTTCTTCCCTGCCTGTCCCCGCAGCCCGCCTGCAGGAAGAAGCTGGGGCTGCTGGAGAAGAAGCAGGACTACCGGCTGCGGGCACAGTGAGTCGGGGAGCGGGGGGTGAGGGCTAAACGGCTTTATCTCTGTTCTGGAGCCGTTGGAGAGGGTCCAGAGGACGGCTACGAATGTGATCAGAGTTAGATTTGATGTCAGTGGAAGTTCTTTACAGATTGTGGTGAGGAGCTGGAATAGGAAGCCTAGAGAGGCTGTGGATGCTCCATCCCTGGGGGTGTTCAAGACCAGGTTGAACGGAGCCTGGAGTAGCCTGCTCTAGTACCAGAGCTGAAGGTTGGTGGACCTGACTGTGGCTGGGTGTTGGAACTCGGTGATCCTTGGGGTCTTTTCCAGCCCAAGCCATTCTATGATCCTTCAGACTGGGACCAAACTGAGCAGCCCAGCACATGGCAACTCTGCATCACTGTGCTTCCTGTCAGGGAATGTGGGCTCAGGGGAACTCTGTGCTGCTCTGCCTTCCTCCCAGGGACTATCACAAGAAGCAAAATGCCCTCCGAGCGCTTCAGAAGAAAGCTCTGGACAAGAACCCTGATGAGTTCTACTTCAAAATGATCCGTACACAGCTCAAGGTGAGAAAGCAGATTGCTTTGAGGTAGGATGACACTCCTGCACCGAGTCACACTTTTTAAAAGTTAGTTCATTTTTTTAATTTAAGAATTAGTAAATAAACCAACAGGCTGGGCTTGGTGCCCATTGCAGTCTTGGAAAAAAAATGAGGTGTAACAGACAAAAAGGTTCTGCCTTTATTTAATTTAAATCAGAGCCCATAGTTCTCTGTACCAAGAACTGCATCTACACACTGCACTGTTTTTAGGATGGAGTTCATGTAATTAAGCAGCCAAAGGATGAAGTGACCCCTGAGCAGATGAAACTGATGAAGACACAGGATCTTAAGTATGTGGAAATGAAGAGAGTGGCAGAAGCCAAGGTAATACACTTCGTTTTCTCAACGTTTCCCAGTTTGCCTAGAATTGTTCTGTTTACTTTTTTTTTTAGAGTGGTGGTATATATTGTGTCTACATTTAGTGAAATCTGATTTGTATAACATTGAAAATTGAAGATGAAAATGTCAGCAGAATTCTGTGTATGGAACCTACAGAAAGCTGCTAAAGACAATGCTGTACATTGTCAGAAAGCACAGCAAACCTTTGCATACATTTCAGATGTTAAACACGTTCGTGTCAACAGCATTATTGGTACTGAAGTGGGTAACCTTGACTTGAAAAGGACTTGAAGATAGGACACAAACTAGATGCGTTTTATAATATTGAAAAGAAAATAAGAGTTCAGGTACTCATGAGCTCGAGGAACAAGCAGGAATTCCCTTCAGAGAGGCATCACTCCACCTTTTAGAGATCTTTGGCAGAACTGCTTACCTGTTGTTTCCTGCAGAAAATCGAAAGGCTGAAGTCAGAGCTCCATCTGCTGGATGTTGAGGGGAAGCAGCCCAACAAGCACACGTTCTTTTTTGATACTAAGAGAGAAGGTAAGATGTAAATAGACTTTGCTAGACATATTTTCCCCCAGTTTGTTTCAGGCGGTGTAAAATGTATAAGGCAGTATTGTGCTTGCTTTATGTGCTGCTATAAAAGAAGATTTTATTCCAGGAGCTCTGGAAGTCTATTTTGATTACTAGAGAAGACCTCAGTTCTACAGGAGCTATTTAGCTGGGTCTCTCTCTGCTGCTGGCTGTACATAAGCTGCATGTTTGGAAGGTTTGCTGGATGTTAATCCAAGAAGTCTGTGTGAGTTTATTCCTAAAATCTTTTTAATTCTTTTTCTAAATTTATAGTTCAAGAGTTTGATATTGCAACTCATCTGAATACTGTTCCAGAGCTGGTAGACAGAGTCTACAACCGACCAACCATTGCAACACTGCAGAAAGAGGCAGTGAAAGGAGCTACTGATCCTGCTCATTTAAAGGTAGTTTTTTTCTTAACGCTTTACTTTTTTAATAGAAATAATAAGCAGTGAGAAGCATTCGTTGGACCATTGTATAGGTGAACAAAGTTGTTCTGTTGCCTTGGAATTTTTCTTGGTGACACAAGGCTGTAGTGGGTATCATTTAGTCATCACTTACCTGGAGACTGCAGTCAGATCTTCTGGACCACGGTGGAGAACTTGTTTGGTTGTGTCCCAGTCCACTGGGGATGATAAACCAAGAGCTGTGAAGTTTGGGGCAGAAAGGAGCAGTACCTATCTGATGAGGATGCTTCATTGACTCCTGTAAAAAAAACAAAAACCAACAAACCTGCATCCCTGAACCTGAAGCAAATGTTTCTATTAAAGTCCTTTGTAAAATCTGTTTGCCTGTACTGTATTACCACCAGTAACAGTACTCTAGCAGAAGTAATAATTCTTCAGGATGAATTACTTGCACAATCAACTTTGATTCTGATGTTTTAATATTACAGCGCTCTGCCCTAGAAGTAGCTAAACCTGGCTTTAACAGTGGAAACACCTCTTAATTAGTTTAGATATTGGGCAGTTCTATAAGCTGAAGCCAGTGTGTGTAAGGTAAAAATAAACTTGTCTTAAACTGCTGTGTGGTAAATTTGTAACCTGTTGTTTTCTGAACCAGATGTCAGATAACAAACACCCTCTGGTCTCTTCCATCTTGCCAGCTTTCTTGGTTTGGCTTGTCAGTAAAGCAGTTGAACGAGTTTTCTCTCTGAATGTCTGAGTCACATTGTAAGCATGTTTGGATCCGTTCTCCTTAATTTAATGACTTCAATCACACCTGCTGTAACACCTTTTTGTGCTGGGAAAACCATCAGCTAAACATGACCAAACAAGTTGCATTTTGGGAGGCCTCTCTGCAGTTTCTGTGCACTTCAGGAATTGATCTCATTCATCCAGAGTGAAAAAAGACATCTGTGAGTTTTCCCTTATGGAGTTAAATGCTCTTTTGCACTCAACATTGAAATTAAGAGCTGTAAAACTGAAACTCTGCCTGCTTACCAAATTATGTTCCACAGCATCTCAGCTAGAAAACGTGGTGCTTTTTATTTGCTGATTTTTTTTTCCTATGGTTTAGATTGAGGAGATTAAAACAAGTATGAAGAATAAAGACCCAACTGAAAAACCAGTCTGAAAATCACGATATTAAACAGTTCTCCGGCATCCAACCACAATACTGAAGCAGCATTCTTTAATAAGATTGAAATGTAAAAAATGTTTGTGAGGTCCAAGTGCCTCAGAATAGGTCAGCTGTGAACTGTAGTGTCTTGTTCCTCGTTCTTAGAAACGCTTCTTTCTTTTTTCCCTTCCAGAAATTAGACCAACAAAGGAAGAATCAGTACGACCTCCTGAAGCAGCGCATTGAGCGAGAGAAGAGCATGTTTGTGATTGCACAGAAAATCCAGACACGTAAAGATCTTTTGGTGAGAGCTCTAACTGTTTCTCTGGAGCTGTTTTGCTGGGTCTGGATGTCTGTGTATCAGTTTCTTCACTCTTTGTTTTGCCATGACTTTGTTTCTAGCAGTTACCTGGAAATGTGATCTTCTTTAATACGGAGAAGGCAAGGCAGTGATTTTGTGAGGCATTCAGACTGTGACAAATGTATGCCTGCTAATCCAGCTTTATCACATCAACAACAAAGGCTCAACTCTTGAGCACGCAGTCATCTTTAAAATGTTGTCATCACCTCTCAAACACTAAAAAGTAGGAGGGAAGGAAGCAGTTCTCTTGGTTCCAAGCTCTTAACCCAGTGACCAAAAAGAACTCTCCCAATTGGCGTTTGCACTCACTGGTGCTTTTGAACAAAACAGATTTTCTACCTGACAAACAAAGGACAGAGAGAGCAGATGGAAATGTAATTCCAGTCTAAACAGTGGAAAGTGACCATTTTTCAGGAATGCTTTGTCAACCTCCAAACAGGGACTTCATAACGTAAGGTTAAAAAAAAAAACAAAACACATGACAGCAGATAAAATCCTTGCTCTTTTTTTCCCCTCCCCTTCTCCAGGACAAAACTCATAAAGTAAAGGTGAAGAAGGAGACAACAGATGGCCCAGCTATTTACAAATTCAAGTTCCAGCGGAAGCGTTGATCGTTCCATTGAAGAAGCACTGCTGCAGTCCTTGTTTAGGAAGAGTTTTTTCCTGATGGTGAAGGATCCGTTTGCTTTTTGTCACAGCCTAACGCTTGGTTGAAACAAATTACCACGGGTCTGCAGTAGCCAGAAATATATTTTATCTAATTAATTGATTAATAAATCAAAGAGTTTGTTCTCTTGGTATTTACAGTGGGAAGCCACAAGAGGTGCCTGTCTGTCCTAGTAATACACACCATAAACCATCCTTGTGAAGTCAAGGTCAGAATACAGAGACTGGGAGATGCAGGCAGCACACAAGGTAACAAATGCTGGAACAGTTTCTGTTTAAGTTCTTGGACCACTGCAGTGCCTAAACCATCAGACTTCAGAGCAGTTCTTTTTAGCTAAGTTTTCAAAACAGGTTAAAATCGAATCATGATCCTCCCAGTGACTATTTTTGCCCCACATCCTTCTTATTTTCTTCTTCTGCTTTATCTGTCTGCACTTTGAAATTTGAGAGGTGAAAGACATCAGCTAACGATAGCACCTGGCTTCTGCAATGCAGCCTTAGCAAAGACTCTTTTGGAATGGCTCTGGAAGCAGAGGAATGTTTCACTCCATAGAACAGAGAAACGCTGTTTCTGTAGCTGAGAAGAGCACATTTGTAGGTGTAGCTGTGCTTATTTTACCCTGTGCCTTACAACAGAGCAGTGCCCACGTAACCAAACTGCCAGCGTGACCAGCAAGTGTGAGCAGAGAGGCAATACTGAGATGCACATACAAGGACAGGCAATCCAAAAGGCAAATGTGGGACAAAAGTTTGTGCTGTTTATGTTGTGCTGGTTGCAGCGTTGGTAGTTGGGAGGGGGTTTCAGCTGAAAACAATGAAGACATATCACTGAGTGTCCTGGAGCAGTTCAGGCAAGTAGGAGAGCCTGGGCGTAAACATTCCTTTTCTTATCTCTTTGCTTGGAATACAGCTGCCAATAGTAAGCATATGCCTATGCCAAGCTGGTTAAAAAAAAGATGCTCTTCCCAAGCCCATCCCATTTGGTTTTCCCATATAGGCTCAAACACGACTCTTTTTTAGGTGCTGAAATGCAGCTTTGGCTGTTATTTCTGCCATTGCAAAAGTTCCAAATCCAGCAAGAGATCTGCAGTATTGTTTTTCCTCTGGGAGGCACGAAGGGAGGAGCTGTGCTTTGCCCTTAAAAGCAACTAAGACTTCTCCACATGCAACAGGTTTTGCTAATTTGCTACTGATGGCGTAATGGAAATCTCCCGTCTGAAAACGAGGTGGAAAAAAAAGAAAAGACGGGGAAAAACTCAACTCTTCTCCTTCCCGATAGGAAACGAGGTCGGGGCCGGCAGAGGGCAGCAGCAGCGCACGGCCAGGCTGCGGGGGGAGCAGCAGAACAGCCCTTCTCTATGACTACAAAGGTTTCTTGGCTTCGAGACTGCAATAAGGGCAGACTTTGCTTCTTTGGCAGAGATTTTTACTAAACCTGAGGATTTGAGCAGTGTAATTTCTGAACTTGGAAAGCTTCAGTTAGCAATAGTCAGAGACACATAAGAAGAGGGATGAAAAGCACGCAAGAAAAAAGCAAGCTGTAAGTGTCAGCTGAATTTCTGGGACTTCATAATTGTGTTGGAGCAGCACACCGAGCTCCCAACACAGTGGCTGGACTGAGATTTGTAAGAATAAATATTTTACCTACACTGAGAGTTGCTGAAGAGGATGGGGAAGGCAGGAAGGAGGTGCTGCTGCCTGGCAGGGGCTGAGAGCAACAGCCTGAAGAAGAGCCCACGAGTTGGTGCTGCGAGTGCCTCTGAGCCCTGTGGTAGATTGAGTGCTGCAATGGGCACAAATCCCTGGAAGACAGCCGTTGCTCCCCAGTTGAAGGGGTGAGATATTATGGGGTGTAGCGGGTAGCTGCAAGGCTCTGAACTGTCAGTGCTGCTCACTGTGGAAGATCCTGAGGTGGGTGCCATAGCCACCGCTCTCCTGGTGCTGCCCTCAGCCTGCACGCAAGTGTTAAGAGCTTTTGGGGGAGACAACAGCTCTGTGCAATCTGTACAGGGCACGCAGAGCAAAAGCTGTACTTCTTCTCAGCTACTTTCTGCTGGGACACTAGGGAAATCTCACCAAAGGGAAACAGGGCATCCAGACTTCAGATGAATTCCCACTGGGATGGATGAAAGAGCTGCTCAGATGCAGAAGGGCAGCAGGGAGCCTTACAGGACTGAGGACCTGCTCCTTCAGCTAAGAAAGACAAAGGCAATACAAGTGCCTTGGGAAGCAGGCAGCATGTACTGCTGATGGCAGAGAGAAGAGCTGTTCACCAACAAAAGTGTACACAAGCTGCCCAGGAACAAATCTGGGCTGGAAATCAAGTTTTCTAGGAGGTTCTGGAAAAGCCTCTTGATAAAAGAGATTGAAGCAAAAACATCCTTTGTGATGAGGGTTGCAGGACAGCCGTGCTTGCCAGCAGGCAGCCCCATCCCTGCAAGGAACCAAACCCCTCCCTGCAGCTCATCCCCCAGACCTCACCCTTGTTGATGCCTCAAGCCCTCACCCCAAGCAGTGAAATCCCTCTGCAAGAGCCTGGGGAGAGCCAACCCCAGACATGAACCCACTGCCCACCCAACCACAGTGGGAGATCTGAAGGGCCCCACTGATGGGATCCCCATAGAACCAGGACTGCCTGCAGCAATTTTCTGCCTGCAATAATTACAGTATCAAAAGGCTGAACCAACAGGTTCTTTAGCAAGGAGATTCCCTGCAGCTTGCAAGATACAGATATCAAAATACCCCACAGATTCAGCTCGGGTTTCAGGTGACTCAGTGTAATATTGTGCCATTTAATAATTTCATGTAATTCCTTGTTCAAGCCGGAGAACTCAATTGGTAATGGCTGTCTATAAAAGTTAATAGCAGGCTACATTAAAACACTTGTAAGATCATCTCTAGGCAACTGTAACGGTTTGTTAGCAGCAGGAGGGCCACCACCAACCCTTCAGCTTTGAGAACTGTTTCCTGCAGACCTCATTTTTGGATTCCAAACTGGCCTGGAGGGCAGCACAGTGGGACGCCTTGCCCCGCTCAGAACCGGAAGCCAGCATACCTGAGGGCTGCTGATGGGTCTGCAGCAGTCACAGTGCTCAGATCCTGGTGCTCCCATTTTCTGTGTGCTATCAGCAAGGAGATCCCACCCCAGCACCCACCAGTCAGTGTGCAGCATCACCTACCTCGTGCCCAGGTACTGGGGGGCTCTGCTCCAGGTGCTGATGTCCCATTGCTCTCCATAGGGAGTGATGTGGGGACACAGCCACCCCCAGAGCCCCTTGTCCTCATGTGGGGTTCAGCCAGGGCGAGCAGCCCAAGGGCACTGAGGAGAGAAGGGTGGCAGAGCTCCACGACGCTCAGCACAGCAGGGAGTTGAAAGAGCAGGATGTAAATCAGGAGGCTCTAATTGCTGCTCTGCACAGCTGGCCTCCAGCTCTACTCCACAGGCTCCCAGCCCACCAGGACACGACTGCTCCTCCCCCCAAGTCTGAGCATTGCCCCAACACCTGCAGACATTCCCCCCTCCCCCCAAACATCACTCCTGCCCAATTCAAATTCAATTACAGAGGGTTTGGGCCAAATAAATAGTTGCTGCTGCCTCTGTTGGGAGATGAGCATCATCAGAGCAGGCCAAGCTGAAAACAGCAAATATTTGCTGGATTTCTATCCCAGCAGCTTTTGGTGCCTCGAGAGCAGGACGGTGAGCTCTGAGGAAGGAGCCCATTATTTGGTGAAAGCATATTCCCAGACATCCCTAGCTTGGCACACCAAAGGCTGAAACAGTAAGTTAGTGCATATAGATCATCATTTACTGAAGCACAAGCCCTTGTGCACCTTTCTAGGGAAGCTCTAATTTATTATGCATTGTCATTAGCTGCAGCAGGGCCTTCATTAGAGCTAGAGTTAAGGTCTGTTTTGGCTGCCTCATCAGCATCAGTGAACTGCGTCCCTGCGAGGTTTGATACAATTTAATTAACCTAATTAAAAGCTCTGATTGCAGAGATGATTGGGGTAGAGCCAGCAGCAACTGCATATTTATAACGAGCTGGAAGGTGTGGGACTGGAGCCAAATGATATGCATCTCTAATGAGCTGGTGCTATTGAAGTGTGGATTTGGAACACTAACATTTATTTTTGGCAACAATGGCCAGTTTATCTTCATGATAGAAGTGATCACAGCTTGATCTCATGTAGCAGGGAGCTCAGCGCTGCTCTCCCTGGGCCTCTGCAGCTGAGGAGGGGAGAGACCCCCACTGGCACCCCCAGCCCGCTGCTCCCCAGTGCACTGCAGGCTGCCCTTGGTGTGCACACGATCCTGAGCATGGTCTGGCACCCCTGCTAAACCAGGTGGGAGAGCCTGAGCCCTAGATAGCAAGCTGTCTGCTGTAGCACCCACGGCAGGGGCTCACAGGTTTCTGCAGCTCTGGCTGATAGGGCTGGGAAATACCAGCACCTGGCTTTGCTCTACCCAGTGCCACGGGGAGGGATGGGAACAGCTTTTCTTCTCCTGTTTAAGGACAGAGATGGGAATTCCTGCATCTCTGAGCTGCCTCGCTGCCCTGGTGCACCTCTGTGTGTCCTGGTGGGGGTCGCCCTGTGGGTGGCACCCACTGTGATTGTGGGCATCGCTGCTGAGCCAGCCTGTGGCCTGCCCTGCAAGGGGGGGGGGGGCTGCCCCTGTACTCCCAGCCCTGCCTGTCCCTGCTGTGGGGTCAGGGCATGAGGGAGGTGGGCGACAACTGCAGGACATTCCTCCGCTCGGAAAACTTGATCCGCATTAATTGTGCTGAAAGGAGCCCTTCTGATAACGAGTACGGAATGGAAGCGTAGATAATACTCATCTCTGAGTGCCATTAATCTTTAAAACTGGAACAATAAGTGAAAACACTGCAGGGCATATGAAGCAAGGTGTGATTCACATCTGCTCCTCCGCGGCCGCCGCCTGATTTATTGGCGCGGGGCGACTTTTCCTGCGCGGTTTCAACAGAACCTCGTTACATAACACTGCACGCTGTTTGCTCACCTCCATCAATCACAGCTTCTCTTCTGACCCCCCCTCTCCCCACCCGATGCGGGAGCACCCAGGAGTCCCTGAGCCCAGCAGGGAGCTCAGCCTTCCCCGGTGCATCTCACACCGCTGAAGCCTTCTCTCAATGACAGGATGAGTTTCCTGTGCTCCCCGCATCCCCTGCCCCCGGTCATGCCACATCCATCTTCCCGTTTGATGCCTTTCATTCTCATGCAGCTCTCTCTGGGATTCGCTTTCTTTTATTGAAATGGTGGGTTTGCTGCAGTGACCTTTCTGCTGGCTCCGAGGGGAGGTGGGCAGCAGCAGTCCCAGGAAGGCGCTGACCTGTGGCTTTGAACGAGTTCAAAGCATTGCCTCCCTCTGCCTTTTGGCCATAGCCCTCAATAGAGCCCTCAGACTGATTTTCTCCTCCCCGTGCCTGAAAAGACATCACCAGAGACATTTCCCCTTGCAGCCTCTTTAATATTTACGCTGACTTTGTGAGTGGATAATATATTCCACTTTCTTTAGCCTGCTGAAAGCTGGCATTCCTCCTTGCAGTGCAGTTGGAGTTAGTGTTGTGTACAGGGCTGGAGCCATCCGGGGGATGCAGGTGATCCTGGACCACAGTTGCTGCCTGCATCCCATCCCATGAAACTGTCCTGTGACAGCTCTGACATGGTCCTGCCCAGTCCTCATCCCGTCTGCAGAGATGATCCCTGAAACTGTGCTCTGAGTTTCGCCACTCTGAGCTGCAGTGATGGCAGAGAAGTGCAGAGGGAACGATGCCACCGGTAAAATCATAACACAGAAGGAACTCTCCAGTCTTCGCCATTTTCATTTGGGCATAAACATCTTTCCTGGCCTGGTGAACACCCAAACTCCAGCCAGGAGCATCAGATGTGGGCTGCAGGGTGCCGTGCGTGTCCTATGCCTGGCTCCATGTAGCATGGAAAGCCTGCAGGCAAGGTGCAACATCCTGCCCCAACAAATGCCACCAGGCCAAGTGCTCACTGGGACAAAAACCCACCCTCACCTCCGGAGAGGACAGAACAGAGCCTCAAAGCAGCAGCTGTGGTTGCAGCTGTGGTCACAGGCATAGGGAAGAGCTCTCTGCTTCCTTGCAGAGGTGATGTGGGAGAGGACAGGTCCAGGCCAGGTGTTCCCACTGGGGACATGGATCAGGCCTGTGGTGGCCCTTAGGTGCCCAGTGTGTGATGGACACGATGAGGCACACAGCTGCGCAGGGGTCACATTTTTTCAGCCCCGTGTTGCCCCAGCAAACAAATGTCCCAGGATGCAGACAATAATGTTTTTATGAGCCTCTAAATTCTAGCCTCAAACGCTCTTTGTAGTGGACTAATAGCCAACACGTGGCCCTTCGTCTCATGCTGAACTTTTGTGGTCCTGCAGGGGAAGAAAAGGCCCTGGTGAGCATTTACACTGAGCACTTTGTTCTCACAGATTTGTAGAGCAGAGAGAATAATGTATTGAGACTCTCAGCCCGTGCCAGTTTGGCTTCATTTGTCCTTCTGAACTTGCCCTGAGAGATAATGTTTCCTTCTAATCTGCTGCCGTCCACCTACAGCAGGGACCCAGTGAATAATTCTTCCAAACAAGCCTTTATTCTTAAGCCTCTATCAGGCCCTAACCCTTTCTCCCCCTTACAGAGTAATTGTTGTGTTCATTACATGATAATGGCCTGAGCTGTATTCCAGCCCACACTTGCCATGGCCACACAAACAAGGTTCAGGCTGCTCTGCTCTCAGGATAATGCTGCTCATTTGGCATTATTTGAAGGAATGTGCCAGGCATCCAGCAGCAGGCATGCTGCCTTGTCCTGCGTCAGCGCCGCCGTCAGATGCAGCGCATTGCGCTCCCGCGAGAACCCAACACATCCTCCAAGAGCTGGGGCTTCATTTTGCTGCACGTGATAAGAAAAGGCTGTTGTACCTCTATGGGAAGGAGGCACAAGGAAGAGGAAACGAGGCTCGGAAGTCTCTGGTTCATGGAACAAATCTTTTCTGCTCAGGTACTTGCGTCGCCTTTTCACAATGATATTTTAATAAGCCTACAGAAGCCTCACAAATTGCCCTCTCCATCTGTAGGAGATGGGGAGCTCCTAGGGGATACACACAGTGTGTGCAGCAGCAGACCATCAGCCTGCTGCCCAGGAAGGCACTCTGCCACTGGTGCCCCTCTGAGCACATGTGGGTGTTAGGAGTGCAGGGATGGATGCTAGCTCTGTGCAGCTCTGGTCAATGCTTGCCAAGGGGAAGGGGAGGTCTTGTCCAGGCAATCCAAGACAAAAACCCCTGGGGTGCAGCTTCATGCACACACATTCATCAGAACATGCAGGTACGTGATATTTGCAGTCACGCTCAAGATTTCCTTCATTACAAAGCAATGGTGAAAAAAGCCCAGAAAGGCACTGGCAGAAGCTGGATGTCCTCAGCCCGTCCTGCAGCCCCTGCAAACCCCCTCCTCCCCAAAACACGGCCATTGCCCCATCCCCAGGGTGAGATCCTGCCACAGGCAAAGCCACCGCCCCGCGTGGGACAGCCTGTTCCCAGGGTGCTCCAAAAACCTGAGTGGAATCAGCAGTGTCCTTTGTACATCTCGGGGCTGGGCTGCTGCCAAATTCCTCTGCACCCACTGCTCCATTCCATGCGTCAATCATTTCTTGGCAACACGAGAAGAGTCGGGAGGCAGCTTCAGACAGTTCAGTTGCTTTCATTTAAAGGTGAAAAACACACAGTGCACAAGAAGGGGCTGCTCTGCCTGCACAGCAAGCAACGCTGCTGAACCTTCCAGTTACAAAAGGAAAAGCAGCAACAGGAGGCAGAGCTGGATGTTCTGGGAGCCCGCAGCATCCCAGTGCCGACTGGCAGTGCTGGCAGTGGAGCCCTTGGGAACAGAACAGGAAAGTCTGGGTGACTCAGAGTTCCCTGGCATGGGCACAGTGGTTCCAGGTGAGCACAGCCAGGGATGTGCTCCTGGGCAGGGACCTGAAGCAGTGGATTAAGGCTGGGAGTGCCCATGGAGCTGTGGGGCACGGCCACCAGCAACAGGTGCATAGGGAGCGAGAGCAGAAGCTGCAGATATCACTGCTCCGAAAAGGCAAGAGGAATGGGCATCAGAACAGAGGAACTTCAACGGCCCAGCTCTGCCTGCAGCCCTGCATGGCCAGTGCCCAGACCCCAGCACTGCAGGTGGGTTCAGCAAGTGAACAGCCCCAGGACATCGCGCTTTGCCCTGGGGTCAGGAGCACCAGTTGGGGTCAGCAAACTGCCCCACGGCTTTCCCAGGGCTGAATGCTCCCCATGGCTCTCTGCCTTATTCCTTCCCTTCGCCTCTTCCTCTTGCACAATCACTTTGATCTGCACTGCGGGGGACCACTGTGAAAAATTCACGTTCCATGGACGCTGAGCAGCAGCACTCCTGCAACCCCCAGGGACACTTTCGTGTGAGACAGAAGCACAGCTCCTCGCACATTGGATCAGGATGGGCTGGGAGTGGTGCCTGCGTGGTGCAGCTGATGGGGAAGCTGTGACCGTGTCCTACCCATCCCAAAGCAGCAGGCGGGAGCAGACTGGGAACCATCCCCTCTCTGTGCCGCCAGGCATTGGGAGGGAAGGGAAGGGATGCAGCCTGGGGCCGGCACAGCAGGAAGTCAGGCTTGCCGAGCTGGGTGTGGAGCATGTGGGGATGCTTGTCTAGGCTCCCGGAGCATTTTCCAAACACTTTAATTACAGTGATTTATAAGGCAAAAGTGTGGGGGCGAGAGCTTGGGAAAGGCATTAGCAGGTTTGTTCCGAGGCTCTAATCAGGGGAAGGTGATGTGGAGCGGTGGGGGGAGGCTGCAGAACCTCTCTGGATGCCAGGGGTGTGCTCACAGCATCCCTGAGACCTCAGTGCAGGATGTGCTCTGGTGGGGACCAGCAGCAGGAGCATCACCAGCACCCAGTGCCCATCCCCTGCACTGCAGAAGCCCCTTCTCTTGAGACTCCACCACATTACATGTGTACACTTCCACGTTCACACACAACCCCCCCCCATTCCTGCAGCTTTCTGACCTCAGAACCAACAGCTCCCAGAGCCACGCAGAGTGCTACGGGGCAGCAGCTCTTTATTTTAAACCTCCATCCCCCCAGCCTGGTTCGCTCCAAGCTCTGTCACTCCTCCAGCACCCCGATTACACCGGAGGAAGAAAAAGAAACATCAGGCTGCTGTCCTGGCTGGTGGCACAGCACATAGCCCAGCCCCAGGCCAACCATGGGGACGCAGAGTATTGGGCTGGCGGCTCTGACCCCGAGCTGCCACCGGACGTGGCCCCAGCGGGGTGGCCAGAGCCCATGTCACCCCTGCTGCATTCCTGCTCCTTGGCCTGCTTTGTGATAAATAACCTTTTCCTGTCCTTTTTGACACTGATGTTTATTGATGGTTGAGATCCCTCGCAGCACCGCACATCCCGCGGCCGTGGAGCCGGCTCTGCTCAGCCAGGCTGCCTGCAGCCCCTCTAAACACGTTGTGCCCAGATGTGTCGAGGTGGCCGTTGGCATCATCTCCCACTGAAACACACCACAAGGGACAGGGTAAAAAAAGAGAGTCCTTTAAATAAACCCATCCCTGCATCCCAAAGCAGAGCCATCTCTGCAGGCAGTGCTCAGCATCCCCAGCTGGGCAGAGAACTGCTGCTGTTGGGCAACATCCCAATGGCAAAGGGTCCATCCTCAGCCCCAGAACAGGGTTGCAAACGTCCTCAGGATGCCCCGTGGTCACAGCAGACAGCAGCTGTAGGCCAGGGCAGCTGGAGCACATCTGCACCAAACCCACACCGTGTTGGGTGCACACCGCCCTGCCCCACCCAGGCAGGATTTGCTGATTAAGGGATAAGTAATCACTCTCCAACCCAAAGCTCACGTTATCACTTAATTGAATGCAATTGATTGAGAAGCTAAAAGCAGCCCTGGCTTAAAGTGTTGCAGATGGTGCCTGGGAGTAGGGCAGCACGCTGAACCCTTAAAAGCATTGGCATCAAGGGCAGACGCAGACTTGCTCTCCTAAACTGTCATTATTATGGACGGGAACCAGCAGCAGCAGGGCAGCTCCAGGGGAACATTACTTATCGTGCCTGAAGCCTGCATAAACAACCTCTTATTCTTGCCCCTTCTGCCCCCGGTGGGCGGGTTGTGCTCCCACGGAGAGTTCAAGGGAAGGAAGTGTGCATCTGCAGGGCCATGTGGGGGCAGCCGGCTCTGAAGTGCTCTGAGCTCGAGCCCAGAGCGCGGGCATGGAGCCCGGCAGCCCCTGCTGCCCCAGCACCGGGGAGATGTGGGATCAGCCCCCATCACAGCCGGCCCCAGCGAGGGAAAGAACAGATGCTGGGCTCCTCAAAGCACGGGGAGTTGGGATGCAGGACTGGGGCATTTCTGCACTGCAAGCGGCGTCTCTGCTTGTGCAAATGAATGTGCATGCACTGAACCCGGTGACAGAACACCACAGGACATCTCACCTGATGTTGCTTTCACCACTGCTGCCCAGGCGTGCTCAGCTTTTGCTCACCTTGTGCTCATCTTTCCCCTTCGGTTGTGTTTTTCATGCAGTCGGTGTTAGCAGCTCTGCAGAAGGAGGTGCATACTTTATTAACTCAGCTACTTTCTTCCCTGCTAATTAAAATCAAACTACAGCTGATGCACGCTGCATACTTTGCAGCTATAAAGCAACCTGCTTTCCTGCTCTGCTCTGTGAAACCTCCATCAGAAGCAATTTCATCTGCCTGCTGAGCTGAGCACGGTACGGCCCTGTGGAAGTGGAGGCATCTGAGGATGCATCGGCCGAGAGCCCTCGGAACCCAAAGCTTCAGGCTCCAAGTCTGAGCCTGCTTGAGGTCAGGCAGTCTGAGAGGAAGAGCACCAGCACAGCATCCACACAGCTCATCGTGCTGCTCGCATGGCAAACGAGCCAAGGAACAGAGTGAGCCTCTCCATACAGAGCCTGGGGAGGGGGAGTGCCCTGGTAACCTCCAGTCCACATCCCCAGATGAAGCCATTGCATGGGGATTTTCTTCCTTAGGAAGGGATGGAGTTTCTGCAAATAGCTGAGACTTTCCCCTGTGGCCCTCGTGTTGGTGCTGGCAGACGCCATGTTGGAAGCAATACATCATCAATGGAAGGTACCTAATGATATATTGCCTTAATACATCACCATAGCAACAGGGCTCTAATAATGTATTATTCTAATGCGTTACCCAAGCACACGTTCCTCCTGATGATGTATGGCCGGGATCGCCGTGCTCCGCCAAGTCCAGATGCAGTGCAGCTCCCCTGGGTGCCATATGCTGTCCCATAGCAGTGCCACCATCACATGGATACACTGAGCTGGGGGTTCAGGAAGGGACACCTCTCACAGGAATGGGAGCTGCTGGGTGCTGGTGTCATCCTGCACAGTGAGGTACAGCAGCGTATCTGGAAATGACACAGAGCTTTCTCCCACCCCTGGACGGAGGTAGAGATGGGCAGTGCTCACCTTGACTGCCACTGATGCATCCCCAGAGTGACAGCACAGTGCTCACACAGCTGCCATGCGTTCCATCCCGGCACTTGGGGAGTTCAGTGGGGAGATGCTGGCAGCTGTGTGCTCCTCCAGCCCCATCCAAGGTAGCGTGGCCTTGGGCTCGCTCCTTCACAAGGAAAATGCCAGCTGGAATTCTCCTGCCACCCCTCACAGGGACAGCATTGTTCCCAATTCACACTATCTTTTTGACCATTCAAATGCCATTCATTCAGTCACCCCGATGCGTAGGACAGTTATCCGAAATGTTTTCCCAAACAGCGTAGTGACTATAGAGCAACAATTCATGGAATTGCTCAGGGACATCTGCACAGAGCTGGGCTGAATGCGCTCTGTGTGGAGCCTGGATTCCGCTGCCATGGCTGAATGAAGGGCAGGAGGAACTGCTTCAGCAGTGCCATTCCACACTGAGCTCCCAGCAGAACCATCTGACCAGCGCAGGGAAGGCTGCATCGTGCTCCCTCTGCTCTGCTTGCTGTGCAGGGACTGCAGGCAAAGCCCTTGCAGAAGCCCCTGGAGAGTGAAAGCTAATTAGCAGCTTAACGCTAATTACAGCTGCAGCTTATTTTGTCCTCGGTCATAAAAAGAGCAGCAGTGCTGCCTGCAGCCATTGGACTAAGGATGCTCTGGGGATCCAGACAGCCCTGTGTGGGGCTGCGTGTCCCCACGGATGGGGCAGCACTGCAGTGCCCCTTCCAGCCCTGCAGATGGGAAAACACGGCCTGAGAGCAGCGAGGAGACAACATGCTCCATGGTGCTGTCCCACACAGTGTGAGGCAGATGTGGGGTCAGTCCAAAGCCAAGCTAGGACACAGGGACAGCATTGGAATGGGCACTTTGGGCACTCAGATCTGGAGTGTCCTGAGCATCCCGCCCAGGAGCCATTTCACCCAGCACAGTCCAGCAGCATCCCTGTCACACCACCTGGCCAGCACAGGCCTTGGGGTGGCTCATGACCATTCCCTGCCACATTCCTGCTATTGGGGTGCAGAAGCCTTCCCCATGCTCCTGCACAGCGTCCAGCATTTCAGGGGGACAGCAGTGACAAATTGCAGTCTGCAGCACAGAAAAAGGGAAACAGAGGGACCAAAGGGGAAATGACTGTGTTATTGATAGACCTTCCAGCAGCTGATGGATGAGGACACCCAAATGACTGTTTAAGGTTTCAGGAGAAGCCTTCCAAGTGGCACAGCGAGGGGCAAAGCTGGGATTAACTGTAGCTCCTGAGGGAGTCCTGCAGAGATGTGCCCTCACTGTGCCGCACTGCAGGCAGGGGACATTCCCCTTGTCCTCATGGGGCCAGGAACAACAGTGACACACAGCTTGGTGGGACCTTCCCAAATCCCTGAGATTTTCACCACCTGAATCCTTTCTGAACAGTTTCCAGAGTCACCAGAATTAAAAGCAGAGAACATCACCTTCTAATCTGGGAAGCCAGGTTTACAGAGCATCAGCCAGCCCTGTTCTAAAGAAAGGGGAATACCCCCCAAGCACAGCAGGAGGGGCAGCAACAGCCCCACAGTGCCATATGTTGGGCACAGCCCTGAAAGGCAGCAGGCAGCTCCGTGCTGAGATCTGGCACAACTCCAGGCTGAGGTTCCAAGGGAAAATTTGTAGATCGAATGTTAATGAATATTATTGCTGTTATCTGGAAAGGCTGTGCTGACTTCACTCTGCTGCCAATTGCAAATAGTGATTATTTTCCCCCCCCCGCCCCTTGTAACTGATAGCAATTCCAGCACAGCTGATGATTCAGGAGAAGCAACCAAAGGTGGATGGGAACAGGCAACCCTCATCACACCCAGCTCTGACACTTCCAACAACACTCACTCTGAGATCTTCATTGCCTGGATCCCATCTGCCTTTCCTCTTGCAAACTCATCGTGCTCCATAACCACCCCTGGCCCCACTAAGGAGCATCAAAAGAATCTTAACTGCATAAATCACGCTGTAGGTCTGTGGAGAAAGAGGCAGGCAGGGACTGCCATGAATGCAGAACTGCCATGAAGCCATGCCCGGTGCATGGGATGGGGCTCTGCTGGTGGAGCCTCCTGGGGGAGCAGCAGGGAGGAAGGGTGCTGCAGCCACCCCAAAGGGACTCCCATCCTTCCCCCACTGCAGCATCCCAGCGTGATTTATGTGGCACTCGGGCAATTGATGTGCTTTGTGCCTGGGGACAGCTAAATGGTAGCTCTGTCATTAGTTTAAGCAGAGGTTAAAGGTGATCAATAACAAGGGTTTCATGCCCAATTGATCACCCCCTTGCTATTTATTTGTAGCTTTTGCTTACCATCCTGTGCTGCTTTTAGAAATAGTAATTAAAGACATAACAAGCGTTCTGCAAAGCGGAATATCAAGCACTGCTGCTATTGATCCCATTCTCTCCCTCTCACTGCTGTTGCCCTGTGTCTATCCCTGCATCAGCTGGGAGCTGCAGGCACTGGGATGGGCTGCACTCCCCCATGGAGCTGGTCCAGCCACCAGGTCCCTGCAGCACCCAGATGCAGCCCCACGCTGCACCCCAGCACCCAAATACAGCACCCAGAGGCAACCTGCAGAGGGATCTGCACATGGGATCTGCTATCTGCACTGGAAAGAAACAGCTCAAATTGTAACGCGGCACTGGATCAGCAAAAGCAATCTGGTGATGTTGGAAAGGGTTTTGGGTCATGTGCTTCTGGTGGGTTTCTGGGATGCAGCTGACAGATGTGGTGAGGCTGGGATGTGGGACAGGATTGCTGCTGGGCCCTGGGTGGAACAGAGCACAGTGCTATGCAGCCAGAGCAGCCCTATAACCTGAAGGAGCAATGGAGTGAGAACCAACGATGGGATGCTTCCAGAGCTGGGAAACTCATTTCTTCAGCTCACAAAGTTCTCACTGGAAAAAGTAAATTGCACGCTGCTACTGAGAGTCAATGAAGTCATGTTTGGAAAACAAAATGCTAAGAGTCCTTCTACCAGGAGCAAAGCCCCTTTGTGCTGCAACGGCCACGAATGAGAACACAGCTCTCCCACCTACCTCTGCTCCACACGGGGCAGAAGGGACCAAAGGGACCCAGCGCTGCGGCTGCCTGAAGTGGATGCAGGAGATGCTCCCTGGGAGGGCAGTGGGATTCGTCAGCTCAGCACTGTGCAGTCATTCCAGCTCTGCGATAATGTTTAAAGAAAGACAAAGCAGAAATCCCCCACCCCACAGGAATGCGAAGCCCCAGCAGTTTCCTCTGCTCTTCAGCCCTCCAGCAGTGAGGAGAGCCCACCTTTGTGACTTAACATTTGTGACACTGTAGAGATTAATATCACCAGAAAATAGCATTTCTTGTTATCTGCAAGGAAGCAAGCAGAAGAACCAGGAGTAAAGCCCTGCAGCTCCAGTGTGGACTAGAGGAAAATGTGCTGCTGTCACCACCGTACCACTGCTATTAGCATGGCAGTTCCCAGTCTGAAAAGCCATCACCTGCCCCTACCTCCGTTTGACTTAGAATTAACTGTGAAAACCTTCACCATTTTCAAACTAGACATATATGCAATTGAAGACAGCTGATGCAGTGGCCAGACTCTGTGAAACCGATGTGTTTGCAACAAATGTCTGAAGAACTCTGCTCTGATCTCCCGGAGTTTTGGCCAGATTTACAGCTCAGCATCACATGAAAGCTGAGAGGCACAACACGCAGAGCTACAGGTGAAGGAAAACCACTGGATGAATTTCCACAGAAAGAAATACGCAAAGAAATGAAGGAGGGAACGGGCTGCAAAGCTTCAGCCCCCAGCAGACCTCCCTGAGCACAGGGATGGAGCAGCCAGACTGGAAACACCGCAGAAAGATGCTGCTCCGTGTGAGCGCTGACTGCTGTCCTTTTTGGCCTTGTGAGGAATAAAAGCAAAGAGAGCTGGGGGTAAGAAATAGGCAGGTGATCAGGAAAGGGCTGATGTGCACCAAAAAGAGAAGCTACAAGGAAAATTAATAAAAGCACTGTGAAAGTTTGGCCCGGACAGCATTCCCCTGTACATCCAGGGCTTAACAACCTTCCCCTGCGCAGCCAGAAGTGACACTCAGCCCAACCAACAGCAGCAGCGAGGCACTGGGGTGGTGGGAGATACCAACAAGCTCTGTGCCACTGCATCTCCACCTGCCTTCGCAGCCCCCACCTCCCACTGCCAGGAGACATTTAGTCCTAATTAGAAGGAAGGGAAACTTACATGGGTGAGTTTACATGGACCCCAAAAGCAGATGCCCGCTGTAGGTGTGCATCAGTGCAGCGGGTGAGAGCTGCATGCAAGCAATGGGAGCGACGTCGAGCGCCCCGGCTCTGCAGAGCTCTGTGGGATTTGCATGAAGGACTTCACGAGCACTTAGACACACAGATAAAACAGGTGATGCTGAGCAGCTCCAGCCAAACAACAGCAGCACTGGCACTCAATTAAAACACATGCAAACAACGGCAGCGTTAGCATAGAATTAAAATATCTGCTCAACCGGACGGTGCTGAATATCCTCACAGAAGAGCAAAGCTGGGAACGGGCAAGGTGCTAACAGCAATGCTCCCAACTTCCATGAAATCAAGGAGTGTTTCTGCTGCTGTGTTTGGCAGCGAAGGGCTGCAGGCACAGCAGGTGCTGGGCAGGGATCAGGGTGAGCACAAGAACAGGCTCTGCTGGAAGGATGAAGGGACACAGCATCAGCAGCTCCGTGTAACCGCGCCTGGAGAGGCACACTGCTGCAGGACAAGCACACCCTGCTGCTCTTCCCAGTGGCTGCAGTCATGTTCTAAGGTAGGAAATCTCAAAATTGAGTTGGATATCACAGAATCACAGAATTGTAGGGGTTGGAAGGGATATTGGCACCACACAGCCTTATCCCAAGCACAGAGAAAGCCGAGCAGCACCTCTCCGCCTTCATCAACTAGAAGATAAAAATAATTTGGAAAAAAAAAAAAAACAAAAAAAAAAACCAAAAAAAACCCAACAAATGATGACTTGCTGAATATTGCTCACCTTACAGAAAGGAGCAATTTTCCTCCGATTGCCAACAGCCAGCATAAAACAGAAGAGCACATAGACAGTGCCCTGTTCTGCACACCAAGAGCTCCATGCCAGCGCTGGGCTCAGCTCAGCTCTGGGGTGCACAGAACTGCTCCCTTCCCATATCTGCACTCCATACACTGAGTGTTCTGCTGCATTTTTTGGCACTTCTATATCTGCTTCTCCTTCATGCACCAACACCATCCTGCGCCGAACTCTGATACAACCACAGCAGCTCCCACTTGAGGAAAATAAAAACCAAACAAATGGAAGAAGTCAAACAAAACAAGTAACCATGCCTGCAGTAATCGCCATTTAATCCCTGACCAAGAAGACAACAAAACCTCAGCCAGGCGACCCTGGGGGGGGGAGGCACTGCTTTGCAACACAGCTGCAGAAATCAGATGCACCGAGCAGGGTTTCTCTTTGCACAGGAGGGCTCACACAGCTCACACAGCAGCGCTGCCGGCGCCTGATCCGAGCTGACACCTCACAACCCAGGGCCGTGCGCCCTCCCAGAGCATCTCATCCATTACAGCAATGCAATGTGAGCGCTGCCCCTTCCTCCCCAGAGCCGGGGCTGTTTGCCAGCCGCGCTGCCTCGGAGGGCAGGAGATGCTGCAGTCGCTCCTGGTGTGGGAAAGCGGCGCAGTTAAAAGCGCTCAGCGCAAACAAGGAGTTGCTTTTTAAAGAAGTAAAAAAGGAAAAAAAAAAAATATCAAAACCAAAACCAAACCTCTGCTTTCGTCGGTTTGTTTCCCCTTTTGTTTCCTCCTCCCCGAGAGCCCTGAGGAAGGCAGCAGAGCTGCAGTGGAGCACAATGGTACGTGTGTGCGAGACGCACAAAAGAACGGAGAGGAGAGAGTGCGGAGTTGATAAATTTAAATTCCTCTAAGACACATTGATTCGAACTCCCAGTTCCAAGAATTTATCATTACACACCTCCACTTTTTTCTTTCAAGCATAAGCTCCAAACAGCCACGTATTTCCTCATTTCTAAAGTGCAGCGCGCATTCAGCAAATACAGAACAATTCAGTAAATACAGCAAAACTTCTGGAATCCAGGACTTGACCACCCCACCGTTCTGTGCTTTTAGATCAAGTCATGCCTGCAAGGCGCCTCAGCCCGTATCACACCTGAAAACACACAGCCCCACACCTGAGCCCCCTTAATGCTCTCCATTTGGGGGAAGCCAACACTGCCCCACACTGCAGCACTCCCAGCCCAGCAACACGCTGGGAGCCGTTCCAACGTGCAGCCAAACCACCTCACCAAGTGACTTTATTTTGAAGTCTCAGGAAACCACTTGCTGGAATTTGGGACGAGCAACGCCGTGATATTTTTCTATCTGCTAACATGGGGTGCCTACACGGCAGTGTTGGGAATGGGGTAATTTATAATGTGAATATTGCCAATATTGTGTTGTTGCTTTGGGAAGCACGCATATGCGCCCCAAAGGCGCAACAAAAAAAAAAAAAAAAAAAAATCAAGCTGCAATAAATGCAAGAGTTTTCACGTGCGAGTTCCCGAGCGTAAGTTACATTTAATATATAAAAATACATATATCTGAATTTACCTGCAGGCTACCCCCAGAATATCGCCTCTTTATCCCTAGAAAATCCCATCTGAAGGTCGTGGGATGGAATTGGTGCCTGGACTCCAGCAGGGCCACGCTAGGAGCTGAAACCACGGGAAGTTCTCTGCCAAATTAAAAGGAAATTGGATGCTTTACCCCCAGCTCTCAACCGCGCATCCGAGCAGTGGATCTGAGCAGCGCGGGCACACATGGCACAGTTCCCTCTGCATAAAACACCGCTGGACCCAAAGGACACGCAGTGGCGGCCGCAGACCCGGCGGTGCTGAAAGAGAAGAGCGACAGGAGATGGGGGTCGGTCCCTCTACACAGCACGGCAGAACTCAGTTCGCAGTTTTCCCTGCGGCAACCGCGACCCATCGGGGCACGAAGCCGTGAGAACTGGGGACACCGAGCGGAACACCTCGGAGCCAAAGAAAAAACCAAACCAAACTAAAAAAAAACCACAACAACGCGGCGTCTCGAGCTCTGCTCACGGACGTCTGTTATCCCTGCGAGAAGCGGAGAGAAGTTCTGTTCTCTAATCGCGCTGCAAAGCAGAAGTTCGGCGCAGCGTAACGAACTCGCGGCACAGCGGGACGCTCCTTCGGCGCTCCGGAGCGCGGGGTTGGACCGAAGGGCAGCGGGGAGCGCACCGAGGGTGGGATGCTGAGGGGGGGAGATGGGGGCCAGATGGACCCCAGCCCGAGGCTGCCCCGCTCCCGAAAGACGACACGAGACCGGTTCCTGGGTAAATGGTTTATGTAAGTAATAAAATATTTACTATAACATAAATAGAAACGTACCCTCGCAGTCTACATTGGTTTTGCAATAAAGATACAAACAAACAACAACAAAAAACAACAACAACAAAAAAAAAAACCAAACAAACAAAAACCGAAACCAAAGGGGAAAAGGGGGGGTGGAAGAGGAGGGGGAAATGAACCGAACCGAACCTACCAACGGGAGGGAGAGAGCTCCGCGCACGGTTAGAAAATAAATAGAAAGGGGCCGGGACGGGCAGCGCCGCGTCCTACGGCCGGGCCGGAGCCGGGGGCCCCGCGGGAGGGAATAAATTAGAGATCGCAAACCTTTGGCTACTTCTGCTGCGGCCGCGAGCGGCTCCGGCGCCCGAATAAATAGGGCTGGGGAGGGCGGCCGGGCCGGGCCAGTCCGAGGAAGGAAGGAAGGAAGGAACCGGGGCGCGTCCCGCCGCCCGCGCCCGCTCCGCCGCCGCCGTCGGGGCCCAGCGGCGGGGCCGGCGGTCACGGCACGGCGCCGGGCAGCGCGTGGTGCAGCGGCGAAGTGTCCGCCTGTGCGTAAACGTCCTCCATGGGCGGGTGCGGGAGCCCGGCCGGCGTCATGCGCTTCTCCTTCTGCCGCCGGTTGCAGAACCAGACCCGCACCACCTCCTTCTCCAGCTGCAGGGAGTCCGCCAGGGAGGTGATCTCGTGCGCCGAGGGCTTGGGGCACTTGAGGAAGTGGTTCTCCAGGGCGCCCTTGACGCCCACCTCGATGGAGGTGCGCTTCTTGCGCTTCCTGCCCTGCGCCGCGATCTTGTCCAGGTTGGTGGGGCTGCCCGTGCTGGAGTCCGTCTCCTCCAGCCACTTGTTGAGCAGAGGCTTCAGCTTGCACATGTTCTTGAAGCTCAGCTGCAGCGCCTCGAAGCGGCAGATGGTGGTCTGCGAGAAGACGTTCCCGTAGAGGGTACCGAGCGCCAGCCCCACGTCGGCCTGCGTGAAGCCCAGCTTGATCCGCCGCTGCTTGAACTGCTTGGCGAACTGCTCCAGGTCGTCGGAGCTCGGCGCGTCCTCGTCCGAAGGCTCGGGCGGCCCCAGCGGCGGCGGCGGGGAGGCCGCCAGCTCGTGGCCCGCCGCCTCCTCGGCGCCCAGCGGGTCGCGCAGCCCGTGCCCGTGGTGCAGCGCGGGGCCGGGGGGGCCCAGCATCCCATTGAGGCCGCCGTAGGGCTGCCCGTAAAGCAGCGGCTGCCCCGACGGCGGCGACATGGGGGGCAGGTGGGGGGGCGGCCCCGCGCCCTGCGCCCAGCCGCCGGCCTGGGGCACCAGGTGCGGCCGCGGGTGGAAGGCGGCGGCGGGGGGCAGCTCCTCGCGGGGCCCTCCCGGGCCGCCCTTGCCGTGCTCGGCCGCCGGCGGGAGGTGCGCGCCGCCTCCTCCTCCTCCGCCGCTGCCCCAGTCCGTACCGGCGCTGGGCAGCCACTGGTGGTGCGCCAACCCGACGGCGTGCCCGGCGGCGGCGGGGGCCAGGCCCTGCAGGTACTCGTGGTGCATCATCTTCTGCACCTCGCGGTACGTGGTGCCTTGATGCAGGCGGTCGCCGTCGGGGTGCAGCAGCGCGGCGGAGCGCGGCAGGTACTGCGCGGCGGCGGCCATGGCCGTCTGCGGGACGCGGCGCCGCGCCGCGCTTTAGAGCCCCGCGCCCGGGTGCCGCGCCGCC